>NC_042623.1:146309530-146628191 GCF_901001135.1 Rhinatrema bivittatum
GCTGTATAAAGTTAAGCAGGTAGGTCTGTTTGGAAGAAATAGCTATCCTAAGGTTATCTGGATAACTTTATCGAGGTATATTCAGTGGAACACTTATCTAAGTACATTCCGTTGAACATCTGATTAAAAGTATCCGGGTAACTTTCCTGCTTAATAGCTTGCTGATATAATTATCATTAAGAACTGAGAACTCTACCTCTTTTCCATTCTTAGTTCATATCTGAGGCGACGTTAGGCTTCTATTTTTAGGAGACTTCTAGTTAATCAACTTTGCCTTTTATAAATCTAGAGGGCAATTTTCAAAGGTATTTCCACAGTTAAAACAATGCTTTACCCAAGGAAATGACTTGTTATAAAATAGAAAAAAAAATCTAGGTGAACAATGTCTTTGACTTTTTCTACTATTGGCATTAATTTATCGATTGTGAACCTCATAAGATGTTTAAAGACTTTAGGGGACCATCATATCACCCCGTTAGTACTCTTTTTCTTGAGAACACTTTCTCCACTTTAGGGATCATACATAATCAATGGTCCCTGGTAATGTCTATTTTTTTTAACTTTTTTCTTTGCTAATAAAGAATTAAAGGGAACAAATTACTTGCTATAGGGTTGCAGTTCATAATTCACCTAGATGATTTTTTTTTTTTGTTGTATGTGCTACATCCAGTTTTGATTGGACTATTTTGCATATATCCTTATATGCATATATATTTTCTTAATGTATTTCCGCCCTGGAGGCGACTGTTCAGTTCCTTGTAAACCGGTGCAATATGTATTCTTTACAGGAACATCGGTATATAAACATTAAAAATAAATAAATAAATAATTAACTAACTAACTAAATAAATAAATAAATAAATATCCTGTGGTGTGGAGGGCAGAATTGAGGAGGAGTTGGGAGTTACATGCATACTTTGTATTTTCAGAAATATGCATGTTAAATTTCTAGAAAAATTCTGCATGTGTAATTTTTGGGAGGTAGTTTTAGTAGGGTCATTTTGAAAAGGAACATATGTGCATAAGTTCATTTTGAAAATTTGCATAATTTATGCACGTTGCCAACTTATGCAAGTGTTACAGAGTTACTTCCCTAATGAATTTGGGTATTGCTCTGTCAATACTTTTTCACTTAAATGCTGATATCACTAGCACATGTAAAATATGGATGTTTACAAATCAAAGAGAACACCAGGGACCAAAACAATTACAATTTAAAGGGAAATTAGTATCAGATTCAAATGTGCTCATTCAAATGTAATCCACAGGTTTTGCCTGCAATGGGCTGCAACTGGAACCATGCAGTTGAGCAATTTGTTTTACCTCATGCACTTTTTCCCATACTTAGGGGTAGAGTTTCAGAGGGTTTCGCTTGTACGTTACGCGCGTAACCCCCGAAAACCTACCCCAAACCCCCCCTGCGCACGCCAAGCCTATCTTGCATAGGCTTCCGGCGCACGCAAAGCCCCAGGATGCGTGTAAGTCCTGGGGCTTTCCTGGGGGGGGCATGTCGGGGGCATGTTGGGATCTGCGCGTCATCGGGGGCGTGGTGGGAGCGTGGCGCGGCTGGTGCATCATTCGAGGGTGGGGCTGCAGGCATGGTTTTGGCCCAGAGGCGTTCCGGGGGCATGTCCATGGCCTCCGCACCAGCCCCTGGACCAGAACATGATGCGAGGCAGCCGGCCCGGCGCGTGCCAAGTTATGCCTGCCTTGAGCAGGTGTAACTTTTGTGACAGAGGTAAGGAGGGGGTTTAGATAGGGCCGGGGTGGGGGGGGGGTGGATTAGGTAGGGGAAGGTAGGGGAAGGGAGGGGAAGGTGGGGGAAAGTTCCCTCCGAGGTCGCTCTGATTTCGGAGCGGCCTCGGAGGAAATGGAGGCGGCTCGGCGCGTGCAGGCTGCCGATTTTGGGCAGCCTTGCGCGCGCTGACCCCAGATTTTAATGGATGCGCACGGCATATCTATTGAAATCCCGCGTACTCTTGTTCGCGCCTGGTGTGCGAACAAAAGTACGCGTGTGCGCAGATTTATAAAATCTGCCCCTTAGATTTGTTGATATTTATGGGACTGGTTTGCTCAATTTTATTTTTTGGTTCATCTTACGAAACATGGATGTTTTACAGATAGATGAAGAATGAGTTCTGGGTAGGAGGCTTTTAAAAGAGGGGACTGTATTTATTTATTTATTTATTTATTTATTTATTTGTTGAGTTTTATATACCGTCATTCGGTGAAGTCATCACAACGGTTTACAAGATTCAAAAGGTATTTTCTTAACATATGTGAATTAAGGGTATAACAGGATACTTATTATAAACGTAAAGTTAAGGGTTTGTTTTTTTTATAGTCCGAAATAAAATCATTTTTGAATGAGAAGGGTTTGCTTGGTGCTGGTTGATGACTAGTTTTTGCGTGGTTTCGGTTGGTAATTCTGTTGTGTGTTTGGATGTTGAGATACTTGATTGTCAATGTAGACTTTGTAAAACAACCAGGTTTTTAGATCCTTTTTGAATGTTTTAAGGTTAGGTTGTGTTCTGAAATCTTTTGGGAGGGAGTTCCATATTTCAGGGCAGGTGATGGAAAATGCTTTTTCCCTGGTTGCTGTCAAATGATCTCTGATGGGGGGGACTGTTAAGTGGCCTGTGTTGTTTTAATGTAAGTTTCTTTGTGGGTTCTGTGGGGTTATGTTTAAACCAGTTTGACCTTGATGTTTATTGTTTAGTAATTTGTATATGATGGTCATGGATTTGTGTTCAATTCGGGATTTAATTGGAAGCCAGTGTAGTGAAATCAGTATTGGCGTTATGTGGTCATTCCTTTTTTTTCCAGTCAGAATTCTGGCTGCCGAGTTTTGCAGAATCTGGAGAGGCTTGATGTTGGAGTATGGTATTCCGATAAGAAGGGAGTTACAGTAGTCGATGGTTGAGGATCTGAGTATCTGTAGTACAGTTCTGAAGTCATAAGGGTTAAGAAATGGTTTCAGACATCTTAGGGTTAGTAGTTTGTGATATCCTTCTTTGATTTTGTTTGATATATGGTTCTTAAGAACATAAGAACATAAGAAATTGCCATGCTGGGTCAGACCAAGGGTCCACCAAGCCAAGCACCCTGCCTTCAACAGAGGCCAAACCAGGCCATAAGAACCTGCCAACTATCCAAACACTAAGAAGATCCCATGCCACTGATACAATCAATAGCAGTGGCTATTCCCCAAGTAAACTTGATTAATAGCCGTTAATGGACTTCTCCTCCAAGAACGTATCCAATCCTTTTTTAAACATAGCTACACTAACTGCACTAACCACATCCTCTGGCAACAAATTCCAGAGCTTTATTGTGCGTTGAGTGAAAAAGAATGATTTATAATGTATAATCAATTTTATAATCAATTTATAATCAAATTATATAATCAATGTATAATCAAAGGCAGGGCTGGTGCAAGCTTTTTTTCTGCCCTGTGCAAACAATTAGTGTGCTGTGTCCCCCCCCCCCCCCCCCCCATTCATTCATTGTCTGCCCCAGGCCCACCAAAAAATTCCCAGCTCCCTCCAGTGATACAGACTTTGAAAACTGATACCATCCGCCCCCACTACCCCAGGTATTAGGTGCCCTAGGCAAACCATATAGCCTTGCACAATGCCCCCTCCCCACGCCCAAACTCCCCCCTCAGCCCGCTCCACACACAGAGTTAAGAGTTATGCATTTATAATAACATTTTACATGAAAAAATTCAAAGTGACATATTCTGAGGTAAAAATTTCACTTACATTATATTCATATGCATTGCTGTGATACCAACCAGGAATCCTGTAAAAGCACACTGGGAACCCATTTGGTATTAGGCTTATTGTAACATGTGTTGTGTGTGAGCTGACCCTCAAAAGCCCTAAAACCTAATACACTTCCTATTAGGAGAATACCTCACCTCAGTCACACACTGAGTACATAATAGACCCTCACCAAATATAGAATAGAGCAGTAGAAATATAGAATAGAGCAAGAAATATAGATTAGAGCAAGAAATATAGAAATATAGAAAGTAGAAATATAGAATAGAGCAGTAGAAAAAAAGTAGAAATGTAACTGTGACAAAACCTGAACTGGAAACCATAAGAAGCCAGACTATCTATGCAGTAGAACAATAAAAACCAGAACCATCACCATTCCTCAAACATCAAACAATAAAATCACGAAATAAAATAAATACATAATCAAAGTAGTAAAGATATGTTAATAATAATATTTCTAAAACAGACATATAAATGATCAAATAATTAGAAACTATATACAATTTTTTTAAATGTCCCAAACATCAATTAAAATATTTCAAAACAGCAGACACATCAAATAATGCCTGAAAAATAAAACTATAAAGGATTTTAAAAATTCACACTCTCCATACCTGGGAACTTTTGATTTCCAGTCACCCTGAGATTGTCGTGGATTAGTGATAGTGGGGTGCACAAACTTTCTCCTCTCTTTCTTATATTTACACAAACACACATACACACAAGCTCATACACATGCTTCCTCTCAGACAAACCCTCAGGTATCTCCAGCTTTTCTTTGGTTGGATCTGCCTGCAGCCCCAGGTCTTCCTCTTCATTTCAGCTACTCCACCTGCAGCCCCTTTCTCTCTCTCTCTCTATCTCTCTCACTCTCTCTCTCTCTCTCTCATACACACACACACACACACACACACACAACCCAGACAGCTCCCATTCTTTCTCACACACACAACACAGACAAGCTCCCATTCATACCCACTAGGGGTGTGCATTCGGATTGACCGCATTAGTAAAACGCAACTCATATTTTTTTTTAACTTAAAAAATTGATTCGACATAAACGATCGGATTTCCCACATATCGAACATAGATATGTTCGATATGTGGGAAATCGCGATTGTTGAGCCAAAATAAAAATTTAAACCCCCTCACCCTCCTTAATCCCCCCCCAGACTTACCACAACTCCCTGGTGATCGAGCGAGGAGTGAGGACGTCATTTCTGCAATCCTTGGCGAGAAGCATGTGACGTCGGCGGCACGTCGAGTGACGCCGGCGTCACGTGATTCCCGGCGAGTTCGCGCCGCAAGGCTCGTTCGGCCCAAAAGGAACTTTTGGCCAGCTTGGGGGGGTCAGGAGGCCCCCCCAAGCTGGCCAAAAGTTCTTTTTGGGCCGAACGAGCCGTCAGGCGCGAACGAGCCGGGAATCACGTGACGCCGCGTCACTCGACGTGCCACCGACGTCACATGCTTCTCGCCAAGGATTGCAGAAATGACGTCCTCACTCCTCGCTCGATCACCAGGGAGTTGTGGTAAGTCTGGGGGGGGATTAAGGAGGGTGAGGGGGTTTAAATTTTTTTTTGCACATATGTACATATACCCAACTCATTGGATTTTTTTTATGTCCATATTGGCCGCAAGTGGGACCCCCTTTCGGACATAAGAAATATGAACATAAAATTTTGCTCTGCACATCCCTGATACCCACACACCTCAGGCAAGCCTCCATTCATATCCACCCAAATGCCAGACAGGTTCCCATTCTCACACACGCATCCTGCCCATCCTAGGAAGGTTCCCATGCATGCCTGTGCACACACATGCATATACACCCATCCCAGGCAGCCTCCCATTCACACACATGCACCCTTCCCAGGCAGCATTCCATTCATATACACCCACTCATCCCAGGCAGCCTCTCATTCACTTACACACACACTCAACCCAGACAAACTCCCATTCATACCCACATACTACAGGCAAGCTCCCATTCACAAACATACCCATTTCAGGAAGCCTCCCATTCACTCATACACACATGCAGACCAGGCAGGCACGGTCCACAGGTTATTCATCCTCCACTGCTGCTGCTGACAGCCTGAATCTTATTCATTGGGGAGAGCAGCTGTTCTGCACACCCTCCTGCATGCCACCCCACGGTAATTCAACACTCGCAGAGCTCGCACTTCCTGTATTCTTCTCTCATGCATCGCGAATGTCGAATTACTGCAGGGCAAGCACTTGAGGAGCTGCCACACGGGCTTCTTCCACCGCCAGTGGAATGAAGCCTGCTAGCGGCCACAAGGGCTTTCTGATTCTTCCACCACTGGTGGGATCAGGTCCACCGGCAGTAGTATGGGCCTCTCCTTGCTCCGAACACCCCCCACCCCCGGGGTGTGCCGCCCTATGCAATTGCATGGCTTGCACACCAGGCCTGATCAAAGGCACATAACTCTTGATTTAAAAAGTGAAAATATAAAGATAAAGGAAACTAGAAAATAAGATAAAAAAGCAGCAGAGATAGTAACCAACTAGTCTAATATAATCTGTTATGGTTCTGGCTGCGAGCGCCGCGACCAGACCCTTACCTCCGTGTTCCTGGACCTGTTCCCGCTTCTGTTGGCCTAGTTCGCGGCCTGTTCGGCGGTGTCCCCGCGAGGGCTGCGCCGCCGGGAAGCCTCCCATGGACGCCCTGCCTCTAGGCACATGCGCGCGCCACTTGGGCGCTTTTCTAGGCCGTTTCCTGCCAGTGGTGACTCCGCCCAGTTCCTGACGTCAGACGCCGCGGCCTTGATAAGCCGGCCGCGGACACTCAGTCTTCACCTTGCAATGGGCTACCACCCGGTTCCCTGTTGCTCCGTGCCCCAGAGTGAGCTGCCTTTGGAACTCACTTCGTTCTTGCTTGCCTGCTACAGTACCTGCTTGGTTCCTGCTTGCCTGCCACAGTTCCTGCCTGGTTCCAGTATCCGAGTCTTGCTACTGTTCCTGTCTACTGTTCTAGTCTGGTTCTAGTTCTCAGTCCTGCTCATTAGCCTGCCCGCTCCAGTCTCAAGATCATTAACTCGCCTAAGTCCCAGCGGCCGGGCCCCTACGGGCTCCTCCCGGGGGGGATGGGGGGGGAGGGGCTTCGGCTTCCAAGGGTGAAGCCTCACCTAAGTCCCAGCGGTTGGGCTCCTACGGGCTCCTCCTGGGGGAGTACCAGCTTCCAGGGTGAAGAGCACCTCTACGTCCTGCCTGAACATCTGCCTCCTGGCCTGCGGTGCACCAGAGACATTGAATACCTTTCCCAGTCTCTTGCAGGTCGGCCAAAGGGTCCACTAAATTGAGACTCCATAACAATAATCTGTCTAGAACTGCTGCTTTTGCATCAATTTATTTAAAATAACATTAGCAGATTTCTTCAAAATACCAAATTGTCTTATTCTTGGCTTTGTGGCTTCTTCTTTGTAGCTTATTTCTAATTCTCCTTTCTTTTGTCTTCAGAATAAATAGTGTTTACCTTTACTTACCAAGGGTAATTTTCAAACAGCCTGCATAGGCTAAAGTCTGTACCTATTATCTGCAGACTGTACCCTGAATTTTGAAACAGAATAATGCACACAAATCTGCTTTGAAAATTGTAGGTGTGTTTGGAACCAGTGCCAAATTAAACACACAAAGCTACACTTGCTTTTGAGCTGGTGTAACTTTGAGCATGTAACTACTTGCATACTTCTGAAAATGTAAAGTATGCATGTAAATCATTTCCCTGCCACAACTCTGAATACCTCTTTGTAGTGCACATAAAAGTACAAGTGAACTTCTATTTGCGTCTCCTTTTACATGAGCACCTCCAGGGTAATTTTTAAAAGCCCATTTATGCACAGAAAATCAGGGTTTATGCAAATAAATACTTTTAAATAGTGCACCCTCTATGCTTTTAAAATTTTCCTCTAAAAAGAAACAACAAAACTGGGGTTAAATATGCCAGCACTATGCTACTGCCTCCTCCTCTTCTATCCCATTAAAGTAGACTGATGCCGGTTACTTGTCATAGAGAACGCTGGTTAAAAACCACAAACTGGCTGAGTCAAAACTATACCTTTCCTAAACTAATGAATACTTAAAGATGCAGGCTTTTGAGACTAATACTGTTCCTTCCTCAGACAATGCATCACCCCACCAATATGTATCAGCCCTCTTCTGGAAGAATCATATTTTCGGGGCAATTTTAGTGCATTGAGTTTTTTGCATATCAGAAAGCTAGTAAAATCCATTCATGTCTGATCACCCCATATACACACTTTAGAAATAACATGCGTTTTAGATTGCTATTTATTTTCTGTCTGAAAGCATGGTAAAAGAAATGAGTGAAAGGTAAAAAACAAAGTAAAACATACATTGAAACTAACCTGTGTGTATTGTGCATTTGTGTTTATTTCCTTTTCTATTACATTTAATGTAAGCTTAAGTATACTTGGAAGATCCTGAGTAGTTAGCCAAGAATACCCCTGAGATTATTGTTTGTGTTTACAATGTCCATTTGGTGAAAAACCAGTTAATTTATAGGCCAGAATACTTACATTTGTCATACTGAATCAAAGCACATTTTGTTTTTCTCTGATATTGTGGTCATGATATAGTCACTAAATACAATGAAGCAAAGCTTTTAAATAGAAGGGACAGAAAATGATCCTTTTCTAGGACATATTAAATGTTTGGCAAAAGACCAAAGAATAAAAAGAAAGGCGATTAGGCAGGAAATATTATCTTCTCTCTGATTTGCTCCAGCAATGAGGCCTTTCCCTTAAGGTCACGGAGTACGATTTCTTCATAGTGCGTTTTACCCTTTATTTGATTCTTAGGCTTTTCTCAAATCAGTTTGGATTCATTGTTATGAGCAGTTATGGATCCTAAACATTGTTCCTTTTTCTATTTCCTTCCATGTACCCCACTTCTATTAGCTTTGCCTAGTTTTGCTCAGTGACTTTGAATTGCAAAATCTCTATTTTCCCAGTGAGGCCCATAGTAAGGTTTATCCTTGCTGTGGAATTTCCTTTGTAATATAAGATTTATCCTTGCTGTGGTCTTTCAGTATTTTTTTTTTTATCAACAATGTTTTTAAATGAATTTCCTTTGTTTAGAGACTGATACACAGTTCAAGACTGCAAAAAAAGAATACAGATTTGGCTGTATTTGGCTAGAAACCCTATTAAACAATAGGGTTTCTAGCAATTACTTGTAGAAATCTAAATCTTTTTGGAGAACTAAACTGTTTCTCCTTCATAGATTCTCCCTTTTGTTAACTGTTTTCATGAAAATAGTTTGATTATTCCAAAGTTCTCTGAAGGCCATACTTAAAACTTAACAGATTTGTTTCTCTCCTGCAGTAGGACATTATAGGTGCAGCCCTTGTTCATGCTGCCAATTATATATGCCATTTGACCAACTGTAGCAATCAGTGAGTGACAGATGTGGTAGTCTGCCAAACTGGTAATTTCTAGGGATGTGCAGACCAAAAGTTTAAGTTCATAAGTCCATAAGTCAAAAGGGGGTCCCATTTGCGGTCAATATGGACATATGGAGAATTCCATAAGTTGAGTCTATGTCCATATGTGCAAATAAAAATTTAAACCCCTCACCCGCCTTAATCCCCCCCCCCCCAAGACTTACCAAAACTCCCTGGTGGTCCAGCGGGGTCAGGACGCCATTCCTGAACTCCTTTGCAAGGAGCACGTGACGTCGGCGTCACGTCGGAGTGACGCGGCGTCACGTGATTCCCCTCGGGTTCGCTCCCGGACCCCTCGTTGGGCTCAAAAGGAACCTGACCCCCCCCAAGCTGGCCAAAAGTTCCTTTTGAGCTCAACGAGGGTTCCGGGAGCGAACCCGAGGGGAATCACGTGACGCCGCGTCACTCTGACGTGGCGCCGACGTCACGTGATTCCCCACGCGTCCGCTCCCGGACCCTCACGGAACTTTTGGCCAGCTTTGGTAAGTCTTGGGGGGGGGGATTAAGGAGGGTGAGGGGTTTAAATTTTTATTTAGATCAACAATCGCGATTTCCAACGTATTCAACATAGCTATGTTGAATAAGTTGGAAATCTGATCGTTTAAGCCTCATCTTTTTTTTAAGTTAAAAAAAAAAAAAAAGTTGTGTTTTCCATTTAAGTTCAAAACGAATGCACACCCCTAGTAATTTCTATGCTTGAAAGCAAAATGGTGTTTAGGGACAAAGGCCATGGAACACAAGAACTAAATATGCAAATATGTCCTGTCTTGTAGTTGATTCCTAAAACTATATTCAAAGCCATCACTAATTGGTCTAAGTAACTATAAAAATATTTAACCATGCTTTGGTAAAAAAAAAATATATATATCAGAAATAGCATTCTCAAACACATTTTTATGCAAGGAAAGCTGAAAATGCATTGACTAAATAGCATGAGCATGAGCATGCAACCTTACGAGCGCATGTTAAATAAATATTGTGGGCATTCTAAACTGAACATGCTCAGTTCTTTCTCTTAGTTCCCCCTGCTGATGTCAAAGGAGAATACAACTAAGCCTGATACATGGGGCTTGCTTATCAGTCCAGAGGGAAGACCTGGAGGTCAAAAGAGATGTCCCAGGTTAGGAGGTAAAAGGAGAGCAGAAAGGAGTGTAGGGTGGTTAACCATGTCACATGCAGTAGAAATTAAGTAAGATTAAAGAATAGCAGAGAAGTAAAAAAGTGCAGATATGATGAGGTAATTAAATCAGTCTAAAAGGATGAAGTCAGTGGTCAGACTGAAAACCTGCCCAAAAAGGGATCCACTTCATTTAATGATAGAAAGATGTCACGGGTATGGTGATAAAAGGTATGTTCAAGAACCATGGAAATAAAAGAAAGGAAAGGAGAGAGATCAACATGTATGGGTATGGTGAGAAACACAAAACAGACACCAACCTCTGTATCTGCAGGGAACATGCAAGAAAATATAAAACAGGCATTTGGCAGGCTAAAACAGACTACATCTCCAAGTTATCTGTGAGCCATCCAGGTAAACATTTTGAGCTAGTAAAGAAGCTCTCCAAACCAGAATTTAAAACCACTACTACCACTACAGAGGACAACACAGCAGAAGGCTATACAAATTCTTCATGGAGAAAATCCAAGCTATATACACCTCTTTTGATGAGTCGGCTTCACAGGATCATCTCAACTACCCCTGAAAGAACCATTCTGTCTCACTTCAGAAACATCACTGCCAAAGAGGTAGAGAAGATCCTCCAAAGAAGCAGTCAAATCATGAGCCCATTAGAACCAATTCCTCCCAGATTCATTTGCAACCAAAAACACAACCTAGCTCTCATAGCTAACCACCATAATTAGTCATCTTATTTCAAAGCTCCCTAAAAATGTGATAATAAAACTTATTCTGAAGAAACTAGGCTCTGATCCCAAAATAATTGATCACTAGAGGTCAATCTGTAGCCTCCCCTTTCTATCCAAACTAGTAGAAAAAGTGGTTTACTTCCAACTCCTCAACTTTCTTGAAGAAGTCAACAGTTTTTACCCAGAACTAACTCTGTCCTATTGGCCAATGACCATTGCCAACAGTAGGGATGTGCAAAGTAAAAAAAATTGTTTTGGTTTGTTCATTTGTTTCATAGGTCACAGTCATTCATTCAGTTCAGTTCTTAAGAAAAAAAGTTTGTTTTATTTGTTCATTGTCAATTATAGTCAATGGGGAAAACAATGCAGCTAACACAGTTTCACCTGTCGCACAGCCTCACTATGCCCTGATGCTGTCCACTGTGACACTTTCCCTCCAGTAGAGGCCTCCCATGAACTCTGTTCTGAGCTACCCAAGCCATCTCCTCACTGGCCACCAGACTCAGCCTGTGATGAAGCCTCCTGTTCATTAGAGGGCCTCAGTGGGCTTCATCTCTAGCCTTACCAAGTTCCATCTTGCTGCTCACACCTCACCCAAACTCCAGCCTCATTTTAACCTGCTTTGCTAGACCCTAGATGCCATTTCACAGAGTCATCCTTGGCTCTCTGACCTGGCTTTTCTTATCTTATTCTATGCCCTGTGGCTTTCAGGACTTCCTGTATCTTGCTTCTTGCCTTGTGGCCTATCTAGCCTTGCCTTGTGGCCTCTGAGCCTTTTGTCTCTTTGCCCCTTGCCCTATGGTCTACTTAGGACTTCTTACCTAGTGATCTCTGGGCGTCATTCTTAGCAGCCTTCGGGTCTTATGTGTTGCCTCCTTCGGGCCTCAGTGTTCTCTGTTCTGTGCTGTCTTTGTCTATTCCTACCCTTGTCTGCCATGTCTAAGCCCTGCCCTATTCCCAGTATCTAGCCCTCAGCTCCATGCCTGTTCCAGTATCTAGTCCTCAGCTCCTTGCCTGTTCTAGTATCCAGTCATCAGCCTGTTCCTATACCAAGACCTCTGCTTCCAGTCTGTTTCTGGCCACAATGCCCAGCCTATGTCTGATCTCATGTTATTACCTGTCCAGCCTGTACTGCCTTGTCCAGCCTGACTAGTCGGTTCAGTTAAGCCCTACTGGCCTCCAGAACCCAATAGCTCAAACTGTGGGCTTGTTAGGAAGAAGACCAGCCCAGCTTCCAGCAATAAACAACCATGATGTTCAGCCATCATAGCTAAGACCTGCTAGCTCTCACAATCTAAGAGCTCAACCTGCAGAGCAGGGGGCTGGCTAGATAAGAGATAGACCAAGCTCTTGTCCTGTGGTACTGCCCTGCTCCTGATAGGCCCTCAAGCCCTCAAGACAGCAGCCTATTTTAGGCTCCCAAATTGGGCATTTCTAATCATTTCTAATGAAACTGGTGGGTTAAAAATCATCAGAAGTTATGCATTGCCAACACATCAATACTATTTCAATGTGGCAGCAAAATTGGCATGAAGATCCCAAGTACCTGCAATGGATCAAACCAGTACCTGCAATTTCAGGACATCTCCAAAGTATCATCAAAGGAGCAAAGCAACATCTAGGGGTGAGCAGAGATAAAAAATTCATTTTTGTTTTTTGGTTCATTTTTGGGAAGTTGTTTTTTTTCAAACACATTTCAGTTTATGGAATGTTTCATTTGTTTCATTTGTGTGAAAAAACAAATGAAACATTAAAAAATGAACAAAGAAAAAAATGAAAACAGGGCCTCCAAGCCCCACCACCCCTCCCTCCCACTCACCTGGAAAAGTGCAGCGGACCAGATCTTCCCTTGGTCCCCACTTACCCAGTCCACTGGGGATCCACAGTAATGCCTAGGCCCAGGCCAAAGTCTCAGACTTCCGTAGGCTAAAGCAGATGTTGGTGACCCCAACTTCAGCCTCAGCTATGCAAGGTCTTGGCATTGAGAGCCCTGGCCCAGGCCCAATGCCAAGGGCAAGGCCTAGACCCAGGCTTAAGCCCTGACCTTGTGTAAACTGAAGTCATGGTAGATCACTGTGCCCTCAGCAAGATCAGGTCCTGATGCTGTAGCCTAGTCTAGAAACTGGGTCCCTATGCTGGGGCCTTGGCCCGGACCCAGACCCAATTACCGGGCCCAGCATGGAGGCCGGGTCCCAATGCCTAGGCCATAGCCTAGTACGGAGCCTGGGCCCAAGCCTGATGCCATGGCCCAGCCAAGAAGTCATGACCTAACACCGGGGCTTTAGCTAAGACCCAGAAACAACTCCAGAGACCAAACCAGAGGCCAGTTCCTGACACCTGGGCCCAGGCCCAATGACACAGCCTGGCCCAGACACAGGGTCTCATTGCTAGTGCCTCAATCTGGATCCAGGCCTGATGCTGGAGCCTAACCCAAAGGCCAGATCCTGATGCATGGTCCTCAGCCCAGGGTTAGACCCAGGCCCAGAGCCCAGGCCCAGAGCCTAGGCCTCAGAGCTCCTCTTTAATATCTTCTTTCTTTGGCTCTTCTATCGCCAATTGACACCATATATCATAATGGCACCATCTGCTGGTATGAATGCACCAGAGTTAATAATCTGTGCCAGACCCTGACCAAGACACAGAACTCTGGACCTAGCCTTTGTCGGATACCCAAAGGATTAGGTAGATTCATTTTAATTTTTCTTGGATCTCTGCCAGAGCTCCGGTGTCCGTACAAGCCTAGGCAGAGACCCTAGTATTGCACTCAGGGCTAGGCTGTGGTCCCTACTATGGACCTTGGCCTATACCCTAGGCTAGGCCCTGAATTTGTGCTTAGGTCTAGGCCTAGGCTAAGGTACCAGCATTGTGCTCGGGTATAGGCCATGGCCCCTGCTTTGCGCCTCAGCCTGTGCCACAGGCGAGGATCTAGCCTCAGCCCTAAGTCTAGTCTGATGCATTCATTTAAAATGAATGCAATAAATATGATTCATTTCATTTTGGGGGGCCCAATTCATTTTGGGGCCCCTGAATAAAATGAATTGGCCTTATTTGTTGCATTTTATGCATTCTTTTTAAACAAATGCTTATCCCTAGCAGCACAGAGACTGGCCAGAAACCTCAAGGTTGCAAAAGTGGTGTAAAGGAAACCAACAACACTGGCATCCGCACTCAAAAGAATAATTTTGAATTTGTAGTTTAACTGGGACATATATTCGTGATGATTGTGCAAACTGTATAGGGTGAAAAACGTTAGAGGGAGAAAAACGTAGGAAAAGTTAAAAATAAATATAAAAAATATTTTTTGTGGGTTTGGAGAGAATGTAAAAGTTTGTAAATTGTACAGAAATTAATTAAAAGGCTATTGGTATGGTCCGTACATCCCTAATTGGGATGGTACATTCCTGAACATCTAAAAAAAATAAGGATGTAACCATGAAGCCTTGATGACGTCTTCCCTAGAAACCAGTGAAGAGGTGAGTGCAGGTATACATGGTTAAGCCACTGCGCAAGATTAAAAAGAGAAATAAAAGACAATTTGATTAATAAAAGATGTACCAAAAATTTTCTAAGGATGAAAATAGTAAACCCATATAGAAATTCTCTTGATATTACAAAATAAAAATAGCTAGTAGATAATGTATAGTACTATTTAATAGTGTGACATCAGCAAAAGTAGGGATCTGCTGAGCTCAGAAAAAGGAAAAGCAGTTAAAGAATCCAATGGTTGTGAGCCAGAAGTCCAAGTAAGCAGAGGTGCTGTCGAGGTCCCCTGACTTCTAGGCCTATAAAAAATAGAATTAACCCCAAATAAGTAATGAAAGAACATTCACACTAATAGGGAAGGATGAGTGAATGAGTGAATGTATGACAGTAGGTTCCTGCTATAGGTAAGGTAATAGTGAGGGGAGTTTAAATATAAAGTTGATGCTGTTCCACGTATTAGTACAACAATTAGTAGAATTAATGCTAGAGTGTGAGTGGTTGTGATCCCCAGTCTTGAAGAACACTGGAAAATTGAAAATTCAGAGTGGTTCATTAAATGAAGTAAAGATGACATGAAATACACTCCATGCTAAAAAGGTATTAGAGATACTGTCAAATGACAGAGAAACTGTTGATGGCAACAGTAGTAACAATACTTGACAAAGGCAAGTATTAGATGTGCTGATATATATATATATATATATATATATATATATATATAAAGAGAAACCAAAATCCATACCTGATACAAGGAATATCTAAGTTTAATGTGGCAGGAACTGAAGAATGAATGTTTGAGTGACAAAAGTGATTTTATTATTTTGTGAAATTGTTCTTTCATATAAAAAGAAAAATAGGAATGTTATAATTATCTTTTGATTTATACAAGCTAGATATTTAAGTGACAATAAGCTGCAAATACATTTACATTGAGGGAACAGACTAACTACCTTATGGAAGGCCTGAAGCAGTCGCAGGGAGACAATTTCTTTTGTTAATTTATTTGAAGAATAAGTTAGTAGGAAAAGAAGAAGAAGACGACGATGAAAAGGAAAACTGGCCAGCATCGACAGAAGAAGAAACAGATAAGTTGGTATAGCAAAAGAACATTTAATACTTGAGCCAGGCCTGAGCACACACGAATATCACTTGTGAGTTATTAAAGGTAAAACACAAGAAAAGATAGCGAAAGAATAGAAACTGAGACAAAGTGAGAAAAGAAAAGACTATATTAAAAGAATAATACTTACCTGAATACCAAGGAAAGAAGTAGAAATACTGGACCTAAAACAAAAGAGAAAAAGGGAAACACAAAGAATCAGTTCTGTTTTAGTTAAAGAAACAATATATGGAACATAAACTCTAATAGAGAGATAAAAGGGGAAATTAAAGAGTAATACTTATCTAAGTAGCTGAAGTAGAAGCAATAAAAGACCATTCTTGTAATTTCTTGCTGAGTTGTAGGTTATAATTTCTTTAAAAAAAAAAAAGAAGAGAAATATATATGTTAAAGTTTATTGGGATAATTGTTATTCAAATGTGCACATTGTTATTAAGAAACAGTATATTTTCTTTGAAAAAGTGTTTTAAATAAAATATCAAATAGTGCAGATTGTTCTATTTCTCCTTGCTTCCCCTCTTTACCACCAAGAGACTTCACTGGATGGGTGGTAGTATCCCAAATCCCTACGAACCCCAATCCTAAGGGAGACCCAGAAGGGAGGAAGGCATTGAACTACACTCTCCTGTGGGCAAAATCTGAAAGCTTTCTGCCCGTTCTGAAGACTACACTTTCTACACCAATCCTGGTCTTGACAGCGAGCCTAACCCACAAGGGCGGTGGTTTACACTGGCAATTAAATCCAGGAAAGATAAGAGAAGAGCAATGCAGCAAGAAGAGTATTTGAAAAATTCTTAAGCTGTACTTCAAGGGCTGAGGTTAGAAGAAGAATAACATCAAAAACCCAAGGGTCCAGGAGAGCATAGAGCTACCAGGAGTGCCATGAAGAAAATGAAGAGTGATGAAACAAGAGTGCAAAGCAATAGATGGCCAGGATAAGACCAAAAGTCAGCAAGTAGCATAGAGGAAGGGGAGTTGAAAAGAACTTCAAAGACAGCCAGAGAAAAAAAGGAAACACCATAATGTACCAAGATTGGTTTAGAGAGGTATCAGCAGCTGTGGTGCTGGTGATTAAAAACAGAAATAATAGGAGCAGAACAATACAGCTAGAAGAATAGCTGAAAATCCTCCAAGGTGAACCTAAAGAGTTGAGTAGAAGGAAGTATAGCACCAAAAGCTGTAGGTACCAGGAAGGGAACATCAGTACTGGGAGTGGCATGAGGTACCTGACCAGTGGTGAAGCAAGAATGCAAAGCAATAAATGTCCAGGCCAAGACCAATAGTCTACAAGTTCCATAATGGAAGGCATTTGAAAAGAACCTTGAAGATAGCTGGAGTGGGGGGTGCCTTCCCAGTCAGGGGCATGGCTACTTAATTGATCCTATCATTAGTATATGAATCTGTCAAATATTAAGACATGCACATCTTAAGTATATAAGAATGGTACAGTGAAATTGTTAATGGCTCATTAAATCAGATATGATTTCATTTGTTATTTGGATAGCTATGGTAATTGCAGAGCTAAAACATGATGATGATTACTGAGCCCCACAATATAGTGTGAGGAATGAAATTAGCACAAAGGTACAAAACCCATAAAGTGTACTGTGCAGAGAATTACAAAAAGCACAAAGGTATCAAAACTCCCCAAGGCATACAGTATGGGGAATTGCAAACAACACAAAGGCATCAAAAACCCCAAGGTGTATAGTACAGGGCATTGCAAATAGCACAAAGACAGAATAATTGCAAAGGCTTACATGCAGGGAATTGCAAACAGCACAAATCTGTCAAACTCCCAAGTCTTATAGTGTGGGGAATTACAAACAACACAAAGATATAAATACCTCCAAATTATACAGAGTCTAGAATTGCAAGTAGAATTGCAAGTAGCACAAAGGCATCATAACCCCCAAGGCACAAAGTTGTCATAACCCACAAGGCATAAAATACAGTCAATAGCAAACAGCACAAAGTTGTCATAACCACCAAGGCATAGAGTATGATAAATTATAAACAGCACAAAGGCCCAGAGAGACCTGGATAGCAAAACAGAAAATCAGAAAAAAGATGAACTCAGAGGAGAAAAGTATTTTTTTGTTTAGTTTTTCACATTTTTATTTTGGGGATAAAACACCTCAGTATAACCAAGAAATAAGCAGGGTGGATGAACTAGATGTGGTGGAGAACAAGAAAAAAGGTGGTATAGGAGGAGTAATGTGCATTTTTTTTCACATTTTGATTCTGGGGACAAAACACCCTAGTATAACCAAGATAGAAGTAGGGTAGGAGGACTAGGCTGGGACTGTAGAGGGTTACAACAAATGAATAGGGTAGGGAACCAGTAAACAGATGCAATGAGTGGAGAAATGTTTATTTTTTTTCTTTTTTCACATTATTGTGGGGATGAAATTCCCCAGTATAACAAAGAAATAAGTAGGATTGGAGAACTAGGCTGAGATCCAAATAAACCACACAGATGCACTAAAAATCCCAAAGTAGTATATCTAGGGCATGGCAGCTAGTCATCATAGCAGATAGACTCCTAAGATGATATATCAGGAGAATGGCAGATAGGCACTGGGCCCCGGTGACAGGCTTAGGCTTCTGTACTGGGACTAGACCTTGAGTTGAGTCCCAATGCCTGGTTAAGGGATAGGCCTCAGCAATGGAACCTAGCCTCATGCTAATCCCTAACATTGGGTCTAGACTTCGGTATTAGGACCAGACCTCAGGACAGGCCCTGGCACTAGGTCTAGGCCTCTGTGACAGGACCAGATCTTGTCCTAGGTCAGATTATTAGGCCTAGGCTTTGATGCCAGGGCCATATCTTGGGTTGGACCCTGGAATTGGACCTAGGCCTTGTTGAAGAGACTGGATTTAGTGCCAGTCTCAGGCCTTGGGCAATTCCTCGACTTTGAATCTAGGTTTTAGTAATGGGAAAAGACCATTAGTCTGGGACTCAACACCAGGTCTATGTCTCAGCAATGGGATTTGGAATGGGTGAGCCCTGATGTTGGGCCTAGGCTTTGGTGATGGGATCAGTTTTCAGGAAGAAGCCCAGCATTGGGAATAGGCCTCAACAATGGGACCAGGCTAGATACAGACCTCAGCACAGGGCCTATGTTTAAGACTCAGGTTTTTAGCCTTTCTATGTTTTTTGAATGAAATAAAAGTATAACCTACAAAATCTCTTGCATTCTATTTTGAAATAATCATGAAATGAAATAGGAAATATCATTGACACCAAAAGGGGATTTTCAAAGGTACTCCCTTAAATGATTTGAATATTTTCTATCCAATGGAACAGAATCTGTCTCATGGGCCAACAATTTATCCTTTCTTAGGAACCTTACTTGTGGAGTGCCACAGGGCTCTGTTCTCTCCCTGATTATCTTCAATATTTAGATTTATCCAATCTGTGACTTTATTCATTCGTTCAATATTGAATGCCTCCTACTTGCTAAAGACATCTAAATTTGTGTCAAAATAGGATTCCATCAAGCATTTTCCATTGCCAATAACTTTCTTACAGCAGTATCCCAATGGCTCAGTGATCACAAACTCAAACTAAACCCCCTCCAATTCTGAACTCCTCTAGGTAAGCCACTGAGATCATCCCTTGCTCTCTCTACCTTTTGTATCAGGAGCTCCCTTAAGTCCAAATAATCAGTACAAAACCTTGGGGTTGAACTCTGATTTTATCTGATAAATGTCTGTAATCTTATTTGTATTCAAATTGTTTTCAGCAATGGTTGTTTGGTTGTTTTTAATTTTATCATGTTTTATTGTATTTTATTTTAAAGTATTATGTGTGTGCTTTGTGAACTGCTTTGTGTGCTATTGTAGATAGTAGCATAGAAGATATAGAAAATTAAAAAATCAATTAATTAATTAATTAATAGAATTGAAGTAAAAATATTATACAATGCTTATTAGCAATTATAAAGTTCTTATAATCAAAAATAAAAAACTTAGGAGAACAAGAATACTGACTTCTTTGTGACGTGTTAAAAAGTGTTTCACTGCCTTTTCATTACAAATTATGCCTATGATAGGGCCTATGAGCACTACAAAAACCCCTTCATCTCGAACTATATTCCTCACTTTCCAGAGAAAAGAAAAGCATGTCTGCTCAACCAGGCCTTTTCCCAATCTGTTCATGAGTAAATAATTAATAACCACTATACCTGGATGTTTATGCAATGTTTACTGCACACGTCCCCACAACTAATGTAATGGCTAATGAATCTATTAGTCAAGTCTTATTTGCTTGTAATACACATTGAGATCATTCTTGGAAAAAAGAAGTATATCAAATGTTTGCAAATAAATATGCTCAAGGGTTGGCATCTTTAGAATAGGCCAGGCAACAGTAAATGTAAATACCTCAGGGGCAAGTCTGGAACAGAGGTTGGCATTAAGCAGGGGACAGAACTAAAAGGAAGGTGAGTGAAATCACTGTGGAGACTAAAAAGGACATAGGACTCAAAGGAGATATGGAAGGCTTGGAATCGAAGAGGCAGTCACAGGTGTTCTGCAGGAAGAAGGCAGAAGAAACTGAGGAAACAGAAGAACAGGGATGATCAGGTTGAGAATAAAATAGAGGAACAAAACAGGATGGAATAGACTGAATACAAGATCTTATCAAGAAAGAAGTAACGGAAGGAAGAAGGGACAAGAATTAAAGGTCTTGGGGCAGCAGGGTGGGGGAAAGGAAGAGTATAGAAAATTTAGAAGAGACCTAGTTGTTGTTTAATAGAAAAAAACAATCAAAGATTTATTGTTCTCTTTGACCAGCAAAAATGCTGAAGAGCCTCTTTCCATCACTGATTATTTTGATGATTAAGACAAGGCTGGATAACCAACACAGCAAGATTGTCTTACTATGATAACAGTTTACTATCTGAATTTGTCTGTATATTATATAAAGGAAGATTATCTGGGTGATTTGAGATGTTTTTCCTTATTTGCATGTGTAAAAAAAGGAGATATGCAAGCATTTCATAATGCCTAGATTTGTTGCTTGACCATAGGCACTAACCAATGGCAGGGCAACTTTCAAAATTGTCAGAGAGGTTCTGATTTCCCTGAGATTAACTGTACTGACCTGGCTGGCTTCACTGTAGGAAAGAAATAAAAACAGAGATTTTACGTGTTGTGGGTGTGGTGGGTAAATAAAAAGTGTGAACCAGGGATGACAATCAACTGCCTGTGATATTACTAATACAGACGTTTTACTCTGTAACCAGTGGATGCTCTCCTACTGATACACAATGCAGAAACTCTTCTCTAAGAAGTTCAACGTTTTGTCTCCAAATACTTTCCATATTGCAAATAACATACAGTAGCTATAGAAAGTCTACACCCCCTTCTAAAATGTTCATGCTTTGTTTTCTTATTGCCTGGAAGTAAAATGCATTCAGCCGGTGTTTGTTCCTTGCATTTACACATCCTACCTCACAACAGCCATATGAAAAACTATATTCCATGAATACACAACAGGCATTAGTGGAGCTGGGTCTGTTTGGAAGAGTCTGTACTTTTTCTTCTCATTTTTGTTTTTGACTTGTAACCTGAGTCTTTTTCTGGTTCCCTGCCCACTCCCCTGCAAGGTAGTGGATTTATTTATTAATGTGGTTTGTGCAATAATTTATGTTTTCTTTATTATTTGTTTGTTTTTTTTGTCTTCTGTTTTGTATATTTGCATAATCCTTGTTTCTTTTCAAATATGGGATGTATTTGAATTTATTAAAAGTGAATAAAAATAAAGTTTTAAAAAAAATATTCCAGATTGCTTGGAAAATTAAGTACAAATAAAAACATGTAGTAGCTTGATTGTATAAGTGTCCAGCACGTTTGTATTTCTGAAGTAATCTTTAAATACTTAAAGTTCTAGTGTAACCAGACACCTTCAAAAGCACACACCAAATAATTTGGCCCCACCTGGGTTAAACTGGTGACAGGATAAATTCAGCAGTTTCTGGTGGTTTTCTCCACAGGGTGGTGCATATCAAATGAAAGCATAGACCATAAGTGCCTAGGAATTGCCAAAAGATCTCCAGAACAAAGCTGTAGTGTTACAGCCACCAGGATGACTAGCAGGAGGCTTGGGTGAGATATAGACACAGGAGAGATGAACCAATAATACTATAATATTTATGATAAGCCTGGTATTTCACAAAATACTATATTAGAACCTATTAGGGATGTGCGAAGCCAGAACCTATCGGTTCGGGCATCGCTTTTGGCCTTTAAAATTCGGGGAGACCTAAATTTCATTTTAGTGCACACTAACAGGGTTAGTGTGCGCTAAGTCCCAATTAGTGTGCACTAATTCCTGTTAGTATGCGCTAACATTCTTTCGTTAGCGCGCACTAACAGGAGATAGCGCACTAACCCCATTAGTGCACACTAAACCCGAAAACAAATTTTTCCCAAAACTCAGAAAAAATTCCTTTGGGTTTCGGGCTCCCCAATCCAGGACGAATGAACATCCTTAGAACCTATAGTAAGCCAGATGCTCACAGAAACATTTTTTCATGCCTGGCTATCTAAATGATCTGGAGTTATCCCTCATGTAAGCCAGTCTGTTTCTCACTTTGTCTAGAAGCAAAGGAAGCAGGATGCCAGTGTCTAGTCAATAGTTGGTTGCTGTTTCTTCTGCTGATGATGATGACATGCTCTCTGATGCTGCTCCACTAAGTGTTGTTTTTCACACTTATTAATACAGCCCTTTGTTTCACAAGCTATGCTGTGTTTGAGGTTGGAGATTTACTCTTATCTTTCCAATTAGCAGTAGAGATTCTTTGATCCATGCTTAGCTGAGCTATTTCAGTGGTTGGTTATGGTTATTTCCTCCTTGAAACAGCAGAGAAATATCTTTGCAGGTATATGTTGGAGACCATCTTTCTTGCTCAATATACTGTCCTTGGGTTAGTCAGGTAGCTCATTAGCTTGTTGGAGGAAGTATCTTTTTTGCAGGTGGTTATTAAATCTCTATATTCCATGCCAAATGTCCTTGCAACTGCTGGGCATAATGTCTTGTCTGCATACTGGCTCAAAGCAGGGAATAGGCTAACAATCTTTAATGTAACCTAAGTCTCACTGACTAGGCCTCATGTAAATGCTCTTGTCTATCCCAGCTCTGAGCTAACCCTAACACTCTACCTCAAGATATCTGAAGAAACTGACAGGAGCTGACACGACCGAAGATACCTATTCAATACAATGATATCATAAATGAACATTGATTAAGAGTAGATCATTAGTATGAAAACAACAAAATAAATTCAACCAGGCAAATTATATAATTTCTTTAACTGATGTAAAAGCAATTAGTATAATGTGATATAATATTAAAAAAACCGTATAACAAACATAGTAAAAAAATAAAATGTAAACAATCAACAGAATTGCTATCATCTATGATGAGATTATCAAAATGGAAGGGAAATGAATAAAAAAATGGATATATGTACAAATCAAAGTCACAATGAGTATAACAACACTATAACCACAGAAATCATAGTAAAAAATAGTGAGGCTTAATCAAAATAGCAAAACAAAGCATGAGAAACCTGAGAATGAAGAATGGGGGGAGAAAAGTTTGTAAGAAGATTATTAGCAGAAGGAGACCATCCTCTAAAAATAAATGTCCCACCATGAGTGTCTCCGAAATTCCTTAATGTCCATAGCTAATTGAAATAATGGCTTAGTTTCAGTTGATAAGGTGATCTAGGAAGTGACCTAAAGAAAGATGAGGCCAAATGTATTTCAGCAAAGAATTTTTCAGCTAAAGCCAAATAGCATGGGCAAAAATTTCGGAGTTGAAATTGATAAATTATTATGAAATGCATGGAATGGAATCTGATATAGTTAAAAAAATCACATTGCATATGCATACATTAAGACCTTAAGCCATAATAAATAGACATGAAATTATAATGTAAAGGCACTATTGGTTCTATTTAGCTATCAGGGACTGATTAGCCTGAAATAAATGAAAAGGTGCAAGTAATATTCAGAATTAATCTGTTGTAATATAGGCCCAGATTGCTATCACAAGCAAAACCTTCCTAAACCCCCTAGCTAACCTGCCTCCCTTTTCCCCCATCCATCTCGACTCTGAAAACTCTGCTGACTTCATTTTTTTTTGTTTGCTCTCCGGCGCAGTAGCAATTTGCGTAGGCTGGCTGGTTGCCTAATGGCACTGTCCTGCCCCACCCTAGGCCCACCCCTTTTTCTTTAACCTGTTCTTCAGCGCATATCAAGAGATATGCACGTGGCCTCGAGCCTTTGAAAATCCCTGTGATGGGCGTGACCAAGCCAGTTTTAATGCGCGTCGGGTTTTTTAAATTGAGCCGTTAGGTTTTTCTCTTATTCTGTATCTACGGAACGTATGCTTAGTAAATGAGGCCCTTAGATTGTAAGCCTTCTAGGGACAGGGAAATACCTACAGTACCTGAAAGTATTCTACTTTGAAAGCACCAAAAAGTAGAATATAATTAAATAAAGCTGTTAAGAAATTCCACCCCAGAACACTCCACTGAAGCCATGTGGAAAAGAGTTTTATGGTACGATGAAACTAAAATATAACTTTTGGCCTTATGCACGCACGGAGGAGAAGCATTCTTGGTGCAGAGTTAGAGCAAAATTGCAACTTAAAACGCTAACTTTCATAGTGGCATGCGGGTGCACATGTGCATTCGTTTGTCAGCGCACGCCCAGGGACACGGTTATTTTATAACTTGTGCACATACATGTTATAAAATAGCCTGGCTGCACACACAAATGTGCCCGATTTTAAGTGACAATGTGTCTGTATGTGAAAAAGCTGCTTCTACAGTATAAGTGGGACAATTTTCAAAGGATGTGCGTCAATGCATTTGCCAGTTTTGCAGCTCATTCCCAATTCAAGCAATTAATAGATAGGTCCTGCAAACCTCCTGATTTGATAGCTTTCCTCCTCCCCAGTTAGCCTTGACCCTTAAAATCCCACTGATATGCCTATTTTTCTTTATTTTTTCACTTACATGTCAGCCATAGCAGATGTAAAGTTTCGCAGCAGGATACTTTGGCACGCGCCAGATCGCATAATTATTTTATGCACAATATTCTGGTTAAAGCCCTGAAATGCCCCATATACCACCCATTCCCCACCCCTATTGAGAAGTTCCAAGATGTGCGAGCTGCGGCATTTATGCGTGAATCCAGGCGGATTCTAAAATCCACTCATCACGCACGAGCCTGACATATTTTTACATCCCCTAACTTCGGCATGCATCAGGCTTTCAGACTTCACCTCTAAGTGCAGAAAGTTTTGTTTTAAAGTGCATATGCATAAGTTACCGCAGATGCAATTTTTGTGCACGAACTCAGCCAATTACCCAGGGCTTTTCAAATGTGTGTAAATTCACTTTGAAAAATATTCAGTAAAGTCTGCTTGTACAATGTGCACGCAAACTTAACTGCTATGCAGGGCTGTTAGAAAATCACTCTCCCTAATGAAAATGTAGAGGATTTAATAACATTATGTCTAATGTTTGATGCAAAGAGTCACTTAGGCGTTAAATAAGACCCTGAAGCACAAACTCATTATTTATATAGTAGAGATTGCCAGTGCTACTTTGAACAAAAACCTAGACTGTCTAAATCTCTGGAGAACCAACACAGGCTTGGAGGAAAGAGTTATTCTTCCTGCTGGGAAGCGAAAATGTCAAGGATATGCTTCCAAAACAAAGTATACTCACTCCCTTCCAAGAGAGAAAAATGGTCTCAAAAAATTCAAGGATCATAAAGCATGAGAGAAAGATGAACTGATCTTTTGTAGGAGATAGGATTGAGTTATATTATAACAACTTACTCTTCTTTCCTACTGAAAGGCAGAGCCAATTGATTTATTCTTCTGACTCCTCACTTGTGCTTTCTTTTTTTTTTTTTTCCGGAAGGAATTGCAGACACTAGGTAGCACAACTCCTTTGATTTGCTACCCTGTGACTTAATTGCAAAAGCTAGGAGATCAGGAACTTTCATTTTTTTACTTCAAAGGTTTCAAGAGCTAAAAGAGCATGAAAAGATCAGATTGATAGGTATCCATTGTCTTCATATTTTGGAGTTGTCAGTTCATTTTTTATTGCACAAGTGAAAAAAATACTCTCAGAAAATTATTTTTTAAATTATTTTCTTATATATATATATATATTTGATATTTATTCTCTGTTTTAAACACTTTAAGCTTCAAGGGACATTTTTCACATTTATCCCATAATAATATAAATAATATTACCATTAGAAACTGAGAATATGGCATGACAGGTATAGGTAGCATGAGATATTTCCACTTCTCTCATGCTACAATGTTACTGTCCCCAGATATTTGTGAAGAAAGTAAAAATAACTATATTGCCTATTCACCCTGAATTAAGACATTGCTGTTTTGAAAGGTCTATCTGGCTATGGAGTGGCAGTGAGCATTTAGAAGGAAGAAGAGCTGAAATACAAGTACAATAAATTAGGTTTTCCAAAGTGGTCAGGTCAGTATTAATTGCATCAGGATAGCACAGTAGATGATAATACAAAAAACCATCAACTCATCTGGTCTGCCCAGTTATTCTGTTCTCACTGCTGAGGATACATCCCAGCTGCCAGCTATAGATTGTGACTATCTGAAAGATATTGCTCCTTATCAGGTCAGTCTTTCATGTCTTCTTCATTTCTACTCTACTATTATCATCTTGGGTGGATGAGCATACAAGATCCCTACTTAGTCTCTGTAGAAGGGGTATGCAAACGTGGGGAGAGGGGGGCGCGAATGAGCTTGCAGGGGGCTACAAATGTTGTACCGTGTGGGAAGGTGCATGCAGCTATCGGTGGATCTGATCCCACCAGCAGCTGAAAAACAGAGAGGCTGTACAGCCACCAGCAAAGAAGGACATTCTTCACATCTATGCAGGTTGGCATTATTAGAACTCGTGAGAGTAGTATTTTCTCTATGTTGATCTCATGATGCACCAGATCAGCTTGGAGGAAGTGCTAGTCCCGCCAATTTTTTATGTCACGGGGCCTGCACAGAGGAGGAGGCAGCAGAACGGGCTTCAGTGCCAGAAGCAGTGATGAGTGATCAGCTCCTCCCTCTTGCTTCTGTCGGTCTCAGATGGCTTCGACCTCTGTGCCTCACCTTTCTTCCTTCTCTCTCCACAAGCCTTGGGAAGATTTTATTTATTTATTTATTTATTTAAGTTTTTTATATACCAACATTCAAGACGGTGGTCCCATCATGCTGGTTCACAAGAAACAAGGGTGAAACTTTACCATTTAACAAAAGTGCAGAAAAGCAGTTACATATAACAAGGAAAACAATAACTTGGAATGAGAAGGGAAATGAAGATTAGATAGTAAAATATATGTATAAATAACATTGTGAGAGGTGGCTATTAACGCTAATACTAGCGGTGCTTGTTGCATGAAGGGGGATTAGATGGGGTTGGAGTTAGGAAAGGCCTGCGTGAACAGCCACGTTTTGAGTCTTATCTTGAATGTTGAGATGTTGGGTTCCATTCTAAGATCCGGGGGAATGGAGTTCCATAATGTTGGACCGGCTGTGGAGAATGCCCGATCTCTAAGCGTGATGTGTCTGGTAGTCTTGGCTGGAGGTACTTGAAGTGATCCTTTGTAAGCATCTCTTGTCGGTCTTGTGGAATGGTGTAATCGGAGGGGAATATGGAGATCGATTGGGGCTAATTGATGGATGTTTTTGAAAATGGTGAGAATGGCCTTGTAGATTATTCTGAAGTGGATGGGCAGCCAATGGAGGTCCATCAAGATAGGTGTTATGTGTTCTCTTCTCCTGGTGTTGGTGAGTATACGGGCGGAGGCATTTTGTACCATTTGTAATGGTTTGGTGTGTGATGAAGGGAGACCAAGCATGATGGTGTTGCAATAGTCCAGCTTTGCGAAAATGATTGATTGTAGGATCGTTCTGAAGTCATGTGTGTGGAAGAGAGGTCGTATTCTTTTCAGCACTTGGAGCTTGTAAAAGCAGTCTCTGGTGGTTTTGTTGATGTTAGCTTTCAGGTTTAGGTGATTGTCAATTTGAACTCCTAGATCTCTCACTTGTGTAGTGCTTGGTACGGTAGGATGAGTGTATGTGATGGAGCTGTTTTCTGGAGTGATGAGTAGAAGTTCCGTTTTTGATGAATTTAGTATCAGGTTGAGACTTGTAAGAAGTTGTTTGATATTTTGGAGGCAGGATTCCCAGTGCAACATTGTTTTTGCGAGCGATTCTTCGATGGGGATCAGGACCTGAATATCGTCAGCGTAGAGAAAATGTTTGAGATTGAGGTCAGTGAGAAGTTTACATAAGGGTAACAGATAAATGTTAAACAAGGTAGGAGACAGGGATGAGCCCTGTGGGACTCCTACGGCTGCGGGGTGTAGAGAGGATTCTTTATTATGAATCTTGACCTTATAACCTCTGTTGCTGAGGAAGGTTCTGAACCATGATAGGGCAGTGCCTGAAATACCTATGGCTGATAATTGGTTGATGAGAAGGGAGTGATTGACCGTATCAAATGCAGACGAGAGGTCGAGTAGTATCAGAAGGAAGGCTTGTCCTTTGTCTAAGCCTAGGATGATGTGGTCAGTCATAGAGATGAGGAGGGCTTCCGTGCTTAAGGTTTTACGGAATCCGTATTGTGATGGAAATAGAAGGTTGTTGTCTTCAATGTGGTTTGAGAGTCGTGAATTTACCAATTTTTCCATTATCTTGGCTATGAATGGGAGGTTAGCTATCGGTCTGAAATTGTTAGGATCGTTTGGGTCGAGATTTGGTTTTTTGAGAAGGGGTTTGAGTGAGGCAAGTTTGAGGTTGTCCGGGTAGAGTCCTTGTGTGAGGGAGCAATTTATGATGTCTGCCAGGGATTTGGAGATAGATTCTGGGATTGCTAGTAGTAGTTTGGTTGGGATGTGATCCGAGGGATGAGAGGATGGTTTCATTTTCCTAAGAATTCCTTGGATCTCAGCGGATGAAGTTGTGTCAAGTTCTTCTAACCGAGTGTAGTTGATTGAGGGTTGAGGAGTAGTTAGTGGAACAGTGGGGTTCGTGGGGAGCTGCGATAGGAGAGTATTGATTTTGTTGTTGAAGAAAAGAGCTAGTTCTTCTGCTTTTGATTGAGCTTGGTCATGTGTAATCTTTGGTTGGTTTACTTGTGTAAGGTTGGCTACATAGCTGAAGAGGGCTTTGGCATCGAAAATAAGGTCGTGTATCTTCGAGGCGTAGTAGTCCCTCTTGGATCTTAGGGTGTTTGATTTGTATTGATGCAGAGATGATTTGTAGATTGAAAGGGTGATGGTTCCTGGGTTTTTGCGCCATTTAGCCTCATTTTGTCTTAGTTGGAGTTTGAGCTTTCTTAATTCTGCTGAGAACCATGGCTGTCTTTTGGAGGAATTCTGGTGTGGTTTTTTTGTAATAAGAGGGCATAGCTTGTTGGCTATAGTTTCGGTGATTGTGTTCCATGATCGAAGTGCTGCGTTCGGATCTGTAAGGTCCAGTTGGTGGAGTAGTGGAGATAGGTGATTATTAAGGTCTTCCTGGGAGCAAGTTTTCCTGTATTTGAAGGAGGGCAAAGGAATGCAAGCCGGGTTGGTATCTTTTATAGAGAATGAAGTAGTTATGAGATAGTGATCTGACCACGGGACCTTTGTGCAATTAGGTGTAGAATGGCTTGATTGCCGTGTTAACGAAGATCAGGTCTAACGTGTGGCCGGCTTTGTGGGTAGGTTTATTAACTATTTGAGTGAAGCCTAGCGCTGTGAGTGCAGTGAGGAGAGTTTCACAGTTAGGTGATGGGGTAGGGTTATCAACGTGCATGTTGAAATCCCCTAGAATGATGGCTGGCGAGTCAAAGTTGATGAGGGAAGAGGTTAATTCAACCAGTGGTGAGGCATCTGATTCCAAGAGTCCTGGGGGTGCATATACGAGAAGGATTTGTAGTTTGTCTGAGGTGAAGAAGCCGAATTCAAGTTTTGAGTTGGAATTGGATTGCTGTAGCGAGAATCTGAGGTCCTTTTTAGTTGCTAGAAGAATGCCTCCTCCCTTTTTTTTATGACGAGGTAGCGAGAAGAAGTCGTACGCCTCTGTAGGTAGTTGATTAATTATTGCTGTGTCTGCTGGTTTTAACCATGTTTCCGTAATTGCACATATCTCCGGTTTTACATCGATGAGGTAGTCATTCAATATTACAGACTTTTTAGTAAGGGATTGAGCATTGAAGAGGCTTAAAGAGAAAAGGGTGAGGCCTAGAAGTTGTGTGGAAGGAGAGACTAAAATTGAAGAGAGGGATTTGAGGTTGTGTTGTTGGGCATGTCGGACAGAAATTCTTTTAGGTGGAGTATTATGTTGGAGAATTGGAATTGTGAAAAATGGGGCCATTTGTGGGGTCTATGTTGTATGAATGTTTATGGCTTGCTGGAGAGGCTGGATGAATGCTGGACGATTGTTGGTGAGGCTGGGCGATTGCTGGAGAGGCTGGATGAGTGCTGGGCGAATGCTGGAGAGGCTGGACGCTTGCTGGGCGAATGCTGGAGAGGCTGGATGATTGCTGGGCGAATGCTGGAGAGGCTGGACGCTTGCTGGGTGAATGCTGGAGAGGCTGGACGCTTGCTGGAGACGCTGGAGACGCTCTCTCCGGCGTCCCCGGACTGGCTACAGTGACGGCATTTGCCTTGTTTCTCCTGAGGGCCTCCTAGGGTGCGCACACGCATGCCACCCACGTCTTTATCCACGTCATGGCGGGAACCTCGGGGGCGGCCCCTCCAAGTGACGTCACGCCATCCAGGTATTTAGCCTGCCCTTCGTTTGCTAACAAACTGAGGGGGTCATTTATCAAAATGTGCTAAGGCGTTTTCGCATGCGAAAAGCCTCATTAACGCATGCAATAAGCCCTTACCGCATGCGATAGCACCATAATGTATGGTACAATGTAAATTTGAAAAAGAGGAGGAATTAGGGGTGGGCTGGGTTTGTGAAGTGCTATTGCACAGACTTAATGCTGATTTTAACTATACCTTTTTCAGTAGCATTAAGCTGTGCAATATGGGGTGGTAGCGTTTTTGTGCTTTTTACAATGTCTCCTGAAAGGCCTGTTTTAGTGGGAGAGACAGAGAGAGAGAAAAGCCATGATGTCCTCGCCCTAGATATGTATTTATATCTCTATGGGAGGCCCACATGGTAACTTGAGGTGAGGTTTAGATATTAGTGAAGGGGGTTAGGGGCCACGTTGACATTCAACTTGAGATGTACACACAGAACAGTGGTCTCTTGTGAAGATTTGATAACCTTCGGAGTGAGGAAACTCACTCCAAGATGATATTTGTGCAAGGTCTCTCAACCTAGCTTGATGGACACTCTACCTGGGTAACATCATTCTAGGTGGAGAGAACAGTGCACAAATCTCATCTTTGGGTGAGTTTCCTCTCTCCATTGGTCATCAAATCTTCACAAAAGACCACTATTCTGTTCGTACGTCTCACATTGAATGTCAAAGTGGCCCCTAACCCCCCTATACTAATACCTAAACCTCACCTCGAGTTACTAGGTGGGCCTCCCATAGAGATATAAATACCTATCTAGGGAGAAGACACTATGGCTAGTCCTTCTCAGTCTCTCTCTCTCTCTCTCAGTGGTTAAATGCAACAAGCATGGCACGCACTGCAAAGCCAGAAAATATTATCACTAACTTAGCTCTTCACATAGGTAATTAGTGCAAATTGTGATAAACTGTATATTAACATGTCCCTTCTGCTATCACATGCAATACTTATCACATTTTGATAAATCCAGGCCTGAGTTAGCAAGGATTGGAATGCCTCCGTTCTAAGCTACTCTACCGCTTCCTTGCTGCCGCTGGAAGTTCTCTCTGCCCTCCGGGGCCATTCACCTCTAACCTGGGCATTCGCTCCTCGGGGGCCCTATGCTTCTTTCAGGTGCCTATCTGGGATACCAGGTACTCACTCCTTGAGGGCCTGCTCTCCCTGCCTTGGTGCAGGCAAACCAACTACTTCTGCCTGCCAAGATCTTCAACAAATACAGCTATCTATTCAGTGAGTCAGCGAGTCAGCTTGTCTCACTTCCAGCTTCAGCGCTGCGAGTCTACATCCAGGACTCTCTCTTCTACCCAGCGCAGTCTATCATCATTCGAGTGTGGAACAGATCTCCTCTGCTGAGGACCCCTGGACTACTCTACTGGGTTACTGGCAGTACCACCAAGCTGTATAATAAACACAAATTCTCTGTGTCTGCGTGTATAGAGTCTAGCCTAGTGCTGTGGCTCCTCACAGAGTTCCTTCCCATGGGAGTGGCCATCTCTGCAGTACTCAAGAATCCACTCAAACACCTCGAAACCATAACACTCCCCAACAGCCACACAGTGACAGAGACAGCAGCAGCAGGAATAAGAGAGGTTCCAAGGCTGCCAGCAAAACATAGAGAGGGGATCTAACTTCACTGTGTATATGTATATGAATAGGAGCATGTGTGTGTGTGTATGAGAGAGAGAGAGAATGGGTGCTTGCCAGGGGTTCTGTCTGTGTTTATGTATGTGAGAGAATATGTGCCTGCCTGGGGGTCTGTGTGTGTGTTTGTGTGAGAGAGAGAGAGAGAGAGAGAGAGAAAGAGAGTGAGAGAATGAGTGCCTGTCTGGGGGTCTGTCTGTATGTGAGAATGGGTCCCTGTCTGGAGATCCTTGTGTGTGTATGTGTATGTGTGTGAGAGAGAGAAAATGAGTGCCTGCCTGTGGGTTTGTCTGTAGATTTGTTAGAGTAGTGCCTGGGGATCTCTCTGTATATGTGAGAGAATGACTGCCTGCCTGGGGGTCTGTGTGTGTGTGAGAGAATGAGTGCGTGACTGGGACTATGTGTTTGTGTGAGAGAGAATGAGTGATTGCCTGTTGGTTTGTGTATGTGTGTGTGTGAGAGAGAGAATGGATGCATGCCAGGGGGTTGATCTGTATGTATTAGGGATGTGAATCATTTTTTGACGATTTAAAATATCGTCCGATATATTTTAAATCGTCAAAAATCGTTAGAGGCGATATACAATAGGAATTCCCCCGATTTATCGTCAAAAATCGTAAATCGGGGGAAGGGGGAGGCGCCGGCGCCATTTCTATTAACGCACCCGTGGCCCGAGAGTGGAAGATCACACCGGGACCCCCCCACTGGACCCCAGGTAATTTAAGACATTTTGGGGGGGTTCGGGAGGGTGGGGGATTTATTTTAAAGGGTCGGAGTGGGTTTTAGGGTTGTTTTAGTGTGCCGGTTTTCCCGCCCTCCCCCGATTTACGATTTACACGATTTAAAAAAAAAAAACAAAACCACGACGATCCGATTCCCTCCCCCCCCAGCCAAAATCGATCATTAAGACGATCGATCACACGATTCACATCTCTAGTATGTATGTATGTGACAGAATGAGTGCCTGCCTGAGGGTTGGTCTGTATGTGTGTGTGAGAAAATGGGTGCCTGCCTGGGGTCGGTCTGTGTGTGTGTGTGTGTGTGTGTGTGAATGGGTGCCTGTCTGGGGACTATATGTGTATGTGTGTGTGAATGAATAGCAGCCTGCCTGGGGATCTGTGTGGGAGAAAGCCTGGGTGAGTGTGTGTGAGGGAATTTGGGAGAGTAAGAGCTTTTGTGTGCATGGGTCGGGAGAGAGGGACTTAGAGCCTCTGTAAGAGAATGTGTGGGTATACATGAGATCATATATGTATGTGTATGTGTGAGAGAGAATGAATATGTGAGTATGTGTGTGAGCAAGAGAGGATAAAGTTTGGGTGTCCCTCTAACCCCCTAAGCCTCGTTAATCTCAGAGTAACTGGAAATCAAGTTCCCAGGTATGGACAGCAGCGGCTTTTTTAAAATCCTCATTAGTTTAAATTATTTGGTGTTATTTAATATGTGTGCTGTTTTGAAATATTTTATTGGTGCTTGACAATTTTTTTTTTAAATGTATAGGACTTTAATAGATGTTGTTCTATTTGTCAGTAGTTTTGAAATATTTGTTCTTTTATTAGATTCCACTATTATAATTGATGCTTTATGTTTCATCATTTTATTGTTTTATGAGGAATAGTGGTTCTGTTTTTCCATTGTTACACTGTAAACAAAATCTGGCTTCTTGGAGTTTCAATATTGCTGGTTCTAATTTGTGATCCTTTATTCTGTATATGGTGAGGGGTCTGTCTCTGCTCTGTGCATGTGATCAAGGAGGGAATTTTTGCTAACGTGAAGCAATCAGATTTGTTTCGTCTCCCCAGTAGGTAGTGTATTGGTATTCTGGAACTCAGTGTAATATTTACAGTGCTGCTTTCTCACTAGAGATGAGAATCGTTTTTTGAGTTCATGTCGTACTTCGTTTTTCGGCTGCCGCAGGAAATGTCGTTTTTTTGAGGTTCGGGGTTTTTTTTCGTGAAAAATCATTTTTTGAGTTAGTGCGCGCTAACTCCCCGTTAGCGTGCAATAACAAAAACCGTTAGATTTTGTTATTTTTTGTTACTTTTTGTGGAAAAATGGGAAAATCCTGATAATTTTTCGGGCCCCCTGAAACATGCCGAATTGGACAATTTCTTTGAAATTTTCCAATTCGGAAAAAACGAATGCACATCTCTATTTCTCACAGGTAGGATTCTGGTTTGAGTTCTTGTTGTTACTACTGTTATGTTAGGATAAGTTTGCCAAATAGATTTTGATTGTCTTTGTTGTAGGGTTTTGCATTAGTTCACAAAGTATCTGGCAATGGAAGGAGTTTGTGCTGCTATCACTGTGAGGTGCCTGTCTGGATGTGATGTATATACTTCACTTTTTGTTTGTATCTGATTGCTCCTATCACAACCTGAAGAGAATCAAAACTGGAATTTTGAGCTTCTGGCTGGCAGCGTGATTGCCTGCTATTTGGCAAATGGTTCAACAGCTGATTGGTTGGCTAGAGACTTTATAAATATAAATATATATATATATATATATATATCAATTACCCTTAGGGTAAAACAGCACAGAGAAATCTTTCATTGAATCAAAACTAAATAATTTACAAACTATAACTGAACCTTTATTCAATACTTATACAAAAAGTACATAGCTCAAAATACATATAATATCAATATCAAAAATATTAGTTTGTGTATGGTACAAATGTAGTTAAATAAATAAAATTAAAAAGCTTTTTGTAAATATTATACTGAGAATAATTCTGCATATATCACACACACCACACTCATACTCAAATCATATTCAAATTAACTCAAATAACATTACAAATAACATACATCTTTTTTTAAATCAAACTAACAGACACAAAATATAATGGGCCGGATTTTCGGAGGATTTACGTGTGTTACCTATTTTCAAAAGGCCTGGTGACGCGTGTAAAGCCCCAGAACACGTGTAAGTCCTGGGGCTTTACTAAAGGGGCTGTCCGGGGGTGGGGTGGGGGCAGGGTCAGAGGCTCCAGGCACAGCAGGCATATGCTGCTGTGCCAGGGATCGCACGCTGGCAGTCGGCTGGCGCGCGCAACTTACTTCAGCCTCAGAGCTGAAGTAAATTTTGCACAGAAGAATAAAAAAGAAAAAGGTAGGGTGAAAGGGTGGGGGAGGTAGGGGAAGGGAAGGTGGGTTGGGGGTAGGGAACAGGAGAAGGCAGTGCGGCTCAGAGCGGGCTCGGCAAGCTCAAGGTGCACAATTGTGCACCCCCTTGCGTGCACCGACCCCCTGATTTTATAGCATCTGCACGCGCAAGTTATAAAATTGGGCATAAATGTGTGTGCGCTGGACTGAATCAAATCACAGGAACCTAGAAGATGTGGTAGACCTGATTGACAAACTGAAGAGTAGTAAATCACTTGGACTGGATGGTATACACCCCAGAGTTCTGAAGGAACTAAAAAAATGAAATTTCAGACCTATTAGTAAACATTTGTAACCTATCATTAAAATCATCCATTGTACCTGAAGACTGGAGGATAGCTAATGTAACCCCAATATTTAAAAAGGGCTCCAGGGGTGATCTGGGAATCTACAGATCAGTTAGCCTGACTTCAGTGCCAGGAAAAATAGTGGAAAGTGTTCTAAACATCAAAATCACAGAACATATAGAAAGACATGGTTTAATGGAACAAAGTCAGCATGGCTTTACCCAAGGCAAGTCTTGCCTCACAAATCTGCTTCACCTTTTTGAAGGAGTTAATAAACATGTGGATAAAGGTGAACCGGTAGATGTAGTATACTTGGATTTTCAGAAGGCGTTTGACAAAGTTCCTCATGAGAGGCTTCTAGGAAAAGTAAAAAGTCATGGGATAGGTGGCGATGTCCTTTCGTGGATTGCAAACTGGCTAAAAGACAGGAAACAGAGAGTAGGATTAAATAGACAATTTTCTCAGTGAAAGGGAGTGGGCAGTGGAGTGCCTTAGGGATCTGTATTGGGACCCTTACTTTTCAATATATTTATAAATGATCTGGAAATATGATGAGTGAGATAATCAAATTTGCAGATGATACAAAATTTTTCAGAGTAGTTAAATCACAAGCAGATTGTGATAAATTGCAGGAAGGCCTTGTGAGACTGGAAAATTGGGCATCAAAATGGCAGATGAAATTTAATGTGGACAAGTGCAAGGTGATGCATATAGGGAAAAATAACCCATGCTATAGTTACACAATGTTAGGTTCCATATTAGGTGCTACAACCCAAGAAAGAGATTGTCGGTTCAGTGTGCTGCAGCAGTCAAAAAAGCAAACAGAATGTTGGGAATTATTAGAAAGGGAATGGTGAATAAAACGGAAAATGTCATAATGCTTCTGTATCGCTCCATGATGAGATCACACCTTGAATACTGTGTACAATTCTGGTCGCCGCATCTCAAAAAAGATATAATTGCGATGGAGAAGGTACAGAGAAGGGCTACCAAAATGATAAGGGGAATGGAACAGCTCCCCTATGAGGAAAGACTAAAGAGATTAGGACTTTTCAGCTTGGAGAAGAGACGGCTGAGGGGGCATATGATAGAGGTGTTTAAAATCATGAGCGGTCTAAAACGGGTAGATGTGAATCGGTTATTTACTCTTTCGGATAATAGAAAGACTAGGGGGCACTCCATGAAATTAGCATGTGGCACATTTAAACTAATCGGAGAAAGTTCTTTTTTACTCAACGCACAATTAAACTCTGGAATTTGTTGCCAGAGGATGTGGTTAGTGCAGTTAGTATAGCTGTGTTTAAAAAAGTTCTTGGAGGAGAAGTCCATTACCTGCTATTAATTAAGTTGACTTAGGAAATAGCCACTGCTATTACTAGCAACGGTAACATGGAATAGACTTAGTTTTTGGGTACTTGCCAGGTTCTTATAGCCTGGATTGGCCACTGTTGGAAACAGGATGCTTGGCTTGATGGACCCTTGGTCTGACCCAGTATGGCATGTTCTTATGTTCTTATGTACGCCTGCACGTACCTTTTAAAATCTACCCTAATATGAGGTTAACAAAATCAATCAAAAAATATCACATAATTTGCTTAACCCAATGTTGAAATTCAGCTTTGAAGAACCACAGCAAGGATCCTCGTTTCACCTGTTGGCTTTTTCAGGGGGAATTTGAACATGGAAAATCATCAACTAAATCTGATTTGAATAGGAAAAAATGTTGTCTATCTTAAAAAGACTATTTTGGTAGAAGACCAACAAAAATCTGTATAGCAGGGGTATATTTAAAAAGTAGAAAATGTGTGTGTTTATTTTCAGAAAGATCCTCTTTAATAAAGACTCCTTCAAATATATAATTTGAAAAGTATCCACTGAATGTCATGCACAAATGTGCACTAATGAACTCATAGTAACAATATTGCTGCCATTTCTGCTTTTTATTAATGCCAGACAATCTGCTGTGCAAATACGACAATTGAAACTTGCCATCCTCCCTGCCGTGATCAAACTGTCACGAGCGTTTCCATTTCCCACAAAACTAGCTGACAGATTTTTGCTGGTCCTGTACCAATATAGTCTTTTACTGACAGACTGTCATGGTTGATATTAGTTTGTCTCTTAAATTAGGGCCCCGTGTGTGTGCAAAAATTGGGGTAGATTTAAAAACATCATAAATCTGCAGAATGTGCCAATGTCTTGGATAATCCTTTGGATTTAATAGGATTTGTTTGGAAAAGGAATGACACAGATTGGACACTGAGAAGTGTGGCGAGACTGATTAGTTAATAACAGCTCATGGTTGGCAAACAATCCTCTTTTATAGGCCCACTTAATACCTGTAATGGTATACTTGTTCCAAAAATGTACTGCACATGATGTTTGCCTGCCAGACATATTCTTGTTTGGTGCCTCAGATATGTCATAAGCACAGGAATTGGCTCATGGGTATATTCTTGGGATGAAAACTCTCATAATGAAGGAGTGTATTCCTATCTGTTGATTTCGTGTGTATTGTTGATAGAGATGTGAATCGGAACTGGAATCGGTTCTGATTCCGATTCACATCGTTAATTTTTTTTAGTGAGGCCCAATTGCGTTTTTGTTTATCGGCTGCGCCCGAGCCGATAAACAAAAACCCACCCCGACCCTTTAAAACTGACCCCAAAACTTTTTACAAATACCTGGTGATCTAACGGAAGTCCCGGGAGCGATCTCCCGGTCTCAGGCCGTCGGCTGCGCTAATAAAAATGGTGCTGATAGCCCTTTGCCCGGCCAGCACCATTTTTAAAGATGGAGCCGGTCATCCAGCGCTCCTACCATGTGACAGGGGCCGGCCAATGGCATGGATACCCTGTCTCATGGTAAGGGCAAAGGGCCATGGGCGCCATTTTTATTAGCGCAGCTGATGGCCCGAGACCGGGAGATCGCTCCCAGGACTTCCAATAGATCACCAGGTATTTGTAAAAATTTTTGGGGGGGTTCGGGAGGGTGGGGGAAGCTAAGGGGTCAGTTTTAAAGGGTCGTGTGGGGTTTTTTTTTATCGGGCCATTGGAGCCATTTTTATTAGTGGCAGCCGACGGCCCGAGAGCGGGAGATCAGTCCCGGGGCTTCTACTGGACCACCAGGTATATATAAAATGTTTTGGGGGGGTTTGGGAGGGTGGGGGAAGGTAAGCGATTAGTTTAAAGTGTCGGGGTGGGTTTAGAGGTTGTTTTGGTGTGCTGGTTTTCCTGCCCTCCCCCCAAATAACTCCCATTAGTGGACACTAACCCGATTAATGATTTTTTCACGATAAATCACGGGAATTTCTATTGTATCGCACTCTTTAACGATTATTGACGATTTAAAAAATATCGGACGATATTTTAAATCGTCAAAAAACGATTCACATCCCTAATTGTTGTTATTAATCTATTGCTTCTCTTTTGATCCTTAATTCCAAAAAGGTATATGCGTTGTGTGATGTTGAAAAGTGAATTGCAAATTACATTTCTGAATTTTAGCCATTCTAAATATATCTGTAAAGAGGATGGAGATCTCTGCCAGATGAAAAAAAACATCATCAATGAAACGAGCCCATAACAAAATATTGGGCCAGAACTGGGAGCTATACACATTGTTCTTCAAATTGGGAAACATAAATACATGCTAGTGAAGGTGCCAGACTGGCACCCATGGTTGTACCATTATTCTGTTTGTTGAATTGATTTTCAAAAAAGAAAACGTTTTCATTTAACACTAATGTAGTGAGTTCAAGCACAAACTCAGTAAAACTTTCTGAAAAATCCCATGAGATCAGTGTATGATGTATGTTCACCAAAGAACTATATATAATGAAGAGATGTCAGCTGTTACCAGAAGACAAGGGTCCTGTCCAAAATCCAAAGTTGGAATTACCTGTATGAAATGGGTCGAGTCATGTACATAGCATCAAGCTGTTGAGATTGTGGGATGTAAAAATGAATCGATATGCAGGGAAAGGGGTTCTAGAAGTGATCTAATTCTGGAGACTATTGGTCTACCTGGTGGTGATGATAACATTTTATGAATTTTTGGAACTAAATAGAAGATGGGTGTGCAAAGATGAGGTTCAAAAAGAAAGTTTTATTCCACCAAAGTAATGAATTTCTTAGTAAGACCTTGTTGTAATGTGTCAAGAATTCATGTTTGTAAATCTTTTGAGGGGTCTATATTTAATGGCACATAGAAATTAATATTAGATAACTGATGAAATGCCTCTGTTTTAAATGCTGAAGAGTCCATAATTACTATTCCACTACCCTTATCTGCCAGGTGAATGGTAATGTTGGTATCTCTGCTAAGAGTTTCACAGGTCCGATTCTCTTGATATGTTAGAGTATGAAAAAAATGGAAGTGGCTGAATTTCCAATTCAACTGCTCGCAATACCAAATGTTCAAAGGTGGTCCCGGAGGTATCCATTTAGATCTTCGTGTCAGTGCTGGTTCTTTGGAGGGAGCCATAGAAGAAGCAAAAAAGATTTTTATTTTCAATTGTTGAAAAAAATTGTACAATTGTAGTCGTTTGGAAAAAGAATTATATTTAGAAGATGGACAAATGGCAATCCTTTTTGTAGTAAACTAAGTTCATGATTGATAAGACTGCGTGAAAATATATTAAATGCTAGTGACCTAATTTTAAAAGGACTAAGCATGCCTATATCGGGAGATATGCGCATGGACAGGCTGTGTGCGTGATGCACACATTTTTGAATGCCCATGGCCATGTGCATATCTCCCGGTACACGCCGAAGAATGGCTTGAAGAAAATGTGGCACACTGGGGATAGAGTCAGGGTGGGGCATGTGCGGGCTAGGACAGTTCCATTAGGCATTGTCCCACTGAAGCTCATACTGGCAGCCGACTGGCACATGCAACCTGCTACTGCTCCAGAGCAGGTAAGTATTGAAACAAAAAAACACAAAGTTAGTTATTGGGGTTTTAGGTGTTGTGGGTTGATAGGGAAAAAGGGAGGCAGGCTAGCTAGGGGGTTTAGGAAGTTCCCTCCCAATTCATTCCTTTATTGGCACGGCCTAGGTGGGAACTGGGGAAAGGGCCTATCGTGTCACCATGCATATCTTATAAAATGTGCCCCTCTTACGCGCATGTAGCAGATTTTATAACATGTGCACATTGACAGGAACCACACGCACATGAATATCCGTGCATGGGTGTTAAAATTTCCCTTTAAATGTTTTATTGTTGCTGGGACCTGGTGATGCTCTTGTGTCATATGTGACCTAATGTTTTCTGTTTCGAGTGATTCAGATGGTAACTGGGTTGAGTTCATTGTCTGGACCAAGATTTGTAAAAAACTTTCCAAAAAGTAGGTTCTGAAAAGGTTCTGTAGATCAAATGTTACCAATCTGGGATGGTTGGATTTACAGTGCGTGGAGATCTTTTCGTCTGTTGATTCACTTGAAGAACTATTATAAGTGTGGGTTTTTCAGGAAATCTTGTTTTTATCCATCCATGGATATATATATCCTTTGCTGTAATCATGTTCATCACACCGAAATTTTTTGATCTTAGATACTTTCAATTCAGATCAATATTTTTGCATACTGTCCTGATATTTTGTTAATTGAGCTGTGAACATATCTACAGGTGAACGAGTCTTAAGCTTCTCGATCTGTTTCTCAATGGTCACTTTGATTTCAAAGGCTGATGTATTTGCCATTTCAATAATCAATAATATTAAAACATAAGAACATTTGTTATGCATGGCGTTCCCAGTGCACAGCTCCAACACAGATGATTAATTGATTTTGAATACAGCATGGTTTCAAAGCAAGATTACTTTATTATGGAACATTCATTTACTTCCTCTTAAAGAAGAATTAAACATTTCATGGATGTGGCATTTTTATTAACATTTGTTGTTCCATAAAATTACTATATGTATGCATTTTATTTTTTATTTATACATTTTTCTTAAAATACTAATAAAGGATGATACATTTTTGTATATTATTGTTCACATTTTTGATAATTAGTGTTCCTTCATTTTCACATAGATATATATATATATATAGTCACAGATTAGAACGTCTGTAACTATTTTTTGCCATGGTTCTATATTATATACACGATGTAACCTAATTCTGGTGGGTGGGGCGCCCAACAAATTATATGGAAGGAGGCCGAGGCTCAAAAGGCTTGCTCAACCCTGCCTTATAGCACCCCATCTTTCCCATGTTTAACCACTCAGCTCTGTAATAAAATCAATAACCAGAAATACTAATGTGATCATTGAATGAATATCCATCTTCCTAGGTCCCCTATTCAGCCTGCCAGATAGACATGGCTATGTACAGTAAGTATTAGAGATGTGGATTTGTTTGAAACAACATAGACAATTTCGAACCCTGAGAATATTACCATTGGTACAAAGTACCAACAGACTTTGCATCTTCTCTTTATAAGTGGATACAATCTCTAGGGAAAATGTTGCATGCAGATTTGAAAAAAGCAATCTATGCATGTTATTTTCCAATCCCACCCAAAACACCCCTTGGGAATCTCTCCCTCTTATTCTGGCTAAAAGTATGCTCATTGTAAAACATCACACATTACTCTTCACTGTTTGGGATGGGGGAAGGGGCAATTTTCAAAATTGGCTTTCTATAAGGGTAAATATGTTTTTACTCATGTATAGAAAATGCTTTTGAAAATTGCCCTCTATAAAAGTTTCAAAATGTATTGTTCAGATATCTTAACTGAGTCCAGAATTCCAAATGACTTCACAATTTAAAACTCTAGCTTGAATATGTTTGGCAATTAATGTCACTTTACAAGAAACAGCAGGAACAATATAAACCTACCAATTTATTCTATCAGAAAGCCTCATCAAGTGGGCCAGCCATGCACAAGATAGTCTGATTACAGACTCAGGCCTTCCATTCCCCAACTCAGATGGGATTGGGAATGCTGCAACATAAGGATTTGCAAATAATGCATGCTATTTGCTAAAATGAAAAATCCACCCAAAATTTGGGGGTTTTCAAAGGCATTTTTTATTTGTTTCATATGTAATAAAATGAAATGAAAATGGCTTCATTTGGTTCAGAATGTACATTTGTTTTAAACAAAAAAGTACAGAAAAGGGCAATCAAAACGATTAAAGGGATGGAAAGGACCCCCTAAGAGGAAAGGCTAATGAGGTTAGGGCTGTTCAGTTTGGAGTAAAGATGGTTGAGGGGGGATATGATAGAGGTCTATAAAATTTTTAGTAAAATAGAATGAGTAAAAATAAATCAGTTATTTACTCTTTCAAAAGATACATGAAGTTGGTAAGTAGTGTATTCCAAACAAATAAGAGAAAATTCTTTTTCACACACGGGCGGATTTTCAAAGCCCTGCTCGCGTAAATCCACCCGGATTTATGCGAGCAGGGCCTTGTGCGCCTGCGGCCTATTTTCCATAGGCTGCAGGCAGGCGCAGAACCCCGGGATGCGCGTAGGTCCTGGGGTTTTCGGAAGGGGGCGTGTTGGGGGCGTGTCGGGGGTGGGGCCGAACGACACAGCGTTTTGGGGGCGGGGCGTGGTGTTTCAGGGGCGGACCCAGGGGCGTGGTTTCGGGCCGGGGCGTTCCGGGGGCGTGACCGCGCCCTCCGGAACCGCCCCCGGAATGGAGGCAGGCTGTGCGGCTCGGCGCGCGCCGGCTGCCCAAAATTGGCAGCCTTGTGCGCGCCGATCCAGGATTTTAGAAGATACGCGCGGCTACGCGCATATCTTATAAAATCCAGTGTACTTTTGTTTGCGCCTGCTGCGCAAACAAAAGTACGCGATCGCGCAGTTTTTCAAAATCTACCCCACAGTGCACAATTAAGCTCAGGAATTTATTGCCAGAGGATATGGTTAAGGCAGTTAGTGTAGTTGGATGAAAGAAAAGATTTGGACAAGTTCCTGGAGGAAAAATCCATAAACTGTTATTAACCAAGTAGACTATTAAGATAACTTTCAAACAACTGCTCATGGTAGCATGTACGTGTGCATATGGCCACATGAAGATAGTGCATGTTGAAAGAGGGCATTCAAAGAGGACAGCCTAAGGGCTAGGGCAGCACAGTCAGCATGAAGGCAGCAGTAGAACTAGCAAACAGTTCAGCATGAAGGTAGCAGGAGTAGGACTGCAGAGTGATGCATCACCACCGCAGGAGCAGCAGAAGACCCAGCAGCATGGAGGCAGGAGGCCCAGGACGAAACACAGCAGCATGAAGCCAGCACTTGCAGGAGATTAGAAGAGATGTTAGGATCTGCAGCATGGAGCCAGCACTTGCAGGAGATGAGATGACACCCCACAGTATGGAGCAGGAGATGGGATGGCCTCACAAGAGACAGCATCTGCGAAGACATTGTAGGCTACTTAAAGTAGTCGTAATAGACCTAGAGGCTGAAGGACGCTTGTTAGTGACTGTGCTGCTTGAAAACGCTTGTCATAGCAGAATCCAATGTGCATGACAGCACAGCAACTCTGTAGTGAGCACATGCTGAACCAGTTTCTTCAATCTAGACGGCACAGCAACTCTGTCAAGAGCCCATCCCTGTCTTTTTTCCAAAATTGGCTTCTTGCCCCTTACTTGTCATGTCCTTCCTTTTTTCAAGGCCCCTTACCATGCTGTGACTTTCCACTTAGAGGTAGGGGCATTTTTTTGGGGGGTGACTTCTGCGGCATTGTGATTCTCCTGCACTGCTGCAGGGTGTCAAGCCAAGGGATGTAGCTGATGATTCAGATGGCTAGTCCAGCATCCGCTGTAGTATTTGTGTCATCACAATTGTTAGGTTGCTGATGGCTGCAACTATTGTGTTGGCATTTTGTGTGCTGGCTGCCATACTTTGCTGCAGGATCCTGTTTTGATGCTGTACACTTCTTCACAGGACCCTTATTTCTCTCCGCAACTGCTGGACTTTTCCTGATAAGATGGCTGCTGCAGGTGCTGGTGCTGCTGGTGGTGGCCCTGATAGCGGCGGTGTGGATGCTGCTAGTGGTTGACCCAATGATGCCAGTGTTGGTGCCAGTGGTGAAGATGGTGTCAGAGGCTGCAATGTGGGCATAGATGGACTTTTGTCAGAGTGGCGTGGGGTGCTGGTTCCTGACAGCTGTTCATTAGAATGTTGCCAGTCCATTAAGGTGTCAAGATCAAGGTCAACATTAATAGGACTTCTTGAGCCTGGGGATTGCATTAAATACAGGGGCTCTGATTGTTCTGCCTCCTACTGCTCCTCCATCTCCTCCCACTGTGTCTTTGTATCCATCAGTAAGAGCCTCTGGAGCATGGGCATTGGGCAGCTGGTCCCAGGAGTATCCCGGTTCGTCCCTGGGCATTCCTGGCTGGGACTGGCAAGTTCCTGCTCGAAAGCTGAGGAAACAGAAAAGACAAAAGAAAACAAAAACATAAGTACATATGCCAGCAAGTATGTTGGGTTTTTTTTTTGTTTCTTTTCCATCAGAGATGGTTCTTTATAAAGTGATCATCTAATGCCAATTTCTGGGGCATTTGTATTAAAGGATTTTTGCCATTCTGTGTCTATGGGAAAAATGCCTAGTAAAAGACCCCTATGTCGACAGCCGTTGTTGTTTGCCCATTTATGGGATAGATGAACTTACCAGCGATGGCTCGTGTGGCGTTTAGCCGCTGATCTATGCCCTCGAACTTGTCCGGTCCCAGACTTTCAATCAGTCGCTGCTCCATTTCTGTGATGACAATGGGACAGGGGGCCCCTCCTCCAGTCTGCCTCAGATTTTTGGAATGCTCTGCTAGCTTGGCCTTGAGCTGGGCTTTGACATCCCGGTAGCGATGGGCATCCTTCTCCTCGCTTCTTTGAATGCTGCTGTGTGGGTGATGGCCTGGGCAATGTTGCGCCAAATTTTCCCTTTAGCTGCTTTTGATGTCTTGGCTGCTCTGTTTCTGAACAAACTGGTGTAGTACTTCAGGACCTTGTCTAAACCTTACCAATTTGAATTAAAATTCTTAATATTATAATTTTATTGTTTTTTTTTAATTTTTATATTTTATTTCTTTAATTTTTGAGAGGAAAGGACCTCAGCACTGGTTGAAGATGTAATCAACTGAGTTCAAATCCAGTAGTTGCAATCATGGGTCAAAAACCTCTCGCTGCTTTTATTTATATTTATCTATATTTAGTAAAAGTCCATAACCTCTCTTTATTTATATTTGTTAAAAGTCCATGACTGCTCTAGTTTCCTTTTCTTTTTAGCTTAGCTGTTGCTTTCTCATCAAGTTGGGCTCAATAAAATAACATGGCAGTAGTCTAATTTTACGTGCAAATGTTTGCACGTAAAAATACGGCACTGCCATGTTGTCAACATTGTCATTTCCCGGCACATAAAAGAACAAAGTAGTTTTGATAATGCCAAGGAGAAAAAATGATCGAAGAAACAAGATAAGTGTTCAAATTATGAAATTTTGAATCAAGTGGGTTTTGTCTTAAAGTGGTTCAGATTTTCAAGAATTCATATATATGGTGATCATGTTTTTCTTAAAATAGAGGCAAAACAGGATGAACTTCTGTTGAATTGCAAAGTCACACATTTGCAGTTTTTGGATACATTACATATGGGGCAGATTTTCAAAGGGGTACGTGCGTAAGATACGCACGTACCCCCTGAAAACCTGCCCCAAGCTCCCCCTGCGTGCGCCGAGCCTATGTTGACTAGGCTCGGCGGCGTGCACAAGCCCCGGGATGCGCATAAATCCTGGGGCTTTCCTGAGGGGGCGTGTCGGGGGGTATGTCGTGGTGGCGGGTCATTGGGGGCGGGGCTGCAGGCATGGTTCCGGCCCGGGGGCATTTCGGGGGTGTGGCCGAGGCCTCCGAAACTGCTCCTGAGCTGGGGAATCGCGCGTCGGCAGCTGGCCGGCGCGCGCGAGTTACGCCTGCCTCAGGCAGGTGTAACTTTTATAATAAAGGTAGGGGGGGTTAGATAGGGCTGGGGGGTGGGTTAGGTAGGGGAAGGGAGGGGAAGGTGGGGGGAGGTGGAAGGAAAGTTCCCTCTGAGGCTGCTCTAATTTTGGAGCAGCCTCCGAGGGAACGGGCAGCACGCACAGGGCTCGGCGCGCGCAAGGGGCACAAATGTTCACCCCCTTGCGCGCGCAAGGGGCACAAATGTTCACCCCCTTGCGCGCGCCGACCCTGGATTTTAAACGATATGCGCGGCTAGCGCATATCTTTTAAAATCCGGCGTACTCTTGTTTGCGCCGGGTGCATGAACAAAAGTACTCGCTCACGTATTTTTTTTTTTAATCTGCCCCATTATATATAAGAAGAAAGATATTTTATTAATGAAGGAAGATTACTCCGAAGAGAAAAAGAGCAGTCATGGACTTTTAACAAATATAAAGAGAGATTATGGACTTTTACTAAATATAGATAAATATAACTAAAAGCATCGAGATGTTTTTTGACCCATGATTGCAACTACTGGATTTAAACTCAGTTGATTACATATTCAAGCAGTGCTGAGGTCCTTTCCTCTCAAAAATTAAAGAAATTTAAAATTTAAAATAAACAAAAACCATTATAATATTAAGAAGCTTAATTCAAATTGGTAAGGTTTAGACATAGCTCATTATAATTTAATTAAGGGGAAGTGGAATCTGAATGATTATTATAATTTAATACACTAGCTCTTTTGTAAATGGATAATTAGATACTAGTGTTTCCCTGAGTATCTGGTAGTACTGCAGGACCCCAGTGATGAGAAGCTCGTTCTCTGCCACACTGAACCTGATTGCCCACAGTCATTGGTGTGCTGCTGGTTGCCCAAAGGGGGTACCACTTCCTCTCCTGGAGAGATATCCTACCTGCCCTCACTCTCCATCCCACTCTCTTCTCCCCTCCCTTCCTCACCCCCCACCTCACCCTGCCTACCATCTCCCTTCCCCTCTGCCCTCTCTCTCTAACCCTATGCTGCCCTATTCCTCCCACAACTCTTTCCTGCGTAATCCCTTCCCTCACCCCACCCTTCTATCCCTTCCCTCCTGCCTGTCTCTAGTTCTTACCCTGTCTCTACTCCTACTCCTATTCCTACTCCTCCTGGCATTCCTGCCTTCCTCCTCCTGTTCTCTTTGCCTCCTCCTCCTCCCACTGCTATACTCACCCCTCTTCTCTCTTCTCTTCCTAGTCCTATCACACTCCATGCTTTCCTCCTCATACACACTCCTCCACTACTCAACACCTCCTTCACTCCTCACACCCTCCTCCACTCCTCCTCTGCTCCTCACACTCCTCCTCCACTCCTCCTCAGAAAATGACAAACTGGACTAAATATCTTTCACTCCAACAAATATCACAAAAGACAAAGGGAAAGGGAAACAAATGACAACACAAAACAGCACAACTTAGTCAGAAATTGTAAAATTACACCACCAGAACTCCTCTAACACCACTAACCTCCTCTCCTCTCACTCCATTGCCAAACGATACACCCTCAAAGAAGGAGGAGCAGGAAGTCAGCATTTATACTAGGAAAAAATATTGCAGTGCATTATGATGGACCGTGCAGTGCGATGATGTACTGAGCACTGCAATGACACATCACTGCATGCAATAATGCACTACTGCATGTAATACCTCGTTGTGTGCTGTGGTAAGCTGCAATTTGAATAAAAATGCCCCTTTCATTTATCATGCATGGTAGATGCGCTATAAGCAACGCATTTTGATGAATCTAGGTGTCTGTGTGCCAAAATCTTCTGTGTCCAATATGGAAAACTTATATCTTCACAAAGAAAATGCATGATGTAGTAAATTGTCCAGTGTGCACTTATTTTATTTTCTAATAAGGTAGTGAAATATCTCGTTTTTATCAAACCACTTCCAGTCATAAAAGTTATTTTAAATGAAAAAGATCCCAACCACAGTATGTTCCACAATCTGAAGGTAACCATCAATATTTTGGCTGGAGCTGCATCAGGGGACTTGTGAAAACAATCTTTGCATTGACATTCAATGGCTTAAAATACAACTACCAATCAGTTTTAAGGGAAACACACATATGACCATCTCTCTATTATGAGACAAACTACTAGTCACTTTACCACATGTGATCTAAAACATAAAGGGGTAGATTTTCAAAGGGTTATGCACGTAACTTACACACGTATCCCCGAAAACCTCCCCTGCACGTGCCAAGCCTATTTTGCATAGGCTTGGTGGCGAGCGCAAGCCCCAGGATGCGCGTGTGTTCTGGGGCTTTGAAAAAGGGGCAGTAAGGGGGTGGGGTCATGGGCGTGGTGCCGGTCCGGGGGCAGTACAGGGGCGGGACTGAGGCCTCTGACACAGCGGCTGTGCCAGCGCGCGCAAGTTACACCTGCCACAGGCTATCGTAAAATCAAAAATAAAGGTAGGGGGGCGATTTAGGTAGGGCTAGGGGGCGGGTTAGATAGGGGAAGGGAGGGGAAGGTGGGGAGGAGCAGAAGGAAAGTTCCCTCCGAGGCCGATCTGATTTCGGAGTGGCCTCGCAGGGAACGGGGAAAGCCATCGGGGCTCCCCTAGGGCTTGGCGCATGCAAGGCACACAAGTGTGCACCCCCTTGCGCATGCCGAGCCCGGATGTTATCGGGCGTATATTTGAATATCTGGCCCATATTGTCACGTGACACCTGAGAAATGTAATTTTATTCACAAAATTGTCAGAAAAAATAGATCAAAGAAAATGTTTGCCTGTATAACTGAATTCAATTGTGTTCATTATCAATATGTGAAGCTCTGTCTTCATCAGTTAACATGAAAGCCAGTCAATTTCCAAATTTGAACCAGAGGATTTACACCATGTGGAGCTTAAAGATTCACTGTTGTTCCAGCCTTATTAATTTGGCATCTAGATGGTAGTTGGTGCCACCATTCTCAAGTACTGAAAAAACACAACTGTCCAAAGAGATGGAATCTTAAACAAATAAATTTCTATATACCATCACTTTAACACGGCAAGATTTACTGTAGCCTAAATAATTGTAAACAAAGAGACCTCATACAAATGTGGCCGGGTTACCATGTGCAGTGCCCAGGACGCCACTCAGGTTATACGGTGATACCTTTCGAAATGTACCGTCATCAATGTTTAAATCATCGGTCTCTTTGCTAAAAGGTTCAGGTAAGGACAAATTGTGTCGGTTTACCAGCAAACGTAAGGCAGTGGCAAAAAATTCTCATAACGTTTTACTTATCGTGGTGTTGGTAGCATTTGTAGCGGGATGTGCAGTAAGGATATGAATGTTGGCACTGGCCCGACACGGCTCGTGTTTCTTGCACCAGCTTCCTCAGGGGCCTCACAATGCCAATAGATTCCAAGCACTGCCGCTCTGCTCTGCTACTGGGCTGCCTGACAGGATCTGCAGCCCAGTAGCAGAGCAGAGCGGCAGTGCTTGGAATCTATTGGCATTGTGAGGCCCCTGAGGAAGCTGGTGCAAGAAACATGAGCCGTGTCGGGCCAGTGCCAACATTCATATCCTTACTGCACATCCCGCTACAAATGCTACCAACACCACGATAAGTAAAACGTTATGAGAATTTTTTGCCACTGCCTTACGTTTGCTGGTAAACCGACACAAGTTGTCCTTACCTGAACCTTTTAGCAAAGAGACCGATGATTTAAACATTGATGACGGTACATTTCGAAAGGTATCACCGTATAACCTGAGTGGCGTCCTGGGCACTGCACATGGTAACCCGGCCACATTTGTATGAGGTCTCTTTGTTTACAATTATTTAGGCTACAGTAAATCTTGCCGTGTTAAACCATTCTCAAGTAGACATCCGGACACCATGGCAACCTCCGTGCTCAATGATGATGCCAAAGATCAAACAATGGGGAGTCAAGACCAAACAGTGGAATACTTATGAGCTTGGCATTTGGAGAGAAGTCTGAAAACTTGGAGTTACAAAATACAGATGTACAGAGGGAAGAACACTCATACGTATTGACAGGTACAAACTTAGGGGGTTATTTTCCAACTCGCGTTATGGATTTTTCGCATGCGTTAAGGTGTTTTTGCATGTGAAAAACACCTTAATACATGCAAAAAGTACTTAACACATGGTGCGATGCTAATTTCTAAAAGTGGAGGAGTCACAGGCAGGATTTTTGTAAAAGTGGGCAGGCTTTGTGAAGCCATAACATCACACAATTTTAATGTTGAAAGTAACTACACCTCTTTCATTGGGTTTAAGCTGTGCAATATGCCCATAATGCAAATTATGATTTTTTTCCTAGGTTGTCCTTTGGGCATTTTTAGGCTGGGGAAGGGCCTGAGAGTGAGTGAGTGAGCATGAGAGAGAGAGTGAGAGAGCCTCTAGGAGAAGCACCATAGTAAGCAGCTATTTATGCTGCTATATGAGGCCCACCTAGTAACTTGAGGTGAGGTTTAGGTAGTAGAGTAGTGGTTGGGGGCCACTTTTACATTCAGAATGAGACGTAAAACAGAACAGTACACTCTTGTGAAGATTTGATGTCCTTTGGAGTGAGGAAACTCACACAACGATGAGATTTGTACAATGTTTGTTGCATCCATCGGTCCTAGACGGCTTCGCCCCATTTGCCTCACCTTGTTCATGGTTCCTCCCGCTTACCTTGGGAAAATGGCTACTGCCGCGTCTGCAAGGCCCCCTCTCTGGTGTCCCCGGAACGGCTATAGTGCTGCCTCCCACCATGCTCCTCCCAAGGGCCTAATAGAGTGTGCGCGCGTACGACCCTCATCTTTATTCCAACATTGGCACGAACCTCAGGGGCGTCCCCCTCATGTGACATCACGCCATCCGGGTATCTAGCCTGCTCTAACGTGCTAGCTAATCGAGTTAGCAAGGACTGGATTCGGATTGGTCTCGGCCAGTCTAAGCTACTCTGCCGCTTCTGTGCTGCCGCTGGAAGCGGTTTCTCTGCCCTTTGGGGTATTGACTAACCTGGGTATCCGGTCCTCAGGGGCCCTTTGCTTTATTTCAGGTGCCTTACAGGGATCAGGTACTTGTTCCTCGAGGGCCTACTCTCCCTGCCTTGGTGCCTGTACCATCTACTTCAGCCTGGTAGAATCGCATACCTACAGCTACCATCTAGAGAGTAATCTAACTCTCAGTCTGTCTCATCCACAGCATTGCCTTGCTGGGAAACCTACACTGGAATTCCCCTATACCAATGGGGTGAGAAGGGTCCCCTCTGCCGAGGATCCTGAGACTGCTACATCCAGACTACCTCACTACTGCCACCTCTGATGGTATACATCAAGCTGTACAATAAAAGATCTAATTCTGTATTTGTGCATCCTGAGTCTAACCCAGTATTGTGGTTCCCCATGGGGCCCTCCCCGTGGGTGTGGTCATCTGCCACAGTACTCAAGAATCCACCCAAACACCACTTAACCATAACAGATTGCTAACTCCATGGATTTGGCTCAGCTCACCGCACTGCAGGCCATTCCAGGCCTGGCCCAGCGAATCTCCAAACATCAGAATGCGCTGGAGAATTTGACTGCCACATTCAACCAGCTGCACGCACAGATGAACTTACCCACCACCTCAGGTAAAGAGGTTATCCCGCCAGAAGTGATGGTTAAGACTATTGTACCTCTATCTGTTCCAACACACTTCTAGGGGGAAGTTTGGAGATGTGGAGGTTTTATTAACCAGTGTTGCATGCACTTTTCCCTGCAACCTAGCCATTTTCCTACAGCTTATGCCAAGACCACCTATATCTTGTCTTATCTGAATGGAAGAGCATTGGCTTGGGCCTCTTTGCTGTGGGAGCACAAGGATCCTATTCTACATGATCTTGATGGATTCCTCGAGTTGTTCAAATCAGTTTTTTATGACCTTGCCTGGTATACCACTGCAGGATCTTCATTGGTTTTCCTGAAGCAAGGTACTAAACCTTTAGCTGCATTCGCTATTGAATTCAAGACACTGGTGTCTGAATTATGTTGGGACCCTAAATGCCTGAGGACCCTCTTCTTTGAAGGACTGAACTCTCGTTTGAAAGACAAGCTCGCTGCTCATGAGATGCCTGAGACCTTGGCTGAACTGGTGAAGTTGGCAACAAGGATTGATCGCCGAATTCATGACAAAGTTCAAGAGACCAAGACTCCCAGAATACCCTTTCAGGGTGAAGCTCGAGTTAAGTCCACACCCAGGACTATTCCCTTGGGTCCAGTTGCTGGCAAAGAAGAACCAATGCAATTAGGCCGCAGTCATCTGACATCAAAAGAGAGAAGAACACAGAAGAAATTAGGGCTTTGCATGTATTGTGGACAAGCTGGCCATGCTGTTCAAACATGCCCTATTTGTCCGGGAAACTGGCCGACCTAAGTCCTGCGGGAGGACTCTTCTTAGGTCTTACTGCTCCCTCTCCTCCACTCTCTCTTCCTGTATCCTTGATCTGCGGACCCTTAGAGTATCAGACTCTTGCCCTAGTGGACTCAGGGGCAGGAGGTAATTTCATTCTAAAATGATTAGTGGAGCACTTGCGGATTCCCACTACCACCATAACGACTCCACTACTCCTGTCTTCAATTCATGGAGAGCCCTTACCGGGTGAAGTAACCCAGCTTACAGAACCAGTATGTCTATGAATCAGCAGCATATTCCTCAATTTAATTGGGCCACTCTGGAGCTTTCATGTTGGGGTCCAGTGTTGCAACTGTCATGGCCTGATGGCTTCAGTCCACCTACCTTTCTTTTTCTGTGACTCCTCCTGCTCCCTGTGGACTTCTGGCTGCCGCGGCATCTGCCCACCGTCCTCTCCGGCATCCCCAGACCAGCTTGGGCCCTGCCTCCCGCCATGCTCCTCAGGTACCTTAGGGCGCATGCACCGCATGGCCCTCATTCTTATTTTCTCTATGGCACGAACCTCAGGGGTGTCCCCCTGTGATGACGTCACGCTGCCCGGATATTTAAGCCTGTTGTTTATTGTTAGCCTTTGAGTTAGCAAGGGATATCCTACGGATGGGATTTGCTCTCCGTACCTAGCTACTCTGCCTCCAACTTCTATTTAGACTCTTTGCTGTTAACGAGGTACCGCTCCTCGGGGGCCTCTCTTCTTCTTTCAGGTCGCTATCAGGAGCCGGTAATCCCTCATGGATGGCCCATGTTCCCTGACTCGCTGCCTGTGTCCATCTCCTCTTCTACTTGGAAGAATTCACTACAGACACCATCTGTGAGTACTACTATCATCTACTCCTCAGAGCTGTTTCCCTGGAACCAGGTACTTGCTCCTCGAGGGCCTGCCTCCATTCCAGAACCAGTGCCATCTCCTACGTGGAACTGCTGCGTGAGTACTTTCCAACGAGTCTCTGTGCCCAGGGATCTGGTACTCGCTACCCCTTACCACTCATCTCAGAGCTATTTGACAGACTACAGGGAGCCAAGATATTCTCCAAGCTTGATCTTAAGGGAGCCTACAACTTAGTTAGCATCCACTCTGGCGATGAATGGAAGACAGCCTTCAACACCCGGGATGGTCATTTTGAATATCCAGTGATACCCTTTGGCCTGTGCAATGCCCCGGCTGTCTTCCAAAATTTAATGAACGACAATTTGCAGGACCTCTTCTACAAATGTGTCATTGTATACTTAGATGATATCTTGATATTCTCACAGGACATGACCACTCATCTGGAGGATGTCAAAAGAGTGCTGCAAAGACTCCACGAGAATCATCTATACGCCAAGTTGTCTAAGTGTGAGTTTCACAAGGAAACAGTGCCTTTCTTGGGGTACATTGTTTCCAACCAAGACTTCCAGATGGACACACAGAAGCTGAAGAGCATTAAGAAATGAACACAACACACTGGTCTAAAGGCTCTCAGACGTTTCCTAGGTTTCACCAACTATTACAGAACATTCATCAAGAACTACTCCTCACTCACTGTTCCGCTTATTGCCATGACAAAGAAAGGTGCCAATGTTGCAAATTGGTCTACGGAGGCTGTCATAGCATTCCAGAAACTAAAAGATGCCTTCTCTAGCAAGCCGTGCCACCGACACTCGGATCCAACTAAGCCCTTCATCGTTGAGGTTGATGCCTCAGACATCGGCGTAGGGGCCGTGCTAAGCCAGGCTGGTGATTCCAAGGCCTTACACCCATGCTTATTTTTCTCCTGTCACTTCTCACCAGCAGAGAAGAACTACAGAATAGGAGATAAAGAGCTCCTGGCTATAAATATGGCATTCGAGGAGTGGCGCCCTTGGCTCAAAGGAGCACAACATCAGATCACAGTCTTTACAGACCATAAAAATCTGGAGTACCTCCGCCACGCACAGCGCCTAAACCATAGGCAAGCGATCTGTTTTTCAACAGATTTGATTTTGTGCTGAAATATCATTTATCATCAAATATCATTCTATCATCAAATATATCATCTATCTTTGTGCTGAAATATCATCTATCATCAAATATCATTCTATCATCAAATATATCATCTATCTTTGTGCTGAAATATCATCTATCATCAAATATCATTCTATCATCAAATATATCATCTATCTTTGTGCTGAAATATCATCTATCATCAAATATCATTCTATCATCAACAAAGTCGCAGACCGAACCTTCCCCCTAACCACCAAGGTGCTCCTCAAGGCCCAAGACAACAGAAAACCTTGGTTCACACCCGAATTGAAGGCTATCAAACTACTCCTCAGAAATAAAGAACATATTTGGCACAGAAATCCTTCTCCCACGACTCTAGCAAGCTACAAATCCACCCTCAACAACTACAGGAACACCATCTTCAAAACAAAGAAAGATTTCTTTGCAAAAAAAATACACCATTTCATCTTTGATTCCAAAGCTCTTTTCACCTATATCTCTGCTCTCACCAAACATTCTCCACCATCCATTCCAGATGACCAAGCTCTCTCTAAAGCCATAGAACTGGCCACCTTCTTTGAAAACAAAATTATCAATCTCACCAAACCATTTGCCACCCCCAACCCCCCTATACCCCTTTCGTTGGCATCATCACCACAACAGACCACAAGATTAGATTCATTCTAGACCACCTCATCTCTTGAAGTGGAAAATATTCTTAAGAAACTCAAACCCTTTTCCCATCCTCTAGACTCCATCCCATTGAACCTTCTCATCTCAATACCAAACACCATTGCAAAACCCATCGCAGAAATAATCAATTGCTTGTTAACTCAAGGACTGGTTCCCGATTCTCTAAAGCAGGCCATCTTGAAACCGCGCCTGAAAAAAACCAATTTGTCAACATCAGATCCAGCTAACTTCCGCCCCATAGCCAATCTACCCTTCATCGCCAAGATCATGGAAAAAATAGTTAACAAACATCTTGTTCTGACTCGGCTGTGGTAAGACAAGAAGTGGACCCTTGGGCCGGCCTGTAGGTGAAACACAGAGCAGACCAGGGGGCGGAGTCAGTGCCTGGCAAGGATACCCGGAGCCTGGAATCCCCCCGGGAGGGGCCCGTAGGGACCCAGGCCCTGGGGACTAGGGTAGTCAAGAGAGGGCAAGCCCGTGGGTGGTCAGGAGAGAAGTCAGATAGTTCAGGGAGAACCACCGGGAACAAGGCAGGTTGCTGGCTGGAAGGCAGGTCAGAGAGGTAGGTGGAGTCTGCACCGGCGGCGAACTGGAGGCTGGGCCGTGAAGCAGACCTGAGTAGCAGCAGGCGGCGGGTTAGCAGAGAAGGCCGCGAGGAAACCCGGGATCAGGACTGGCGGCAGGCTGGCAGAGAAGTCCGTGGTAAACCGGGATCAAGGTGGGTGGCTGGTTAGCAGAGAAGTCCGTGGCGATACCGGGATCAAGGCAGGCGGCTGGCTAGCAGAGAAGTCCGTTAGGCAAACCGGGATCAAGGCAGGCAGCAGGCTAGCAGAGAAGTCCGTCAGGCAAACCGGAATCAAGACAGGCAGCAGGCTAGCAGAGAAGTCCGTTAGGCAAACTGGGATCAAGGCAGGCAGCAGGCTAGCAGAGAAGTCCGTTAGGCAAACCGGGATCAGGAACCAAAGACACAACGAGAATCAGCAAGCAAGGACAGGAACAGGAAGCAACTAGTCAGCAGGGAACCTCGTTGCAAGACATCTAGTGGCGGACTGGACGCCGGTTAAATCGGGAGCGGGGCGTGACATCAGCAGACGAGGCAGAGCCGGGCTTCCGGGTGCTGTGCGCTTAAGAGAACCCTCCTCGCGCGCGCGCGAGGCCAGGCACAGATAGGCCTGTAATGGCGCCCTCCTCGGGAGAACTCCTCGGGCTGAGGCTCTGTCGAGCCCAGGTCCCTGCGGAATCCTGTAAGAACTGAAGAGATGGTAAGCGGGCCTGACCCCGAACATGAGGGGAGCGGTCGGGACCGCAACACAACTCACAGAATTCCTGGAGGAACACAAGATCCTGGCACCGTCACAATATGGTTTTCGTAAATCTCTAAACACAGAATCCCTTCTGATCTCTCTCACCGACTCCATCATCCTGAACATGGACAAAAGACAATCTCACCTACTCATTCTCCTTGATCTTTCTGCAGCCTTTGATACGGTCAACCATTCAATCCTTCTAGACCGGGTCGGGGACATTGGTATCTCTGGGACTGCTCTCGCCTGGTTCCGTTCATTTCTCAGCGATAGATCATTCAAGGTAAAAATCAATAACAATCTCATCCTATCAGATTTATTTTATTTTAATTTATTTATTTATTTATTTATTTATTTATTTATTTAAGTTCTTTTAATATACCGATGCTCAAGACCAAGTCTTATCGTACCGGTTTACAATGAAACAAGGGGAAACCATTTAACAACTGTATAGAAGATAAAGTTACATTAAACAGGGAGCAAAAAACAAGGGCTTAGGAAGACAGGACAGATTTCAAGCTAATATAACTGGAGAGTACTGAAAATAGTCATCAACAAAGACAATTAAGTAGCGAGACAAATCAAGGTTAACACAATTCAGTGAGTTCGGCAGGTAATGGGAGTCCTGCAAGGTTCTTCCCTTTCACCAACACTCTTCAACATATATCTTCTTCCTGTATGCCTCCTCCTTACCAAGCAAAAATCAAGCATTACATATACGCGGATGATGTTCAAATCCTCATCCCTATTAAGGAGTCTTTACAAAAATCCATTAACTTCTGGGAAAGTTGCTTTCAGGAAATCAGTTCACTCCTCGCTAAGCTTAACCTAGTCATCAACAAAGACAAGACTGAATTCCTCATCATCTCCCAGGATGAAAACCTCTTTATCAGGAAGACAGCCATTCACCTAGAGGATCAACCACAGGACGAAAGCCAGTCTTGCCCTAACTCCCCTTCAACAATTCCGGACAACCTCAAAAACACATCGCACATAAGAGACCTAGGCGTGCTCCTGGACAAACAGCTGAACCTCAAAAGATTTGTCAACAATACGACTAAGGAGTGCTTTTTCAAATTACAAGTGCTTAAAAAGCTTAAACCCTTGCTACACTCTTATGATTTCCGCCTGGTTCTGCAATCAATCATCCTCACTAAAGTTGATTACTGTAATTCTTTGCTGCTCGGTCTCCCTGCTGTCACCATCAAGCCTCTCCAGATATTACTGAACTCAGCCGCCAGGATCCTAACTAAACTCAAATAAGAGGGATCACATCCTCTACAACCTCCACTGGCTCCCTATCAAATATAGAATCCTCTACAAAGTCCTGACCATCATGCATAAAACCCTACACAACATAGCCCCAATTGATCTCACCTTCCAGTTTCACCCTAACAACTCCACCAGATGGATTAGAAGAGCATACCAAGACACTCTCTTCGTTCCTCAAGCTAAAACATCTCTAAGGAATAGGGCCCTATCCACAGCAGGTCCTAATCAACACGCTCCCACCAGACCTCCGACAGGACCCCTGCCCAATTTCCTTCAAGAAAAAACTCAAAACATGGTTATTCAAACTTGTGTTTCCAGAACCCGCATATTAACCAATATATTCTCACCATAGCCTCAACATATCCTTACCAATCTCCTCATAAGTATGATTTGCTACTATGCGCCTTCAAACTCGCTCTTATTCACTCTAATCACACGTTCCCTATATGAGGGCCTCAGATACCCTTTGGTCTTATTTCCCATGTCTTTCATTCTTTTCAAGCCCTTTGCACATCAGCTTTCTTCCTCTCACCCTTAATGCAACCAAGCCCAAGTAATTGGATCGATCGCTTATTGTAACTGTATTGCTATGTAATTTCAATTTGTTTAAGATGTTATTGAATTAATTTTTCATACTTTGTTACTTAATGTTTGCTTAGATGTTTCTTGTTCTATGTAAAGCCCACTGGCAAGTTTTTATTGTTCACTGTAAACCGGTTTGATTTGTATCCAATGCAAGAAGATCGGTATATAAAAGCTAAAAATAAATAAATAAATAAATAGATACCACCCTGGAGAGAAGAACATCAGAGCAGATGCCCTATCTCGCTCTTTCATCACTGAGGACATTCCAGATGTACTGCAACATATCATCGACCCAAAAAGAGTTATCTTGGCAGCTACTCACTCTGTACATGCGGGTAAAACCATTGTACCCAAGAATTTAAGAAAAAAGCTGCTAGTGTGGGCTCACGACTCCAAACTGGCTGGATATCCTGGTCAACACAGAACTTTGTCTAAACTACAAAAGTTTTACTGGTGGCCCACCATGAAGGATGACACATTCTCCTACGTTGCTTCCTACGCTAATTGTGCCAGACAGAAAATTCCATCCGGTCATCCTTGGGGCCTACTTCAACCCTTGCCAGTACTAGACGAGCCATGGACATACATTGCTACAGACTTTGTGGTAGACTTACCACTCTCAGGAGGAAACAACACAATTTGGGTAACTGTAGATCGGTTCTCAAAGATGGCTCACTTTGTGGCTCTCCCTGGTTTACTTACAGCCATGGAGCTTGCTAAGCTCTTCATCACGCACATCTTCCACCTACATGGCATGCCTAAGCACATAGTCTTCGATCGAGGAGCCCAATTCACAGCTAAGTTCTGGAAGGCATTGTGCAAGAAGTTTGATATCTCTCTCGACTTCACCTCAGCATACCATCCACTAGGGATGTGAATCGTGTCCTCGATCGTCTTAACGATCGATTTCGGCTGGGAGGGGGAGGGAATCGTATTGTTGCCGTTTGGGGGGGTAAAATATCGTGAAAAATCGTTAAAAATCGTTAAAAATCGAAAAATCGAAAAATCGAAAAACCGGCACATTAAAACCCCCTAAAACCCACCCCCGACCCTTTAAATTAAATCCCCCACCCTCCCGAACCCCCCCCCAAATAACTTAAATAACCTGCGGGTCCAGCGGCGGTCCGGAACGGCAGCGGTCCGGAACGGGCTCCTGCTCCTGAATCTTGTCGTCTTCAGCCGGCGCCATTTTCCAAAATGGCGCCGAAAAATGGCGGCGGCCATAGACGAAAAAGATTGGACGGCAGGAGGTCCTTCCGGACCCCCGCTGGACTTTTGGCAAGTCTCGTGGGGGTCAGGAGGCCCCCCACAAGCTGGCCAAAAGTTCCTGGAGGTCCAGCGGGGGTCAGGGAGCGATTTCCCGCCGTGAATCGTTTTCGTACGGAAAATGGCGCCGGCAGGAGATCGACTGCAGGAGGTCGTTCAGCGAGGCGCCGGAACCCTCGCTGAACGACCTCCTGCAGTCGATCTCCTGCCGGCGCCATTTTCCGTACGAAAACGATTTGCGGCGGGAAATCGCTCCCTGACCCCCGCTGGACCTCCAGGAACTTTTGGCCAGCTTGTGGGGGGCCTCCTGACCACCACGAGACTTGCCAAAAGTCCAGCGGGGGTCCGGAAGGACCTCCTGCCGTCCAATCTTTTTCGTCTATGGCCGCCGCCATTTTTCGGCGCCATTTTGGAAAATGGCGCCGGCTGAAGACGACAAGATTCAGGAGCAGGAGCCCGTTCCGGACCGCTGCCGTTCCGGACCGCCGCTGGACTCGCAGGTTATTTAAGTTATTGGGGGGGGGGGGGGGGGAGGGTGGGGGATTTAATTTAAAGGGTCGGGGGTGGGTTTTAGGGGGTTTTAGTGTGCCGGCTCACGATTCTAACGATTTATAACGATAAATCGTTAGAATCTGTATTGTATTGTGTTCCATAACGGTTTAAGACGATATTAAAATTATCGGACGATAATTTTAATCGTCCTAAAACGATTCACATCCCTACCATCCACAGCCTAACAGGCAAACAGAGAGAATGAATAGGACACTCAAGCAGTTCATTCGTGCCTATGTGGGCACCTGCCAGAATGATTGGGCTGAACTGTTATCCTGGGCTGAATTTGCCATCAGCTCTCATCCAGGAACAATGTTATGAAAAAATGAGAGAACATTGTACAAATCTCATTGTTGTGTGAGTTTCTTCACTCTGAAGGACATCAAATCTTCACAAGAGTGTACTGTTCTGTTCGTACATCTCATTCTGAATGTCAAACTGGCCCCTATCCCCTGCACTACTATCTAAACATCACCTCAAGTTACTAGATGGGCCTCCTATAGTAGCATAAATAGTTACTACAAGAGCCTTATATATAGTCTCTCTCTCTCTCTCTCTCATACACAGTGTTTGCAGGTAGGAAAGGCAATAATTTTGATATTAATATTAAAAGTTAATGCACTTTGAGGCAGTACTTGTGCTAAGATAATGCACATTGCAATAAATAGGCTATTTCCATAAAATATGCCCCTCTTCCTATCACATGCAATAGTTTGATGAATCTAGCCCTTAGATTGCAAGCCCTCTGGGGATAGGGAAATACCTACAGTACCTGAATGTAATCCATTTTGAAGCGCTGAAAAAAAGTGGAATATAAAAATCTAAATAAACAGGGGTGGATATTCAATTTGTCCCAGTGCCTCAAGAATGTGAGTAAAAGCACATCTTGGTCAAACCCCCCATGGTAACATATGGGCAGTATTGGTAAGACTGAACTCCTCTATAAATAATGCTTCAAATGATGTTGCCAAATTAAAGCCCTTGCTGGGAAGTATGATGTTGAATTGTCTGAAATGATGCTTTTAAGGAAGTTAAATTGCTTAATGTTTCTTTGCTTCAAGATAAACCGTCAATTCATAGGCACATGGCATTTTTAGAGAATCAGGCTCATCAGTTAAATTTGCACTATAAAGTTTCCAAAAATTTCCTCTTTGTCTCCTTTGGAGACTTTTGAAAAATATTTCACTGATATACTACGAGAAAAAATGTCTTTGTTAAATAAAATCTATTATTTGCCTATGAAAAGGAGAATTTTACCTTATGTATAATCTTGAGCTTAACTGGATTTTTCTGTTTAGGAGAATTAGGATAATGTAGAGTCCAATAGGGCAATGCTGCTGGCTTCTTTCATATTCAGACAAGACTTGGATAATGTTTTACATTTATATTTTCAGAAAGCTAATGAATAATTTAAGGGGCAGCATTTTTTTATTTACCCACTCAGGAAAGTCAGATGAAATATCTGTCAGGAGACTAGACTTCTCAGAGCTTCTTACACTAGCCCTACAAATACTTGGTCTTTTATGTTCATCTAGATTATGTATTTTTATCCTGTGCAATTGTTTCCAGGTTATGAAGAAAATGAATTATGTTCTTGCAGATAGGGTGGCTGGCTATTGCCTTTTCTTATTCATTCTTTCTTTAATTATTCTCCCTTTAAATGTTACTGTTACGCGTGCTCGGCCCCCTCACCTCTTTCAAGTGTATCCAGTGCCTGGTCCCTTGTCCCTGGTGGCGGTAGACCACTGGCTCCGTCCTCAGGCCTCCCCTGGTGCCTCCGCCTCAGCTACTAATCCTTGTGCTCTGCATCGGGACTCTCCTCATGGCCCATGGAGAGACGCCGCTAGTCAGCGCCGCCCCCTCCCTAGGCACGCATGCATCTCTGTGTCTTATGTAGGGCCCGAGGCGGGAACTGAGCCGTGGTCCCGGATGATGATGTCAGCAGAGCTCCGGTATATAAGCCTGGGCTCCACTTCCTAGGATTGCCTTTGCAACAGGTCTCCACGCTGGTCGTGTACTCGTTGCCTCCTGTGGTTCTCCTTTGTTCTTGGTTCCTGATCCTCGTTGACTCCTGTTTCCAGTTTCCTCGTTCCTATGTTCCTGATCCTCAGCCTATCCTCAGATTACCTCCTCGGACCTTGACCTCTGCTTTGCGTGACCATGCCATTGACTCTCTCCAAGGACGGATCTCTGCTTTGCCTGACCACACCGTTGACTCTCTCCAAGCCTGGCCCTCCGCTTTGCCTGGCCACGCCATTGACTCTCTCCAAGCCCGTACCTCTGCCTTGCCTGACCACATGTTGATTCTCTCCAAGACTGGACCTCTACATTGCCTGACTACTCCATTGCCTCTCTCCAGACCCAGACCTCTGCATTGCCTGACTACTCTGTTGCCTCTCTCCAGACCCAGATCTCTGCATTGCCTGACTACTCCGTTGCCTCTCTCTCCAGACCCAGACCTATGCATTGCCTGACTGTTACCTTTCTCCAGACCCAGACTTCTGCACTGCTTGCCTACGTTCCTGACTCTCTCTCCTCATCTTGACCTCAGCTTTGCTTTCCACTACTTCCAGATTGCCGCCGGCCTTGACTCCAGCTTGCCTTATGACGCCTCTTCAGTCTACGTCCTGGACTTGGCTTATTCAGGCTTCTGCCTGTTCTTGCTCGGGCGCCCCCTTTCTGACTTTGATTCTATTGGCGCCTGGGTCTCCGGGACTCCACCTCGTCCAGTACAGTCTTCTCCTCTTCTTCGTTGCTGCCTCTGGGCTGACCTCGATCCTTCCATCGACGACATACAGAGGCCCACGTATGTCCAGCCGGCCCTGGCACCCAAAGGCTCAACTCACGGGGAATGAGGGCTGGTATTGCTGAAGCACCAGCCAGCCTCCGTCCTTCAGCCCACTCTGTCTTCTGATGGTGGGGACCCAGAGGATCCGTCCTACGGGTTGCGTCAACCCCACCTCGGCCCAAGGGTCCACCTCTGGGGCAACAGTTTCTTCTTTCTTCACTCTTTATTTTTGTGGGCTATATTGTGATTTCTTGTACTTTTTGTTAGAATTTGTTTTTTTTTTTTAGAACTCTGTATTTGGAGATGTTGAGTATTCCTTTAACATGGTATCATTTAAAATTAAATAAAGTAAAAAAACAATAATTAATCCAAAAGAGAAGATTTGTAGTTTTAAAATGCTTGCAGTCCTCCTTTTGGGAAGCCAACTTCCCAAAATTCTTTTTCTTAAAAATATTGGTTATTTTCAATTACTTAAAAATATAACCTGAAAGCAAGGTAGCTCATTTAAATAAATATTAGAGAAATAAGCTTCATAAAAATAGCAGTTTGCCTTTGTCAAACTAAATTTGGCATGGAGCCTTTTAAAAATGATAAGCTTGTGAAAATAGGAACTCGATAATAAAATAAAATAAAAAATTGCTGTTAAATGAAGCAAAACACATTAGATAACTGATTATATGAAATGACTTCCTGTTACTGCATAAACCCATTTTCTAACATGGCTTCCATGTCCCAGTTTAGTATAAACATGTTAAAAAAAAACAAAAAAAAAACTTGTTTCAAATGTGGAAGAGCCATATCAGAGCTTTACAAAACCCTCATTTTGAACTGAGCCTCTGTATACAGTACAATATGCAGCAGAAATAAGACTTAATCACCATTAGTGTGATCCAGAAAAATAAAGTAACTGAAATGCTGTAGTCATATTGTTGCCCGTGGCATCATTAAGACTGCTTCATAAATCCAATTCCTGAAACATAATAGAGGAAAATCAGTACACCCAGCAAAGCTGAGATGGAATTCTTAAGGAACTTATGATTTCATCATTAAAGTTTTTAATCTCTTTAATGAGAATCTTCATTTTATTAACAGCTTATCCTTTAGACATTAGGGGAATTTTCTAAAACTACTAAGTAGGCAAATTCTTTAAAATGGAGGAAAAGATGGGGTTTTATTTTTTATCACAACTTCTAATCATGTTAACGACTGTATTACTGTATTGTAATTTTTTTTTGTTTTACTTGAAAGAAAAGTCCACAATAACAATAAACAAAGTAATTTCCCTTAAATGGTGGAAACTGGGTTTTGAACAAATGAGTGAAAATCTTTTTGCTGTATAAATGGTCCAAATGTAGGAATGTTCCCTAGAGCTGTTACACTTTCACTGATGCAAATCTTATTACTAGAATCATCAAAATGCATTATCACATTGATAAGAAAAAGGGGCATGTTTAGTAAACTGCATCCCATGATAATTCCTATTTTTGAGGGAGAGAGTGAGACTATAGTATTTATATCTCTATAGGAAGGCCATCAAATAGGTTGAGGTGATGTGTTGGTGGTGGTTTAGGGTATAGGGGCCAGTTTCTCATGTAGAGTGAGATGTACGAACAGCACAGTACATCTTGGTGAAGGTTTAATGTCATTTACAGTTAGGAAATTGTCACAAAGATGCCATTTCTATGTTCTCTCACCCTAGCTTGATAGACTCTATAACAGGCTACCATCAAGCTAGGGCGGGATAACATAGTACAAAATTTCATCTTTGTGAGACTTTCCTCACTTCAAATGATGTCAAATCTTCACCAAGGTGAACTGTGCTGTTCATACGTCTCACTCTACATGAGAAACTGGCCCCTAAACCCTAAACCACCACCAACACCTCACCTCGACCTATTAGATGGCCCTCCTATAGAGATATAATAGTTGTACACTATGAGGGTCTCCCCAGAGACTCTCTCTCTACTCCACTCCACTCTTTCTCCCCTCTCCCTTCCCAAGCCCAGAAATGGCCAAAATGCAATTCTAAAATTTATCACAAATTGGGTTATGGATATTTCAGGCATATCGTACAGCCTAATGCCAGGAAAAATGGTGTAGTTAATTCTGGCGTTAAAACCATGCGAAAGCATGCATTATGCTATCGCTCATTGCGATATTGCCCCTCAATTTCCTAAACTCCTCCCTGGTTCCACCCCTTCCAAAAATTTGCATTCATGCTTATTATCACATGCATTATGGCATTAATGCATGCATTAACGAGTCATCGCGTGTGTTAACGCCATAATGCATTTTTATGAATGACCCGGTTAGATGTTAACTTTGAAACAGCCGCGTGAGTGCTCATGTACACATGTATGCTGGCTCATACCTAAAGACACGGCCATATTATAATATACAGATGTAAATGTGCCGTCATATAAAATAGGCTGTAAGCACATACATGTGTGCATAATTTTATATGGATGCGTGCATGTGCATGCAAATGCCGCCTATATCGCATAAGTGGAGGATTATCAGTTTTCCCAGTTCATTTCTCAGTTTTCCAAGTTCATTGCCAGTCTTTCCAGGTAAAGGATAGGATTTCCTAACCCACCCTAGTTATTTACCATCCCTTTTACCCTGTTAGTCCCTACCCTTAACACCCTGCTGACTAACCTAGATTTTTCTATTTTAGGACTTACATGCCATCCATAGCAGAAATAAAGTTATACAGTAGGGGACCCTGGCTTGTGCTTGTGTGCATAAGTATTTATATGCTGGTTTCCTTCATAAATCCTGGAATGCCCATGTGCCCCAAGATCATGCCCACACCTCGCTCTTTTTGGGGAAAAAGTGTTTGCTCGTACTGGGAGATATGCACGTATGCAGGCGCCTTTTAAAATCTACATTGCATGTGCCAGCCTGACTTCTGCACATCTCACGGCTTTGGCATGCGCCAAGCTTTTAAAACTCACCCCTTATTGGGCAGACGTACCTCACTTGTAGGCCTATATATCAAACACCCTTTCTGTGAAGAAATATTTCTTTATGTTACATCTTTGTCTACCTTCTTTAAAAGACTGATATACTAAGGTACAATGCACTTTACCAAAATGTGAATACAAGAAAAATCCCAAATAATGTGCACTTTTCCCCTTGAAAAATTTTGTATGCACTATTTTCTGAATTTTGTACTTCATTTAGCTTTTTCAAAGTACTACACTAAATCTAGCAAAATGGGTAATAGAAATGAAGAAACATGATGTCAGAAAAAGACCATATGGCCCATCCAGTGAGCTGGAAGAGCCCGGCTGGGCTGTAGTCCCTCAGGCACTGGAACAGCGATCCCAGGATGGCTGAGCTGTAGAGAAACTGAGATAGTGAGTAGGCAGAGTATGCAGAGTTCAGGAACAGAACATTGATGGTAACACTCACACAATAGTCTCTTGGAATAGCCCAGGAGCTGGAATGAAGTAGGCCCTCGAGGAGCGAGTACCTGGTTCCAGGGAAAGTTCTGAGAGAGAGATGGTAACTCACTGGTGTTGTAGGCAGCAGTGACTTCCTGGCAGAAGTTATATTCAGTAGCAGGTCCGGGAACGTGGGACCTCGAGGAGTGAGTACCGGTTCCAGACTGAGACCTGAAAAGCAAAAGAGAGAGCGAGGCCCCCGAGGAGCGGGTATCCCTGGTAAAGTCCGAGGAGGCAGAGTAGCAAGGTAAGTGGAGAGTGAATTCCATCTGCAGCGATACCTGGAGGCAGCTAGGTAGGAAACCCTTTGCTAACTCGATTAGCTAGCAAAACAAGAGACCTTAAATACCTGGTGACGATGATGTCATCTCAGGGGGACGCCCCTGAGGTTCGAGCCACAGCTGGTACTTGAGTCGGGGCTGCGCCGCGTGTGCGCCCTTAGGCCTCAGGAGAACATGGCAGAAGGCAACGTCTAGCCAGTCTGGGGACGCCGGAGGAGGTCAGCAAAATGACACCGTGACAGCCAAACTTCCATCAACCAAAGAGGGAGTCGCCAAAGAGGTAAGGAGGGCAGAGTGGAGACATCGGGCAGGGACGATCGCAACATCAATGAACAACATTGGTTGCCGTTTGTGGGCTGTCACATGGATGACAGCATTATGGGTGTGATTGATGACACTAGTTGAGAGTGGTAGTAGTTCCACTTGTATGTAGCAGTAATCTACCAGATTGGCCTGAATGTAAGTGGTGCCATTCTGAAACAGACCAATGGTCTATTGAGCCCAGCAAACTGTCTTCAACAGTTGATAGTCTGAGTAAATTGGAATAACCCAGCAGATCCTAAAAAGAAAATCCATTCCCTGATCATTCCCAGAAGTATGAAGTGGAGATACCTATCTATCTGATTAATAATTGTTTATGTGTTTGTCCTCCAGAAACTTGTCAAAATCTTTCTTTAAACTTCACTATACTACAAACCTTGATAACTTTTTTCTGGCAGAAATTACACAAATTCCATTGTGTAATTGATGGAAAAATACTTTGAAAATTGGATATAAATCTGCTGCTAATTAGATTCAAAGCAGGTCCTCTAATTGCTTGACAAAGTAAATAACCATTACATGTTAACTTGTTCTACAGCACTCATAATTTTCAAAACTTCTAGTATACCTCCTTTAGGTCATTTCTTCTCCAAACTGAAGACCCCTAACCTGTTCAGCCATTTCTCATAAGGGAACCATCCATCCTCTTTGGTGCCCTTCTCTGCACTTTTTGTAGAACTGATATTTCTTTTTTACATGTAGTAATTAGAACTGCACACAATACTCAAGGTACTGTTGTGTCATGGATTAATATAGAGGCATTTTTATATTCCCCATTTTGTTTTCTGTTCCTTTCCAAATAATTTCTAACATTATATTTGCCTTTTTGGCAGCTGCCACCCAAGGAGGTCATGATTTTAATGTTTTCCAAAAGGTATCCAAGATCTTTTTGCTGAGTAGCAAGAGACCTGTCTTGCTGAAATGTGACAGGAAGAAAAGACACAATTTGGCTGGTTGTGTGTGTGTGTATGAGGGGTGGGAATGGTCAGGAGTTGGAGCCGCTAAAATTAAATTAACTACAACCCCCACCCTCCTGACCCCCCCCCCCCCCCAAGACTTACCAAAACTCCCTGGTGGTCCAGCGGGGGATCCGGGAGCCATCCCCTGCACTCATACCCTCGGCTGCTGGTTTCAAAATGGCGCCGATAGCCTTTTCCCTTACTATGTCACAGGGGCTACCAGTGCCATTGGTCAGTCCCTGTCACATGGCCATCAGTTGGGCAACAATACGGATTAGACACCAAAATAGTCCAGAAGTAACCTTTTATTTGAGTGGAGACATATATTCATGCAGATGCCCGACTCTGGCCGAGTTTCGCCCCGCTTGGGGCTGCCTCAGGGGCTACAACAATAAATACACCACATAAATATACAAATATAATATAACATTAAACAAAATTAAAATAACATTAAAATAACATTAAAAGGGTACCAAAGGTTAAAACAGCAATTTCAAATTACACTTGTTAAAAATCATTAAAACCGAATTATGGCTGCTTAATGAATAAAAAAATCATATAAAACAACAATATTTGTACCTGTATGAAGAGATTCTTTTTTCTATATCTTAACAGTTCTCTTTATGGAAAAAACTTCAATTATCTTACAATCTGAAAACACATAAATAATTTTTCTAGTATTCCGTTTTTAAATATTTTAATCACCTTTGAGAACGGGGTTTTTGAAACTGATATATATCGCAAACCAACTGATACCAATAAATTGCTTCACTATTCAAGTTGTCACAATAAATCACTCCAAAGAAATTTACCCTACTCACAGTTCCTCAGATTGAAAAGACTATGTGGTAATGAGACGCTTTTTTTAGAACGATCTAAAGAAATGAAAAATAGGTTCCTAGAAAAATCATACTCATACAGATGTATAGAAGCCGGTTTTCAAAAAAGCTTCTATATATGATAGGAATTCCTTATTGACTAAAAAAGATAAACAACCTAGAGATCGTGTAGTGTGCCCACTGACTTTTACCCACATGTCCCATCAGATCACCAATATTTTGCGTAAACATTGGCCTGTACTTCAATTATTACCGTGTTTTAAATGCAAAGATATTTTAATAGCGAATAAAAGAGAAATAAATATTAAGGAATTTGTCTCTCCATCTGCATAAACCATTAATAAACCTATCGATAGCAGACCACCAGGACATCGACCATGTGGGAAATGCTCCATTTGTTCTGTAAATATGAAGACCAATAGTATACAGATACCAGGGATTAATAGAGAATTTAAATTAAAATCATTCACGAACTGTAAGACAGTAGGGGTAGTATATTTTGCACTTTGTACATGTAATAAAGCTTATGTGGGCAAAACCATTAGTCAGTTCAGTAAGCGCATTATAGAACACAGGAGTAGTATCAAAAGGAAAATTGAGTCAAAACCATGTTACCCAGGTAGAGAGTCCATCAAGCTAGGTTGAGAGAACCTTGCCCAAATCTCATCTTGGAGTGTTTCCTCACTCCAAAGGTCATCAAATCTTCATGAGACCACTGTTCTGTTTGTAGGTGTCAAGTAGAATGTTAAAGTTGCCCCTAACCCCCTACACTCTTACCTAAACCCCACCTCGAGTTATTAGGTGGGCCTACTATAGGGATACAAATACCTACCTATGGGCCATGACATTGTGGCCAGTCTCTCTCTCTCTCTCTCTCTCTCTCTCTCTCTCTCTCTCTCTCTCTCTCTCTCTCTCTCTCTCTCTCTCTCTCTCTCTCTCTCTCAGGCACTGGACCTGTCATCACAAAGGGCATGTGATAAGCCCTTAACACATTTTGATAAATGACCCCCATAAGTTGTTATGTTTGTGAAATGTTGTATTAATTTGGAATTGTTGAAAACCACACTGAACATTCTGTGGAGTGGAGGGAGGGGTATATAAGCTAATGAATAAATAAGGATATACATTTCCCTCCAAACATGTGCAAAGGATCTTTTCTCTCGCCCAGAGGATTGATCAAGTGGGATCTTTCGATTCCCCGGTGGTCTGCCTCTTGCTAAGAGGACTGACCAGAGTATTTTTGTTCTTTTCACAGTAGACTAACCCAGGAGCCACTGAAGAATTGAACAGTGAGCTGTTTCAGGAAATAAGAATTTTTGAAGTGTTTGAAGTTATCTCCTTATCACCCAGCACCTGGTTAATGCTTGTTGTTTTAGAGGACTACCTTTCCCTCCAGAAGAAAGGTATTTTTGCAGTAGACGACACTAGTTCAGTTGAAAAGAGTATAACAACTTTGTGATTTACATGAATAAAGAGACTTGTGTTTGTTATTCTGATGTTACTTTTGATTTTCATCATTTTTGCTTGGATCGTATTTTTCAAACTTTAAGTTAATTTTTATTTTAACGCCATCCTTCATGAGTCCATGTATTTTTTTTTTTTACAAACTGCATCCCCTAGAAGACCTTCTCTGCTGTGAGTATACTGACCAGTTTAAGAGAGTTAGGGTGTGAGTTGAAGATGGTGACAGTGTTACCCACCCTATCACCAGAAGCCCAAGAGGTTAATTACCCTCCCCCTCCCCACACACACAGACACACACACACAGACACATACACAGTGTCCCAGGGGTTTTTGTGATAAATATTTAAGAGTAAGAGAGGTATGGAACTTTGAGGAGCAGCCTGAAGAATGGTGTGACTCCCATTATTCAGTGCACCCCATAAAGAGTGGATTACATGTACTATAATTATCTGGCTATGTTAGTCAGATAACCTTGCAAATTGTCATTTATCCAAATAACTTAGCCAGATAGCAAACTCCACTCAGAATGCCCCTGCCCCACCCTCAAGTTAGCTAAAAAACATTTTAACTGAATATAAGTTATCAAGCTAATTCAGGGCTGTTGCATCAGAGGTAGACCCTTGGGCAAAGGTGGGGTTGACGCAACCCGTAGGTAAGGACCTATGGGTCCCCACTGTCGGCAGATGGAGTGGGCTGATAGGCAGATGCCACTGGAGCTTCACCTATACCAGCCCTCCTTCCCCGCAGATTGAGAATTTGGGTGCCGGGGCCGGCAGGACAAGGTGGGCCTCTGTATATTAGGGATGTGAATCGTTTTTTGACAATTTAAAATATCGTCCGATATATTTTAAATCGTCAAAAATCGTTAGGGCCACGATACAATACCAATTCCCCCGATTTATCGTTAAAAAATCGTAAATCGGGGGAAGGGGGAGGGCAGGAAAACCAGCACAATAAAACCCCCTAAAACCCACCCCCGACCCTTTAAATTAAATCCCCCACCCTCCCGAACCCTCCCCCAAATGCTTTAAATTACCTGGGGATCCAGCGGTGGTCCAGAACGGCGGCAGTCCGGAACGGCCCCCTCAATTGAATCCTGTTGTCTTCAGCCGGCGCCATTTTGCAAAATGGCCACCGCAAAATGGCGGCGGCCATAGACCAAAACGATTCGACGCAGGAGGTCGTTCCGGACCCCCGCTGGACTTTTGGCAAGTCTTGTGGGGGTCAGGAGGCCCCCCCCAAGCTGGCCAAAAGTTCTTGGGAGTCCAGCGGGGTTCCGGGAGCGATTTCTTGCCGCGAATCGTTTTCCGTACGGAAAATGGTGATGGCAGGAGATCGACTGCAGGAGGTCGTTCAGCGGGGGTTCCGGACCGCCGCTGAACGACCTCCTGCAGTCGATCTCCTGCCATCTCCTGCCATTTTGCGGCAGCCATTTTGCAAAATGGCGCCAGCTGAAGACAACAGGATTCAATTGAGGGGGCCGTTCCGGACCGCCGCCGTTCTGGACCACTGCTGGATCCCCAGGTAATTTAAAGCATTGGGGGTGGGGGATTTAATTTAAAGGGTCGGGGGTGGGTTTTAGGGGGTTTTAGTGTGCCGGCTCACGATTTTAACGATTTTCACGATAGTTTACACACCCAAACGGCAACAATATGATTCCCTCCCCCTCCCAGCCGAAATCGATCATTAAGACGATCGAGGACACGATTCACATCTCTACTGTATATAGTTGCAGTAGGAGTTGGTTCAGCCCAGAGACAGCAGAGATACAGTCTTACTCTGGACTGGGTAATGTCCTGAAAACTCGAGTGCCAATGGAACAAAGGCAGGCAGGGGGCACTCAAGCAAAAGTAGGCCGAAGCCTGAAGAAACCACGTCCAAGGAGTAAACAGAAGAGGCGTCCAATGGTAGGCTTGAGTCAGGGCTGGCGGTAATCCGAAGGCAGTGGCAAGCAAGGCTGAGGTCTGATCACAAAGATACTCAAGAGCATAGTCAATAGGAATGTGCACAATTTTTTTTTCAGTTCGTTTTCATTTTCGGGTTCGGGATGGACCATTTTGGTCCAGTCCCCGAACCTGTAAACTTTTTTCGTTTCATTTTCGGAAAAAGACTGAAAAAACAAAAACCGCCCCAACCCTTCAAATTTACTTAATAATACCTCCCCCCACCATCCCAATCCCCCCTCCAAAACTTACTTAAAGCTCTGGTGGTCAGGCGGGGTCCTGGGAGCGATCTCTCCTGCTCGGACCGTCAGCTGCCACTAATCAAAATGGCACCGTGGCGCTTTTCCCTTACCATGTGACAGGGGCTACTGGTGCCATTGGTTGGCCCCTGTCACATGGAAGGAGCAATGGACAGCCCACACCATTTTCTATGATCATGCCGGTCGTCCATTGCTCCTACCATGTGACAGGGGCCGACCAATGGCACCGATAGCCCCTGTCACATGGTAAGGGCAAAGGACCAACAGTGCCATTTTGTTCCTGGCAGGCCCGATGGCCCAAGAGCAGAAGATCACTCCCGGGACCCCCCGCTGGACTACCAGGGCATTCAATGAAATTGCCTAATTTGTTCTAAATGAATACACATCCCTAGTAGGACTAGTCAAGCAAAGCAGAGGTCTGATCACGAAGATAGCCAATAGCGTAGTCAGGCAAGGTGAAGTTCTGGATCTGGAGATAGGTGATGCATAGTCGGATGAAGCAGAGGTCTGGGTCTGGAGATAGGCAGTAGTGTAGTCAAGCGATGCGGAAGTCTGGGTCTGGAGATAAGCAATAGCATAGTCTACGCTACTGCCCATCTCCAGACCTCTAGGTCTGGAGATGGGCAGTAGCATAGTCATGCGAAGCGGAGGTCTGGGTCTGGAGATATTCAAAGGCAACGTCAGGCAAAGCAAAGTCTAAGTCCGTATAGTCAATCCGAAGTATAAGCAGGGTAGGAACGAAGAGACAGAAACCAGGAACAACGAGGAACAGGAACACAGGGTTGAGACGAATCTCTAAGAAGCAACGAGTACTCGACCAGCAAGGGGACCTGTTGCAAAGGCAACACTAGGGAGCGGAGCCTGAGCTTAAATACTATGGTTAAATTGATGTCATCATCAGGGTCCATGGCTAGGTTCCTGCTATGGTCCCTACTTAAGTCAATGATGTGCGTGTGCATGCCTGGGGAGGGGCACGGTGCAAGTAGCAGCATCTCTCCATGGGCCATGGGGAGAGGCCCGATGAGAAGTGGAAGAAGGACCAGGGACACTGGGGACTGTGGCAGAGCCGGAGGCACCGGGGGAGGCCCGAGGATGAAGCTGATGGCCCACTGCCACCAGCGAGGAGGAACCAGAGGCTGGAGTCACTGTAGAAATGTGAGGGGACCATGCCACAGGTCTGCTGCGGATGGCATGCATAACAAGGGCCAGTCAACACAATTGGATATTTTCTAATCCTCCCATTTATCTAGCTAAGCCTGAACTTTGCCAGACAAATGGCACTGAATATCAGTCTCCATGTAGCTAGCATTCAAGAGTTAGATTCCCTTCATCAGATCTATGCAATTAACTGTTAGTTACAAATATATTGTTTGTAGAATAAAGAGTCATAACCTACCACTTCTTTGTTGACCTTTATGTTTACATATCCAAGTTGACTAACACCACCCTCACTTTTTCACTCACACACCTTAGAAACTAGTTTTCATTCTGTTAGAATATTGGATACATTTCCACTCTAATACAGAAATGCATAGAATCAGAACTGCTGAACATGGCAAGAAAAGGATAGCAGAAATGCAATGCCATACACTTTTTTTCTGCTTAAATAAATGGCTGAGTAATTCTTCAGCAGCTGATTCTTCAATCAAGAGCATATTGCTCTCATTTGGTAGTGTATGCTAAAAATAATTGTGCACAGAAATAATGGTTAACAAAAAAAATAAGTTGATACCATATATTAAAATAATAGATGATTACTCAACGGGTATGAACTTAAATTCACCAGTAGGAAAATTAAAGTTTTTCTATAGCTTGACTCAGAAAGTGTCGCCAGATGCATTCACCTTCCTTTTAACAATGAAAACCCTTTCCCACTTACTTCAGTAATTACTACAGCCCAAGGATGTTGTCCAATCTAAAAAAGCTAATGAAAACCAGCCTTTCAATCTAAACTGTAATCAGTTTATAACAAGCTCCCTTTTCCTGCACTTCATTACTGTGACAAACTCTATTTTCCATACTTCACAATAAGGCAGGATGGAAAAGAAAAATCATTTTCCATCACCAGGCGTGCATGAAAGAAAGATGGGTTTAAGCATGCAGAATTGATTTATTTGCATTTCTTTCTATTGTCATGGTTTCTGCATCTTCAAAAGAAGTTAATATTATAGCTCTGATTTAACCCAGGAAAGGCAGGTCCTGGCAATCAAGCATGCTTATTACTGCAGAAAAAAATTCAACTCAACAAAGTCATACTGCGTGTTGATTTATTTGGACCATGTACTATGCTCCAAGCATAAAGGGTTTCAGGGTCAGTAAGAGCTCCTGACAATGTCACCTCCCTTTTCCTATATTCAGTTTGGCAAAAATAATTATCTTGATCTTATTCAAAAGTCTAAGAAACAAGTGTAAGGTCTGAGTCATGAACTGAGGACAGTGGTTTCTGGGTCTTTTGGCTGTGATTTAGAACCAGTCTAATATGGAGAGATTAATGTGCTGCTTGAACCCAGTGGGGGCATGTGACAACTATGTAACAACTATGGCCAAAGCAAGAAGATTAAAAAAAAAAAAAAATCCATCTGCTCCCTTAATCTCAACTCACCCTTTTGCATTAGTATACCATGGTGAACCACCTGCAATGCTACTCTCTCTATATTCCATCTCATATTTATTTATTTTTTACATTCATGCCTTCCATACTGCTACTTTCACAATAGGGTTGATATTTCAAAGATATTTCCTACAGCCACAGAACTGGAGAGGAACAATATCATTCACATTTGACAGAAACCACTTCAAACAGTAATCTTCTAATTACTGGTTTCAATTACAAAAATCAAAACAGACTGAGGATCACTAGATGGTATGTTTATAGATTGCAGCCAGCAGACCACAGATTTTGGTTTGTGTTTCCTAAATGGTCAAAATAATGAGAGTATAGAATTTCAGTACCCATCTTAACCTAATTGTTATGTGCTGTCCATAGATCAACTTTAAGTTCAAAGGCTGCTATACATAAATCATGAACCATAGTACAATTTGTGTATCACAAGGTAGGATCACCAAAAGCCATGCAAGTCATAGATCACTCATATAAAGGTTCACTGATCAGTCTGAACAATCCAAGATCTGCACACAATAGCAGGAAATCTTTGATAAATTGGGTCTGTTTTTCACTAGTGGCACTGAGATTGATGACTCAGCCAGAAGTCAGGCAGCTTAACTGTGAAGTCTATTGCTGTTTAATATCCAGTTGGGGAATAAAAAAGGACTGATCTAACTTTCTCTTTTACAAAAGGAGTTACTTTGAAGTTGTTGTGTTTTTTTTTTAACCAGACAGGGAATTTTTTTTGTTTCTTTGTATTTAAATTGTATTTTGTCCTGAAGATTCCTCCTATTCCTTTGGGCTGCATGCTCAATCAAAACCAGCCCATATGGAGCAATGATATCATAAACCTTTTACTCCTATATTAAAACCCTTTCCAAAATCAGTCCAGTCATTTCAGTGACAGTCCTTGACCAGGAGCCACAGATTACAATTCCCTCCAGAACCTGGTATGTATGGTCCCTAATTTCAACTAGTAAGTGTCACCGTTGAGCAGTAGTTGATATGCCCTATCCCCCGCCAGGGGCTGTAAACACTGCAGCACTGCCTCTAATAAATTTAATTAAAAAAAAAAAATAAAATCCCCAATCCTGGCTGGTGCTGGGTGCAGAAGCCTAGCCTGCGAATTGAATCTGGGTCTTCTTCTTGTCAATATAGAAAACTGTCATTGGGGGAGAGGATCCAAGCTGGCTCCCTGACCAGACGCATTTTCAGACGCTCCTGCCTCTCGTTTTACCTAACTGGATTTTCTTCAATAATTCCTTCTAAATGCCGCATAAAAGAAAGGGGAAGGTGAGGGTTTATCCACCCGAGCCCTCACCAACCGCAGGACAGCGGGTAATTACCGAATATGCGTCCCCCATTCCATCAGGAACAACGAGCCCCGCTAGCGGTATGGGAAGAGGAGTCCCCTCTCCGCTTGGGGAAATATCGTTGTCCCCCCCAGAACCACGATTACCGCCGAATGCTACCTCAGCGTGTACTGCCGGGCAAGTTGAGTCGCCAGTGCGAAGCGTCACAGGAGCAACTTCTTTGGGTGGACTGCCGGGAAGCACCGCGAATGTGGAGGGATCACCCGATGCCTCGAGCCCTCTCGAAACTGCAGCAAGGAGTGAGTATCGAAATGAGGATATGTTGCAGAGACTTAGAACAGCTGTGGGTGGAGGAGAGGCAGCGAGTGGCCTAGTAAGAGGCCCCATAGAGGTGAAAAGACCGGCGGAAATCACAATAGAGTCCCTCTGGGACTTGGTTGCGGGGTTAACCATGGCATTCAATGAGCAAACCCTAAAAACGGAAGAAATTTCACTCAAAATGGACTCTATCGAAAAGCAATTACATCTGAAGGGAACAGAACAATTACAAGAATTACAGCAAGTAAAAACAGATCTAAACAAATGTCTGATATAAATGCTGTATGTGTGAAAGACCAGGCGGTTTTAACACGACGGCTAGAATCTGTGGAAAATTACCTCAGGCAGCTAAACCTAAGGGTTCTGAACTTTCCGAAAGTAGTGGGGGAAATCCCATTACTGACTTTCAAGAGATACCTGAAAGAAATCCTACAGATTCCAGAAGAGCAGATACCAGCTGTAAAAAAGATCTTATTTTTAAGACAAGGACAGAGCCAAATACAGATATCCCCAGTAGGGGACATTGGGAATTTTAATAACCTATCTGAGTACTTGGAAAGCTCTGGACTTGAAATTTGTGAAAGAACTGTACTCATTTCTCTGTTTTCAGAGTTCGATAGAGCCCTAATTATGAAACATTACTTTAAAGCAATTAATATAACATATTTGGGTGGATTAATCCGTATCTTTCCCGATCTTTCCAGGGTTACACAGCTACGCAGAAAATCCTTTATAACTATGCGCCCTGAAGTTATATCTCTTGGTGCAAATTTCCTTTTGCGTTATCCCGCAAGATGCGTAGTAAAGTACTCTGGGAACACATATATTTTCTTTAACCCAGAACAGTTAAGGGGCTTCATAGATGCCAGAAAGGAAACCCCCATAACCTAAAAGATCTGGTTCCATTTTATAAAGGAATGGGTTGTTAAGAGAGTATTGGTTTAATTTTTTTCCTTTTTACTCCTTCTTTTTTTCTGTTCCTCTCTCCCAATATTACCTAGAATTAAGGGGATAAATATTTCTGTTTAAAAATAGTTGTATTATTACAATTAACGTGGTGTAACAATTTTCTTTTGTGTATTCCTCTTGATTGAATGCAAAGGATTCTTTGTGTATAATATGTAAAATTGAATAAACAAATAAATGAAAAAAAAAAAAGAAAACTGTCATTGGGCTGTCCCCATAAAACTGATTTTAACTTTTACTGAAACTAAATTTAACCAAGGACACAGAATTAACCTGTTCAGCATGTTTTGGCTTTTAGGGAGGGCAATGTAGGAGGAGGAGTAGCCTAGTGGTTAAAACAGTGGGCTATGCACTAGGAGAGCAGGGTTTAAGCCCCACTGTCATTCCTTGTAACCTTAAGTAAGTCACTTTATCTCCATTACCTCCGGTACACACTTAGATTGTAAGCTCTCTGTGGATAGGGAACTACCTCCAGTACCTGAATGTAATCCACTTTGAAGTGTTGAAAAAGCAGAATATAAAATCTAAAATTTAAAAAAAAAGTACCAAAGTGTATAAATGAATGTTAACACAGCATTTATTGTGCATGTAAATGTGTCAGATAGCAAAGCATACACATATTTTTCCTATGAACAATATCACAAAAACTATATCATCTGACATTACTTTGCATAATTTGCATGTCTTTACCTCATAAATATATTTGTTTTAAAATTCTCATAAGCTAATTTATGAAACAGAGAAATATATAAACATGACAGCAGGAAAACCCTATACTGTCTATCTAGTCTTTCCACCCATACCAATTGCTCAGCTCTACAATTCTTACCACTCTTTAGAGATCCCCTGTGCTTGTCCCATGCTTTCTTGAACTCAGATACTTTCTTTGTCTCCACTTATCTCCATTGGGAGATTGTTCCATGCATTTACCATTCTTCTATACATAAATATTTCCTCAGACTAATCCTGAGTCGACACTAGGGATGCGCAGAGGAGCTGCATACGTTTCATACGGCATTCATATTCGTCGGGGCCAGATACGTTGTATCCGTTCAAAGGGGCCCCCCGATCCATTGATACATGCCATTCTTATTCGTTTCCCTTTCAATTTAATTAACTACAACCCCCCCTCCTGACCCCCCCCCCCCCAAAGACTTGCCTAAATTCCCTGGTGGTCCAGCGGGGGTCCGGGAGCAATCTCCTGCACTCGGGCCGTCAGCTGTCTCAGGGGCTACTGCTGCCATTGGTCGGCCCCTGTCACATGGTAGAAGCAAAAGATGGCGCCGGCAGCTGACGGAGGGAGGGCAGGAGACACTCCAGGACCCCCACTGGACCACCAGGGAATTTAGGCAAGTCTTGGGGGGGGGGGGGTCAGGAGGGTGGGGGGGGGGTGTTTAAAATTGCCATTTCGACAGCCGAATGATTCGGCCGCGATTCATTGTATTCATAGGAAATCGTGATACGTTTTGCGACGCAACGAATACAACAAATCCGGCCATATATGTTGCGGATTCGCGATACGTTGCAAACGAATGCACATCCCTAGTCTACACCCTGTTGCCCTCATCCCATGAAAGAGAATCCTGTCTTATTTAGAAAGTAGGAGAGCACAATGAAGAAAGTGTGGGGCGTGCAAACACACAGAGTCCATCACTTCCCAATCCCCTTCCCTCCATGCACAAATACACACACACACACACACACACAGGGCTGGATTTTAAAAAGGTTACATGCACCGGGCCTATTTTCAAAAGGCCTAGTGATGCGCGTAAAACCCCAGGATGCATGTAAGTCCCGGGGCTTTACTAAAGGGGCAGGACGGGGTAGGGTGGGGCGGGGTCAGAGGCTCCAGGCACAGCGGCCATTTGCCGCTGTGCTTGGGATCGCCCGCCTGCAGTCAGCTGGCGCGCGCAACTTGCACCTGCCCAGAAGCAGGCGCAAAAGTTTAATTAAAAATTTGGGGGGGTTAGAGTAGGGCTAGGGGGAGGAAAGTTTGGAGGAAAGGGTGGTAAGGTCAGGTTAGGGGGAAGGGAGTTTCCTTTCAGGTCGCTCTGATTTTGGAGTGGCCTGGGAGGGAACAGGGGAAGGCAGTGTGGCTTGGCGCCGGCTTGTGCATGCCTACCCCCGATTTTATAACATGCACGTGCCTGCGTTCGCATGTTATAAAATCAGGCATACACATGTGTGCGCCAGGTAGTGTGTGCACATGTAGGCAATGCACGCTTCTTTTAAAATCTACCCCACAGCGTGGCTTTCCTCTACTCACTATGCACACACACAGTCTGTTCTCCTTCTCCTCCCTAGCCTTCCCCTACACCTCAGGGGCTCAATAGATTTTTGAAAAGTAATTTATATGCCTAACCTAAGGTTTAAGGGTGCATAACCCCCCCCCCTCCCCTTTTGCAGTGGGATTTCTTCCCAGACCTGGAGAACACTGAACCACTGAAATAGGGTGGGGGAGGAGTGCTGGGGATTCCATGAAATTTATTTATTTATTTATTTAAAACATTTTATATACCGGCATTCGTTGTGGACATCATGTCGGTTTACAGTCAACAAGTTAAGTTAGGAAAATTACATTTTAACAGGGAGGTTCAAACTGGGAGAAGGGGTAACGAAAGGCAGCTAAGAAAGACAGAGTAAAAACCAACAAGGATCCTCACGGTGAGGTGATGGAATATAACAAAAACATAATTCCTCAATATGAGAAAAAAGAGAGTAGACATATTGTGGTCTACATTGGCACGGGTTAATGGCTTTCTATTCTGGGTAAGCTTGGGCGAATAACCATGTTTTCAATTTCTTTTTGAAGTTGTTCATGCAGGGTTCAAGGCGTATGTCAGGCGGTAGTGTGTTCCAGTGGGTGGGACCTGCAATCGAAAGAGCATGGTCTCGTGTGGAGGAGAGGTGGGCTGTTTTCAAGGAGGGCACCAGTAGGGTGCCAGCTTTTACTGTTCTGGTGGGTCGACTGGACTTAGGAGTTGTAAAAGGGAGGTCTAACCAGTTGGAGTTGTGCATGTGGATTGCTTTGTGGATTATGGTGAGTGTTTTGTAGATAATGCGTGTTGTAATGGGGAGCCAGTGTAAGTCTCTGAGGATGGGGGTGATGTGATCAAATTTACGGGAGTTTGCAATGAGTCTCGCTGCAGCATGTTGTAGCATTTGTAGGGGTTTAATGGTGGAGTAGGGGAATCCAATGAGTAAGGCGTTGCAGTAATCCAATTTGGAAGTGATGGTGGCTTGAATAACTGTGCGGAAATCATGGGTGTGTAGGAGAGGTCTCAGTTTTTTGAGCACATTAAGTTTGAAGAAGCAGGCTTTGAGTATAGAGTTTACGTAGTTCTTCATGCTTAATTGATGGTCAAGGATGACTCCGAGGTCCCTAACAAAGGGTTTTGTAGCAGGGAGATTGGGTTTAGTAGGGTAAGGCAGAGAAAAGGAGGTGGATGAATGGGGGGGAGATAAGTAGCAGTTCCGTTTTGTTAGTATTGATGGCAAGATGGAGATTGATGAGAAGGGAGTTAATGGCAGTGAGGCATTTCTCCCAGTGTTCGAGGGCGTCAGCAAGAGAGTTCTGTATAGGGATGATGATTTGAACGTCATCAGCGTACAGGTAGAACTTGAGTTTAAGGTCGGAGAGGAGGTGGCATAGGGGAGAGATATAGATGTTAAAGAGGGTTGGAGAAAGTGAGGAGCCTTGGGGGACTCCCTGCTGGAGGGGTTTGTGGGTGGATGTGGCGTTCCCGATTTTAACGGAGAACTTTCTGTTAGAGAGGAAGGATTTGAACCAGGCAAGAGCAAGACCTGAGATGCCAATGTTTTCCAGACGGGTTAGAAGATGATGATGGCTAATGGTATCGAAGGCTGAAGAGATGTCGAGGAGGGCAAGGAGGTAGCTGTGGCCTTGACCCATGCCTCGTAGGAGATGGTCAGAAAGGGAGAGAAGTAGTGATTCAGTGTTAAAGTGTTTCCGGAATCCAAATTGAGATGGGTGGAGGATCAGATGGTCTTCGAGGTAAGCCATGAGTTGAGAGTTGACCACTCTTTCCAAAAGTTTGGCAATGAAGGGGAGGTTGGAGATTGGGCGGAAGTTGGAGGGATCTTTGGGGTCAAGTGAGGGTTTCTTGAGGAGGGGTCTGACTACTGCATGCTTGAGTGTGTCTGGAACAGACCCATGCGCCATACAGCAGTTGATGATGTCTGCTATGGCTTTGACTATGGCATCAGGGACTGCTAGTAGTGCTTTGGAGGGTATAAGGTCTTCAGGGTGGGAGGAGGGTTTGAGCTTTTTGAGGATAGATTGGATTTCTATGGTGGAGGTAAAGTCAAAAGAGGGCATTGAGGGTTGTAGGGGGGTGGGGGGGGGGGGCGGGCAGGCTGGGTAAGGGGCTGTTCGAGGATGGGGGGAATCTTTTTAGGAGGGTTGCAATTTTGTCGTAGAAGTATTTAGCTAGTTCCTAAAGGCCACTGGGAGGGTGTCACAGACATTTAAAACCAGTACAAAATAATTCACTGCACACAGATTTGTGTTCCATAGAGAATTAAACTTTTACTGAAAATATGCTAACATTAAACAGTTATAAAGACAGCAAAAATTCTCAGTTGTTCAGTCCAAATCAAAGCAAGAATGCAGGAAAAAGAATACAGTTTTCATGAAAAATAAAACTGGGGGTTCACTTCTTCTGGCACAGTCATCTGCTACTTAAGTCTAAGTCTAAACCAGCCATACTTCTTCCTGTTTCAGGCCCTGAGAAGAAACACAGATTCTCTCTTGAAATTCCTCAGTTTACTCACAACTAGCAAAAATGGCCCAAGACAACTCTTTCCCACTTTCATTGTGTGGTTGGATGTTTGTCAGTCCATTACTGAAATTCCCAGTCAGGCATTCTCCATTGTATTTCTTGGTCTCATATTCCCAATCGTTAAATTTACAGCATGCTACACCAATACCTTTTAAGTCAGATGTAACCTCAGCTTTGAAGTCTACAAACCTTGAAGATGTAACCGTTAGTTCTTGTAGATTTAAACATTATTCTGAAGATGTAAACTAAGATTTTGAAGACTGTAATCTGTAAGCATTTGTATTCATTGTAAGAATTTGTATTTATTATTTAGCTATTTACATTGATCTGTTACCACTTGGTCCTGTTCTCTCCTTTACCTCAAGTTCTAAGTTCCTACAAAGTTAGCCTTGTTATTTTATACCCACTTGTTTGATGTAATTTTCCAATATTGGTTCTGTGTAAACCGAAGTGGTATGTACTAGTACATGAACTCCGGTATATAAAAGCCTTTAAAATAAAATAAATAAATAAATAAATAAATATTGATTCCCAGCACAACTTCTTCTAGGCTTTCCCTAGCTCTTCAACTCCTGCATCAATTCCAAAAGCAATTATCTCCTTCAGAGAACTCCTAAATCCCCCCAGTGCTTGAGGGACCTCCATATCTATGTACACTTGCTGAAACACCATCCCCTTAGGAGACGTATTCTCGTATCACGTTATACTCCTTGAACCTTACATTGCTAGAAAGTTCCCCATAACACACATTGCGCACAATTTAACCTATAGTAGGGCCTAAGCTACTCTAAACAAATAAATCCTTTTTTACATTGCCCACATGAGAACAATGAAGGTAATTTTCAAAGAATTCTCCATGAGTATAATATGTTTTACCCATAGATATCAGTTGTCTGAAAATCACCTATCTTTCCTTGTTCCACAATATACATAATTTTATCCTCTTTGAAAGGAGGCATTAGCAAGGAAAGGTTTAGGTAAGGGGAGGAAAAGTACATAGGTATGGGCAATTTTATATCATCTTGCATAGGGCTGAAGTTCGCATGCAGAAAGTACATGCAGATTTCAGCCTTAATTTTCAAAGCGGACTTACACACATTGGAAATTAACGGGTACAAGCATATCCCTGAGCAGCAGATACATTTATTTAACTCTGCTTGGGAGCCGGTGAAAATGTGTATGTGTACATTTATGTGCATATTTTTGAAAATTTAAAGTATACGCGTACAAAGTTTTGCTGTCCCAACTCTGCTCTCAGGAATACCTCTTTCAAGTGTTCTATATGTACATCCCCCCAGGTTAATTTTCCAAAATCCATTTTATATGCATATATGCTTTTGAAAATTACCCACATAGATTGCATTTTCAAATGTTCATTAATACTTTTCAAACAAAATTCTATCAACAGAAAAAGCAGCTGCAGGTGACCGTGCATGCTTTCTACATATGGATTTTGTACCAATGTGGGCAGTATTATTAGTAGTATCTTTACTCCCCACTAATTAGTTGGACCCAAGCTCAACCAGTAAGCCACAACACCTATGCCTGCCATTCATTGAATCATGGCACCAAAAAAACTCTACTCTGCAATAATATAGACTATGCCCATATGTGTAGCAAGCTCCCCATGTGAACAAATTCAACTACAAATTGATATAGCATGAAAGAAGAAAATTAATTGTAAACCAAGAACAATTGTCATCAACAGGTCTAACTGATAGTAGCCTAGTTTAGACACCACCACTACCAGGAACTCTGGGATGTTTCAGCTGGGCTACACTCTTCTGGAATGACAGCATTCAATTATACCCACATCAACAACAATCCAGTGGGATCACTGAGAGTAGAGGATCACCTTGCTGGTGGCTGAAAGGAATCAGTAAGTTTTGCTTGGGAAATTTTCTTTTTGAAAAGTATTGAGGCAAAGTTAACTATTGGCCGGCTCCTGTCACATGGTAGGAGCACTGGATGGCCGGCGCCATCTTTAAAGATGGATCCGGCCATCTTTAAATACGGTGGCGGCCATATTTACGATGGCGGCGGCCATCCAGTGCTCCTACCATGTGACAGGAGCTGGCCAATGGCATGGATACCCTGTCACATGGTAAGGGCAAAGGGCCATCGGCGCCATCTTTATGAGTGGCAGCCGACGGCCCGAGAATGGGAGATCGCTCTCGGGACCACCACTAGACCACCAGGTAATTTTAAAAATGTTTTGGGGGGATCGGGAGGGTGGGGGAAGCTAAGGGGTCGTTTTTTAAAGGGTCGGGTGGGTTTTTTTTTTATCGGGCCATCGGCACCATTTTTGAGTGGCAGCCAAAATGGCGCCGATGGACCGAGAGCGGGAGATCGGTCCCCGCACCCCCACTGGACCACCAGGTACTCGTAAAATGTTTTGGGGGGTTTGGGAGGGTGGGGAAGGTAAGGGATTCGTTTTATAGGGTCGGGGTGGGTTTAGGGGTTTTTTTGGTGTGCCGGTTTTCCCCGCCCTCCCCCCTCCCCCGATTTACGATTTTTCACGATAAATCGGGGGAATTTCTATTGTATCGCGACTCTGAACAATTTTTGATGATTTAAAATATATCTGACGATTGTTTTAAATCGTCAAAAAATGATTCACATCCCTACTAGTGAGTACAACGCTACTGAGTCTCTCTGCTTAAGGGATCAGGCACTTGCTCCTCGAGGGCCTGCTCTCCCTGTGTCAGAGCTCTCCTATTCTACTTGGGACTCTGAATGCAAATTATATTGTGTGCTCATAACTCTCAGTCTCTTTTCCACTACAGCACTGCCTACAGAGGATCCGCTGTTCCAGCGTCCTGTGAGAGACGCACCCAGCCAGGCTCTACAACCACTACTCACTACTGCCACCTCCTGTGGTTCCATATACTGTTTAATAAAAGATTCAATTCTGTGTTTGTCTGTCCAGAGTTTTAGCCTGACACTGTGGTCCCTCATGGGACTGCCCCCCATGGGCGTGGTCAGCTGCCACAGTGTCCAAGGATCCACCTAAACACCAATAACCATAACAGATGTGATAGAGATGTTTAAAATCATGAGAGATCTGAATGGATAAATATGAATCGGTTATTTATTCTTTCAGATAATAGAAGGACTAGGGGGGACACTATGAAGTTAGCATGTGACACATTTAAAACTAATCGGAGAAAGTTCTTTTTCACTCAATGCACAATTAAACTCTGGAATTTGTTGCCAGGGGAAGTGGTTAGTGCAGTTAGTGTAGCTGTGTTTAAAAAAGGATTGGATAAGTTCTTGGAGGAGAAGTCCATTACCTGCTATTAATTAAGTTGACTAAGAAAATAGCCACTGCTATTACTAGCAACAGTAACATGGGATAGACTTAGTTTTTGGGAACTTGCCAAGTTCTTATGGCCTGAGTTGGCCACTGTTGGAGGCAGGATGCTGGGCTTGATGGACCCTTGGTCTGACCCAGAATGGCATGTTCTTATGTTCTTAACATTTATGAGTGTTAAGTCTCCACTTCACATCCTACTTCAATTGCCCTTTTCTGGTGTGAATGCTCTTAATTGCTTCAATTATTCCATCTCTAAGTGTGATTGCACTGATTCACACCTAAGGCTCCTTTTCCAAGTGAATCGCATCCATTCACATCCAGAGATGTATCACCAGGTATGACTGCACAGAGCTCATTTTCAGGTCACATGCAAGCCTACCACACCAATTATGACTGCCAACATTCATGCCAAGGGCTGCAGGTATGTCTGTACCCAATCATACCCATCTCATCTGGAACTTCTCCACAAATACTGAATCACACAAAGACTGTTTCTTCAGGTGTGATTTTACTGTAGCTAATCTAGAGTTCTTTCTCCAAGTGCAACCATGCCAAACATACCTGAAACTGCACCCAATCACATGCAGACCTTCCTCCCCAAGCACAACTATTTAGGCATTTATTTATTTATTTATTTAGACATTGCGGGGTAGATTTTAAAACATGCGTGCAGGAGTCCATGTGTGCGCGCTACCCAGCGTGCACACATAGACGCCCGATTTTATAACATGTGTGTGCAAGCGCACACGTTATAAAATCAGGGGGCAGCACATGCAAGGGGGTGCACAATTGTGCAACTTATGCGTGCCGACACCCGCGGCCTTTCCACGTTCCCCAGGGAACGTGGAAAGGCCGCGGGTGTCGGCCATCGTTTCATGTAAAGATCCACGTTCTCTCCCAGGGAACTCCGAAATTGGAATGGCCTGGGAGGGAACTTCCCAACACCCTTTGCTAACCTCTCTTCCCCTTCCCCTAACCTACCCACCCCCAGCCCTAACCTAAACTCTCACAAAATTCTTGTTCTACCTGTTGTGCCTGCCTGTGGGCAGGCGCAGGTTGCACGTACTGGCAGCCTGCCAGCATACGATCCCCCATCACAGCGGCAAATGGCTGCTGTGTTGGGAGCCTCTGATTCTGTCCCGCCTCCAGACTTCCCTGCCCCATCCCCTTTCCGCCCCATTTTCGAAGCCCCAGGACATACACGCTTGTGGTCAGGCCTTTTTAAAATAGGCCCGGCGTGCATAAGTTGATTTACGCACATAGGGGCGGATTTTCAGAGCCCTGCTCGCGTAAATCCGCCCAAAACCGGGAGGATTTACGCGAGCAGGGCCCTGCGCGCCGGGAAGCCTATTTTACATAGGCCTCCCGGCGCGCGCAGAGCCCCGGGACTCGCGTAAGTCCCGGGGTTCTCCGAGGGGGGCGTGTCGAGGGCGTGTCGGGGGGCGGGCCCGGTCGTCGCGGCGTTTCGGGGGCGTGTCAGCAGCGTTTTGGGGGCGGGTACGGGGGCATGGCTACGGCCAGGGGCGGTCCGGGGCGTGGCCACGCCCTCCGTACCCGCCCCCAGGTCGCGGCCCGGCGCGCAGGAGGCCCGCTCGCGTGCGGGGATTTACTTCTCCCTCCGGGAGGCGTAAATCCCTGGAGAAAGGTAAGGGGGGGGTGTAGACAGGGCCGGGGGGTGGGTTAGGTAGAGGAAGGGAGGGGAAGGTGAGGGGAGGGCGTTAGAGGATTCCCTCCGAGGCCGCTCCGATTTCGGAGCGGCCTTGGAGGGAACGGGGGTAGGCTGTGCGGCTCGGCGCGCGCCGGCTATACAAAATCGATAGCCTTGCGCGCGCCGATCCAGGTTTTTAGCAGATACGCGCGGCTCCGCGCGTATCTACTAAAATCCAGCGTACTTTTGTTTGCGCCTGGAGCGCAAACAAAAGTAGGCTATTCACGCGCCTTTTAAAATCCGCCCCTAAGGCCTTTTAAAATCCGGGCCTTTATATACCATCGTTTCATGTAAAGATCACAGTGGTTTACAATAATCACATTCATAGGTGTAAATTAGCAGAGAATGATGGATTACATAGGAAGTATTAATAAACAGAACTTAACATCTATCAACTGAATTCTCAAATACATACCGGTAGTAATTAAAGATCAGAACATAAGACGTGAAGTACAAAAATAAAATAAATAGCACATTTCACATGTATGTAGTACAATCTCTCGTTAATTTGTTTATCATGTATCAATTAGTATCTCTTGTGCTTCTTGTTATTTTAGTTCTCTACATTCTGATGTTTTAAGTTTGGTTATTTAAAAATGCATACAACCTCACTCAAATACTGCAAGAACTTCCTCTTAAAGTGCCAGATGCAATCATACATAGCACATCCGAGGCAACCTTTAGAAGAATGATTCAACCCAATCACTACCCTCTAGGGTATCCGTGCACAACGACTGAGTCAACTCCTAGTTCAAGATAATCAGTTCGTCCCAAACATCCCCCAGTTGTCCTAACTAGTATCCAGAAATCCCATGTATTCAGAACCATATGACAAACAGTATTTTACCCATAGAAATGGGATTTTTAAAAATTGCCCACCTTACATGCATGTGAAAGTACATGCACAAGATCTGTAAGTGCACATTTTTATTTGCAGTATAAAGAAGCATTAGTATGAATGAGGTTGGTGTGGGATTTAGATGCATACATCTGCATTTTCAAAACTATGCACAAATGTTTCCCCAATAAAACTGTGCAAACACATTAGGAGGTGTAAATGTATATGTATAGTTTTTTGGTGGACAAATTTACAAAATGAAAGTATGCCTACAATTTCCATTTGAAAATTAGTGTAAAGTCTGTGGATAAAAGTACTTGCTGATTTTACACTAATTTGTGCAGTAGTGTAGTAGAAGCAGTAGTAAGAGGCATTTTTCTCTACTCTTCATTAGATGTCTCTTATCTATCCATAAGAACATAAGAACATAAGAAAATGCCATACTGGGTCAGACCAAGGTTCCATCAAGCCCAGCATCCTGCTTCCAACAGTGGCCAATTCAGGCCACAAGAACCTGGCAAGTACCCAAAAACTAAGTCTGTTACAAGAACCTGTAATATGTTTCCTTTATTAGTTCTCTTCCTCTCCTGGTTTTCTTGATTTTTTTTTTGGTTTACTTTCACTTTGTTTAATTCTTTGATTCCTTTCCATTTGACTCTATTTTTATTTTTTGTCTATTTTTTGATGTAGACTAGTATCTTCGTCAAGTGGTGTAACCAATCGGCATCACTCTGGGGAAATATATTGGCAGCTTTTCTCTACCGATGTTTCTCAAAGCTCTATATATAGTCAATCGCTGGAACCTTTGGTAGCGCCCTTACTCACAGGTCACTTCTACAACCCTAAGGGTTCCCTCTTCATATGGGCAAATCTGCTTTTGCATGACAGCTCCCCACCCACACGTCACTCTTGCAACACTAGGGATTCCTTCTTCATGTCATAAAATGGGTGGCCCTGCTCCTGAAAGACAGCTTCCATCACATGACCTGGTTTACAGGTAATTTCTGTCTTTAAATACATTTCACTTACATTATCTGACACCAGAAGCCCTGTCCATGACAGCCAGACTGCCTATGTAAGCTCAATGTTCTTTGACCTGTTATGATTTTGTGATTTCCTATACATTTTGGTGAACTTTCACTTGTATCCTCTGGTTTTTCTTTATTAGATTTAAACACTGTGGGGTAGATTTTAAAAAGCATTTACTCGAGCAAAACTGGTTTTTGCTCGAGTAAATACACTTTACTTAAGTAAGTGGGCTTTTCAAAATTGCTACAATATATGCCATTGAATTGTCCATAGGATTTACTCAAGTAAGTGCACTTTACTCGAGTAAATAGCTTTTGAAAATTGCTACGATAGTATGTCACATTTACATGCGTAACTCCTTTGAAAATGACCCCCTGTGTTTGCTAGGCTAACAAATTGACCAGAGTGCTTCTATGTTTTGGGTAAGCTGATTATATATATTGTTTTGGTTACTATCTCAGATGCTCCATGTCATTCTAAAACATTTCTTTTCTATATTTGATTGTTTTGTCAGGTTCCCTCCTGACACAGTTCTTCAGCCCCTCCTCTCCCTTCATCCCCCTCCTCTCTATTGCCCTGACCCCAACCTTCTTCCTCCTCTCTCTCTTACTCTTTCCCCATCTTCCTCTTGCTCTCCTTCAGTTCCCATCCCCTGTTCCCCTGTTCTTCTTCCCATTTTCTACCCAAAATCCAGCTCTCCTCAATGTCTGCTCTTCTGAGAAGGAAGAAAACTGAATGGCAGCATCAGCAGTAAGATTGTTCAGGTCCCAGAGCAGCCAACATCTGAGCAATCCTGAAGCAGCCACAGCAAGGATCAGCAGTCCCTCAACAGTGACAACAGAGCTGCAAAGCTAAAGATGACCCTCAGATGATGATCCTCCCCTTACTATGCAGCTTGCTTATGGAGGAAAAGAGGAGCATCACAGGCCAGAGGCACAGAGCACTGATAGGCAAGAGAAGGTTCTCACACATAGGAAGGAGTGGTTGAGGGAGGAGTCTTCTCTCACAAAACACTGGTAAGCAGGAGAGGAGTTGGGGAGGAATTACCTTTTCTTCTGCTTTCCAAATCCAACAGCATTCAAAAACCATTTTTTACATGGCTTGATGAGACAATGGCTCCTGTGGTCCATTCCATTCTGACGCCTTTGCCCTGAGTATATATCTTTAAAAAAATGTAAAGGTTTATTTATTTTATTTAAAAGCATTCTTCGCCCACCACTCCAAAGATTGTGGTGAGTTACAAAGTTAAAACATTCATAATAGTAGGAGTCGTACAACGTAAAACTAAAATCACAACAGAAACACAACATACAGATTTAATTGATCTGCTTAATTTGATGGTAACTGTCAAACAGGCATGCGGGCGAACATATACATGTGTATATGGGCGTGTGACCAGATAGGCAGCAATTATATATCCTGCATGCAAAGACATGCACATGTTATGAAATATTCCTGGTATGCGTATTGTTGAACAGGATCTTAAAAATGTTAAAACCCTGAACTTACCCTGCCTGGTTTCCCTCTCCAGAGATAGCCAGTGATGAGACAGACTTTCAGTTTCAAAAGCATATCATTTTATTACTATTATTATTTAACAGCTTTTATATACCGATGGTCATTGGGAACATCACATTGGTTAACAAGAAACAAAAAGCAGCAATAGGCTTTACAATGAACATAGAACTGATGAATAAAGAAGGGGGGGGGGGTGAGGGGGCATGAACTTGGAAGGGAGGGAAAGATCGAGTAAATGGTAGATACAAGGGCATACAATTAAGCATCAAATTTTTACAAGAACATACAATTAAGTATCATATATTTAAGTATCAAATTTTTAAAAGGAGGAATTAAATACAAATGATGTTACCATGAAATATAAAAGGTTATAATGACATATCATACTTCTATTTAGTTACAAAATAGATTATGTTACAGAAGAGATTATGTTACAGGAGGGATAATGTTACAATGGAGATAATGTTACAAGAGATATAATGTTACAAAAGAGATTATGCTGCAATGGGTATAGAGAACAGAGGGTCGGAGGGCAGATGATGGGAGGTGATAGAGATGAAGTGGTGGAGGTACCATTAGGTGTAAGCCTGCTTGAAGAGCCAATTTATTAAGTAGCTTAGAGATCTTACAAAAGCTGGAAAGCTTTGTTCATTTCATTGTAAGCATTCACAAATCAAGATAGCGAAACAATAAGGTATCAGATTGTGTTTCCTTACGGGAGTAAATTAACCCAATTTTTACAGAATATACTGTTCTATGAGCAATGCCAATTACTCATTGTTTTAAATTTGTATCACCTTTTTATACACTGTTAAACCTGGCTCGACACCCCCCCCCCCCTTGCTCATCCTCTACGTCCCTCATGCGCCTTTCAAACATCACACATTCTGCTTACGTTAGTACTTTGTTTCTTGTTTAACTTTATTGGCACCTTCCTTATCTCACTCTCACGCCAGTCCCAGCCTTGGGCTGACAATTGCATTTTTCGCTCCAGTTACTTGTTAACATGAAGTAGTATTTTCTTAAAGCAGCAATTAACAAATAACCTAAATCTCTTCAGTATGTGTGCTCCTAATTTTACAAATATGCTGACACAGCTGCATAATTTTGGCTTTGAGACACACAAGTGAGGAAATTTTATAACAGGCTTGAATCCACACTATGACCAGTTTCCCCAGTCCATCCACCAGTTTTCCCAGTCTACAGCAAGGCCCTCCAAACCCCCTTTGTTCTTTAGCCTGCACGCTCCCCAATTAACCCAGAGCCCTCAAACACCTCTGACATGTCTGGAAATAGTTTTTTGGAGACATACATCTCCTTCTTACCAGAATTAACTTTACACTCAACTATATTTGGGTTCACGCCCAGGCACATAGGCCCCGCTCTGGAAGGCCCATGCTCTGGAAGGCTCTAGGTGTGCCTAGTGTAATGTGGGGATGACAAGTAAGCCTTTGTTAGCTGATCTGAGTGTTCTTTGTGGTGCATAAACAAGGAGAGCTGTACCTAACCACAAGATGTCCTTATAGAAAATAATTTTATAGGCAATCAAATTTGCAGATGATACAAAATTGTTCAGAGTAGTTAAATCACAAGCAGATTGTGAGCCTGGAAAATTGGGTATCAAAATGGCAGATGAAATTTAATGTGGACAACTGCAAGGTGATGCATACAGGGAAAAATAACCCATGCTATAGTTACACAATGGTAGGTTCCATATTAGGTGCTACTACCCAAGAAAGAGATCTAGGCCTCATAGTGGATAACTCATTGAAATTGTCGGTTCAGTGTGCTGCGACAGTCAAAAAAGCAAACAGAATGTTGGGAATTATTACAAAGGGAATGGTGAATAAAACGGAAAATGACATAATGCCTCTGTATCGCTCCATGGTGAGACTGCACCTTGAATACTGTGTACAATTCTGGTCGCCGCATCTCAAAAAAGATATAATTGCAATGGAGAAGGTACAGAGAAGGGTGACCAAAATGATAAAGGGAATGGAACAGCTTCCCTATGAGGAAAGACTAAAGAGGTTAGGACTTTTCAGCTTGGAGAAGAGATGGCTGAGGGGGGATATGATAGAGGTGTTTAAAATCATGAGAGGTCTAGAACGGGTAGATGTGAATCAGTTTTTTACTCTTTCGCATAATAGAAAGACTAGGGGGCACTCCATGAAGTTAGCATGTGGCACATTTAAAACTAATCGGAGAAAGTTCTTTTTCACTCAACGCACCATTAAACTCTGGAATTTGTTGCCAGAAGATGGGGGTTAGTGCAATTAGTATAGCTGTGTTTAAAAAAGGATTGGATAAGTTCTTGGAGGAGAAGTCCATTACCTGCTATTAATTAAGTTGACTTAGATAATAACTAGACTACTAGCAATGGTAACATGGAATAGACAGTTTTTGGGTACCTGCCAGGTTCTTATGGCCTGGATTGGCCACTGTTGGAAACAGGATGCTGGGCTTAATGGACCCTTGGCCTGACCCAGTATGGCATGTTCTTATGTTCTAATATCAGTACTTTATAGGGATGTGAATTGTTTTTTGACGATTTAAAAAATGTTACAAGAGATATAATGTTACAAAAGAGATTATGCTGCAATGGGTATAGAGAACAGAGGGTCGGAGGGCAGATGATGGGAGGTGATAGAGATGAAGTGGTGGAGGTGTACCATTAGGTGTAAGCCTGCTTGAAGAGCCAATTTATTAAGTAGCTTAGAGATCTTACAAAAGCTGGAAGGCTTTGTTCATTTCATTGCAAGCATTCACAAATTAAGATAGCAGACCTATTATATAGACGATATATTCTTTCTTTGGCATGGAGAAGAAACTAACTTGCAACAATTTTTGGCTTGGATCAACTCCCTGGATAACAATTTGCATTTCACCTTGCAGTATAATAAAAATCAAATTAGTTTTTTGGATATTTTGATCACACAACATACTGATCATTTTGCAACTTCTTTATTCAAAAAAAACAACAGACAAAAATGTTCTTTTACATTTTTCCAGTTTCCACCCATATCGATTAAAAGACAATCTACCTATAGGACAATGTTTACGTCTGTGCCGACTGTGTTCCACGAAAGGTGAATTTTGCAGCAAGCACAACATTTAGCTTCTCAACTATTGCATCGCGGATATCCTTCTGGGACAGTATAAAAGCTTTCAAACGAGCATCCAATGCTCAAAGACAATGTGCTGACTGTTCTTTTTTCATGGAATTTTCTATTATTTACCTGGTAGTGAAGGTAGTTGTTACTGTATCTTAGATAATACCTACATTTTTATATGATAAGGTGTATGGGTGAGATATCCCGATGTGCCCCATTGTTGGAGGAAAGAAAGAAAGAGAGAGAGTGTGTGTGTGTGTGTGTGTGTCTGTGTATGTGGTGGGGATGGGAGGTCATGGACATGGATCATATATTTGTAGAACTCAAGGTTCAGGATTTATATTTGGTTTCTTTTACACTTACAAGGTCAAGAATGAACCTATTCTTAAGCTAGGGTATGTTGGATATGACCTCAGTCTCTCAAAAATTCTGCTAGTGCTCTTCATAAAATTTCCATTCTGCCAAATGCCTTCTTTCTGAATGAAGCTTGAATGGTGTAATATATACAGGTAACATATTAAGTTAGCTTGGAAATTCCTCTAATCAGAAGTTTGGTCTCTGATTACATCTCTTGGTACTTGATGAACTTCTCTCTCCTACATAATATAGAACAGTTGCTTAGTATTTTGACTCTTCTAATAGTAATGCTTATTTTTTTTTTCATTTTTCTCCTTTATCTCTCAGCCTGGTTTTCTAGCATCAAGCTTTTTCTTAGTTGGTCTGGGAATGAAAACTTATACTCCATGATGTAAGTGAAAAATGTATCTGAGAAAGAATGACAGTTTAAAAGTATAGTAAGAAATTGCTAGTGGAGGTTGGGGATGAAGCTGGGGGCAGAGATGGAGGGTGGAGCTTGGCTGGCCCCCTCCAACCTAAAAGGCATTAGTGCTGCTTTAGAACAAAGGTACTGGGATAAAAAATATGAAAGCAGAGATAAAATGAGTTCCAATGTCTTCAAAGTTTCTCTGGCTGCTTCAGACTTGATAGAGTAACAACAACTGGGCTTCCTAATGGAAGACAGGATGCACTGTAGTAGAACAGTATGGAAATATATATTTTTTTTAATTAAAAAGATCCCAATCCAGGTGCGACTGCATGCAGTCACACCCAGGGAATCCTTCACCACAGCACAGAAAAACAGAGGCCTCACTGCACGAACTGGCGGCCTCAGACCACAGTAAGTGCTAGAGAAAAAGGGAGTTGGGAATAAACAAGGAGATAAAACTGCAAAGACAGTGTGCTCAGAAAATACTGCTTTTCTGTACATCCTCCAACTTAGTATCGTGGCAAAGAACCAAAAGGTAAAAAAAAAAAATAAGTGCTGACAGGTTAGGGAAATGTACACCAGTTAGGGAAATGGACACTCGTAAAATTGAGCATCCGTTTTCTTAACCCACTGACAGCCAGCTCTCCTGGGCACCCGCTGCCAAGGAGGCACTAGGGGCGCACATTTGTCCCTAGTGCTTCCTTGGCAGCACAACCCCTCATTTAATGATTTTAGATCTGTTCTTCAAGTGCTGATATTTGCAAACATTGACTATTACAATACCCTTTTATTGGGTCTACCTCAGTTCCATCAGGCCACTCCAAATATTGCAGAATGCTGCTGCTCGAGTCTTAACAGGTAATAAAAAATTTGACCACATAACTCAAATACTTATTTCGTTGCACTGGTGGTTACCAATCCATTTTCGAATAAAGTACAAGACGGCCTGTATTATTTCATAATATAATATATGGAACCAACACATAACGGTTAAATACATCAATCCGCTTACACGTCCCTCTAAACAGCTTGCGGTCAGCACATAAAGGACTGCTAATTGTCCCAACAATTGGATCAGCCCGATTAAGCCAAGGACGCGAACGAGCAATTTCTATAGCCGGTACGAAACTGTGGAACACTCTCCCCACTGATATAAGACTGCAAGCTGATACAAAAAAATTGTAAGCAGACCTCAAGACCTGGCTATTTAAATGCACGTATGCAGAATCGCAATGACAGAATAAGTATAGCCCTAACCAAGCACCGAAGGCACTTTATCAATTTTTATTTGGTCTTATTTCTAATTTATTTTTAAGCTATTGATTGTAATTATATTTTAATTATGTTTTAATATGTATAACAATTGCTATGATGCTTCTATTATACTCTGTTTGTTTTTATTGATTGCGTTTTTTTATTAACTAAATATTGCATTTCATGTTTTGAACGCATTGTACACCGTTATGATGGTTTTACCGAGATGACGGTATAAAAAATTAATAAACCTTAAACTTTAAACATATTGCATCTCACACCCAGCAGAGGTGCCTTTCCATGCTCAATTATTGCATCTACCCCTTTGCCTGTCACTGCAGTAATGACCAAGGAGGAGTGATCCCTCCCTTTTATCTTCATAGCAAGACCTCCCATCCTGACTGCCTTCAGCAATATAATCTGAAATTCAAACCCACAGAAGTATTTCAGTAAGGGACCTACTTAAGAAGCTGCAATAAAGCAACAACATATGTCAAATGATAAATTTATTATTCAACATTCATTAAAACTCTTCAGACTGTGAAGATTTTGAAAATTGTCCCTTTAGGGAGTAATTTTTTACCCACCCACAAAGATTATTCTCATTGGGGTAGATTTTACAAATCTACGCGCGCGCGTACTTTTGTTCGCGCACCAGGCGCGAACAAAATTACGCGGGATTTTATAAGATACGCTCATAGCCATGCATATCTTATAAAATCCGGGGTCGGCGTGCGCAAGGGGTGCACATTTGTGCATCTTGCACGCGCCAAGCCCTGTGCGCGCTGCCCGTTCACTCCGAGGCTGCTCCGAAATTGGAGCGGCCTTGGAGGGAACTTTCCATTCACCCCCCCGCACCTTCCCCTCCCTTCCCCTACTTAACCCCCCCCCCCCCCGGCCCTATCTAAACCCCCTCCCTACCTTTATCTTAAGAGTTACTACTGCCTCTGGGCAGTAGTAACTTACGCGCGCCGGCGTGGCAGGCCCCAACACAGGCTGCTGTGTCGGAGCACTCGGCCACGCCCCCGGACCGCCCACATGCCCCCGAACATGCCCCTGATCCTAAACCGCGTCCCCTGGCCTCGCCCCTGGCCGCCCCTTTTTGCAAGCCCCGGGACTTACGCACGTCCCGGGGCTTGCGCGCGCTGCCGATCCTATGCAAAATAGGCTCTGCACATGCAGGGGGGATTTAAAAGGGTTACGCGCATACCTTATGCACGTAACCCTTTTAAAATCCAGCCCATTGTGAGTAAAATTGTGTGCATATAGGGGAAGCAAATTTCTATAAGCTGATTTCCGCAAGTAAAATATGTTTTCCCAGTAGAAAATGTTTTGAAAATTAGCCTCCCTCTGTCATACAGTTCCATAGCACATCTTGCAATTTTACTGAAAATATTGTTAGAACTTTTGTTTGATTGTTTCTTGGGGAGTGTTTTTCAGGGGGAGCTTGAAGAAACATGTTAAATAGTCAAATAAAGTAGCATTTTCTTCTGCTTCAAAATTCTACAGTAAACTTACAATTTAAGTTTCAAACTGATATAGTTAGTACTTTTCATCCACTTAGCAAGCAGACCAGTGGAAGTCAGACCATGAACAAAGATAAATGTGTTTGATGATAGACATGTATATAGTCCTTGTCATCTTTAGGCTATTTGTTTGTTCATTTATCACTTGCAAGACCTAAAGAGAAAGCAAGTTGTTGTTGTTTCTACATGAAAGGAGCTTTGGTTTTTATTTTTCCTTAGGCATAGCTTTAATAAAGGCGGAATTGCAAAACCATCCATGTACTTTGAACAGATATTCTGTCATTATTGGTATTGAATATGCATAGTGAAGCATACATTTCTATAATGTGAGTAAAGTGTTGGTAAGAGTATTGCTCAGAAATGAAAATTAAGCTTTATAATACAAGACTTATTATTTGAAAATATGTATTTATTACTTTTTTCAAAATTTACATTCAAGAATGATCTTCTTGATAATACAAACAAAACAGAAAACCATGAAAGACTAAAAGGAAAAAACTGATAGCAAAGAAAAAGAAATAAAGATACTCTTGCAAACTATTTCTGTATGAATTCTGTTGCGCTTGGGTGGACCCTTGTCCTGCAGCAGTGGAGAACGGCTACCTGGTAGGGACCAGGAAGCACCTGTCCCCAGGGGGCAGAGCACAGGAGGAGACAGAGGCTAGAATGAGCTTCACCACAGGAAGCCCGCGGTCCCCCCGGGTGGAGCCCGTAGGGACCCGGGCCACTTGGACTTAGGTGGGCCTCACAGGGTCTCCCGGAGAGGCAGTAGAGAGGTGTGCCCATGAGTAGCAAGGAAGCATGGTCGGTCACTAGGCTATAGGTTTGGAGAAGCAAGGAAGGCCAGTACAGCGTAGGCGATGACAAGGCAAGGGATAAAGCCTGAATCAGGAGACGTGGTAAATGGCAGCAGGGGTCAGAATCTGAGAATCAGTCCGAGGAGTAGTCAACGAAGCAGGGGTCAGGTTCTAGAGGTCCGATGAGGTCACAAGGCAGGCAGAGGTCAGGATCCAGGCAGAGAACAGAATGGTCAAGGAGCAGACCGAGGTCAGTACCAGAGAGACAGTCCGAGGGTACTACCTGGGGAGACAGGATGGACAGACGCTGGAACAGAAGGATGCTGGAACATCTGTATCTAGATTTGGGGAATCTTTGACGTTCAGTTTCTGTCTGAGTGTGGGCTAGCTATGTCTATGTCTATGTTTGTCTGGATGTCTGTTTTGCTCTCTGTTGGCGTGAATATGCCTGTCTATGACATATCTATTTTTCTCTCTGTGTCTGTCTGCCCAGGTGTGTGAGCTTACTCCTTTCAGCAAATTGAAAAGAAATAAAATGATGACTTTGAGCCACTGGTTGGAAGTATGTCTGCCTTGCAAATAAACTTCATGTATGTGTGTGTATATGTATATGTATATATATATATATATATAGATGGAAGAACTTCTCAAAAAATTCTTTTTCGAGGTTTTAGTCAATACAATACCATCGCAAGAAAAAGACCAAAAGTACCTCTTTTTTATCTTCACATTCAATGAACATTAATCGTATAACTCTCTCTCAATCAATGACCTCATATAGGCAATTCTTGGTCGGAGCCTTAATGTAAAGAGTATACCGACTGGTAAGTAGTATATATCGCACTACCACTCAATGTATAATCATCGGTCATTCAATTGCTTTTTTTGGCATTTTTTGTGTCATGTCACCTTAAATTGTGTCAGTTCACCTTAATAAAAAAATTTTTAAATACTTATAAATTTCTTTGTCATATCGCTACTTAGCTTATTTTTATGACGTATATGAAGAAACCGTTCGACTCTGTGCCATGAGGATAGTAAATGCCCGACACGGTCCGTGTTTCTGTTTTTCACCTTCTTCATAGGGCCATGATCTTTATGTTCAAGGTTGATGTCCATGCTCTGATGTCAGCATGGAGCCATGTTGGAATTTAGATTCATAACAATAGCCTGGCCATGTGCACGTGCACTTTATATTTATTATAATAATACAATGCATTACAAGAAATACCAGCTTGTTAGGAAAAGTGCTACAATTAACTCTACATATCCTAGCAATCTCAATGATAAGTAAACACCAATGCACAAAAGTCAACCATTGTGGGGGAATAAACAGACCATACTATAACAGGCTAATTTTGAAACGAGCATGCGGGCACCCATACACCCACATATGGGTGCGCTGTAGGGACGTGCATTCGTTTGCGACGAAATAGGAAATAGAGACGATATTTCACATTTTGTCGCGTTCGGGAGGGGCAAGAAAACAATAAGAAAACCCACACAAATTTTGTGGGTTTTCTTATCATTTTTTTGGGGGGGAAGGGCACATTAAAAAACAAAACAAAACCCCAAACCCACCCCAACCCTTCAAATTTAATTAATTGCAATCCCCACCCTCCCAACCCCCCAAGACTTGCCCTCCCCCTCCCCCAAGATGTACCAAAATTCCCTGGTGGTCCAGCGGGGGTCCCGAGAGCGATCTCCCCTCTCGGGCCATTGGCTGCCACTAATCAAAATGGCACCAATGGCCCTTTGCCCTTACCATATGACAGGGGCTATTGGTGCCATTGGCTGGCCTCTGTCACATGGTAGGAGCAATGGACGGCCTGCGCCATCTTAAAAAATGGCGTGGGCCATCCATTGCTCCTAGCATGTGACAGGGGCCAACCAATGGCACCTATAGCCCCTGTCACATGGTAAGGGCAAAGGGCCATCGGTGCCATTTTGATTAGTGGCAGCTGATGGCCCGAGAGGGGGAGATCGCTCCCGGTAGTACTCACTGATGGTGTCTGTAGCGAGGTCTTCCAAGTAGAAGAGGAGATAGATGCAGGCAGCGGGTCAGGGAACTTGGGCCCTCGAGGAGCGAGTACTGGTTACCTGATAGCAACCTGAAAGAAGCAAAAGAGGCCCCCGAAGAGCGGGTACCCCATTAGCAGAAAGAGTCCAATGGAAGTTGTAAAGGCAGAGTAGCTCGGTACGGAGAGCGAATCCCATGCATAAGAATTCCCTTTGCACCCTAAGGTACCTGTAGAACATGGCGGGAGGCAGCGCCCAAGCCGGTCCGGGAACACCGGAGAGGACGGCAGGCGGATGCCAAGGCAGCCAGGCATCCATGAAGAGCAGGAGGAGCTGCAAAAAAGGAAAGGTAGGCGGAATGAAGCCATCAGGAAGTGACGGTCGCAACAGTGAATGCCCTCACAGACCTAGCAGCAGTCCTTCCCTCTGCTCCAGCATGGGCTTTCTGTTACCAAAGAAACCTGTGAGAGGGGTGGAGCACTACAGGGTCTGGGACTATACATGCAAACTCATAGGCCCTGTGATGATCATAAGTGCAGTCATGCAGCCATATGACAAGAAAATCTTTGCAGGCCCAGAGGTGAGTGGAGATGGATACAGAAAGCCCAGGGATAGAGCAAGATCTGGGTATGGGCCCTGCCTACAACCTTTGATAATTTATGGGGTTGGGGTGGGGTGGGGGCAGGAGAGGTCCCTTCCCTATGATTTCTGGGGCAGGGGTGGAACGTATCTGTGGCTCTGAAATTTTAAATCTGGCCCGGTGCTGAAACCAACTCACGTCTTCAGAGATAATATAAAGTAAATTGCAAAGTGTAAACATATAGGGCCGGATTTTAAAACATACGTGCGCAGCATACATGTGCGCACACTACACGTCGCACGCACATGTACGCCCGATTTTATAACATGCACGCGCAGGTGCGCCCATGTTATAAAATCCGGGGTCGGCGCGCACAAGGGGGGTGCATAATTGCGCACCTTGCGTGCACAGCCCTATCTGAGCCCCACTGCCTTCCCCTGGTCCCTCCCAGGCCACTCCAAAATCGGAGCAGCCTAGGAGGGAACTTTCTTAACCCCCCCCACCCCACCCAACTTTCTTAACCCCCCCCACCCCACCTTTCCTTCCCCTACTTCCTCCACCCTTTTACAAAAGGGGCGGTCCCACCCCTGGACCGCCCCTTTTGTAAATCCCCGGATCTTACACGCGTCCCGGGGTTTTACGCGTGCTGCCGGGCCTTTTGAAAATAGGCCCGGCGTGCATAACCCCACTATGCACATAAATCCGCCTGGATTTATGCGCATAGGTCTTTGAAAATCTTCCCCATACTTCTTTTATAAATGTAGTGTTCTCACTTTAGCTTCTGGCTATACTTTGCTTCAGAAATTTTATTCAATAAAGTGTCCTTTTTTTTAATTTTTATAAAAACTGACTTACTGCAGTATATGGCTTTTATCCAGCATGTTTCTCTTCCTGCGCTGGATTATGTTTAGAAAATAATTGTAATGGGTCCTATAGAAAGGTTTGAAAATTTTACATTCAGTATTTATTTTCCTTTATAGAAAAATAAAATGATGTGTCCATTTTCTTGTGTTCATGTAGTGCTGTGCTTTTAAATAACCTGCAGGCTATTTGTGATGACTTCATTTTCTAATAAGTCTATGATTTTACAGGAGCAAGAACATAATCTATTTAGATTTGAAATACTTATTTTTAGCCATTTATGGTATATTGACTGGCTAAGCTTTAGTGCACATTGAAAAACTACTAAATAATTCAATGTCATCAATAAAATATTTTAAAATATTCAGATATCATTAGCCTCTCTAAGATTACAGTGGGAAGAAAATTCAGTCTGTCACTATATAATTAAATGTGCATAATTGGAACGTTAATACCAAGAAATATAATGCATAATAATGAGTTTTGATCATATGGGAAAATAACAGATTCAGAACTGAGGGGGCAAGACAAAACTCATCATTGCTTCTATCACATTGAAATCACTTTATTTAGTGAGTTTTTAATATAATGCTGTAGAGAGAAAGCTCAGAGTCAACAGTTTTGTTATTTTTTGTTATTCTTCTTGTACCGCTGGAGTCTCAACTTTTCTGCTATCTAAACTTTTTATGCTTCAAAATCTTTTTAAATTAGAGTTGATGGGATGGCCCTGTGGCTCATGATGTGGCACTGTGACATAATAGATGTGTGCTCATCCCAGTCAGGGAATAGAAATACATTCTTCAGAGGTCTAGCAGGCCACAGAGGCGATGCACTTGAGTCTTTGTGGGAAAGAAAGATGGTTAGAGTGCTCAAAACATTAACCTGCCTTCCTCTGGACAATTGCATCTTTATTTGCTTTTCTTCCTGAGTCTCTTTCTTTTTCTAACGCATGTCTTAAAAGATCAAACAAGCATAAAGTAAGGCATTCAGACCCACAGCAGTATACAAAGTCTCCAAGGGTCCATCCAAATTCCTCTACACTGTGGCATTTTGCGATGGGGCTTATCTCCTGCAAGCAAGTAGGAGAATAAACACAAACCTGACAAGTAACACTACAAAGAATGCTATAATATATCCAGGGAAAGATAAAGTATGATGATAAAATAAGACTAAGGCAAGAAGAGACCCTGGGCACTGGGAGGGCAAGAACTCCAAACCACACTTTGCTCAGGTATTTTAAAGAAAGGATAGTTTTAAGAGAAAGTGGATTTAAGGGAGGAAGACACCATTTATTTCCACAGTTGAAAAAGCAGTGTTTGAGAGTCTTTTTAGAAAAAAATTTCCTTTAGTCACTGATGTAGACTGGGCAGCCAAAGTAATGAAAGCTATCTTGTTGTTCAGGATTATCCTCTGAAATGCAGAGGAAAGTGTATCCAATTTTATTCCCTCTAACATTCCAGAGGATAATCCCGAACAACAGGATAGCATTCATTACTTTGTCAAATAAAGATGCAATCATCCAGAAGAAAGCAAGTCGATGTTTTGAGCACTCTAACCATCTTGTGTAAAAAAAACTCTCAAAGCTGCACTTGCATAACGGCAGAAGAGAAAGCCTAGGAAATGGTGATGTAACTTGTCTAGGAACAGGTTCCAAGGAGATTTCAGCCAATTAAACAGTCTGAGGGTATGGCCCAGTAAGAGACTGTTTATAGCACCAGAGTATAGACTGGAGAGTGAGGTTTGTTGAAGCCATCATTGTTCTGATGGGTGATTTCATCATTTTCTCTTAGTAGAGCCACTAAGTGAAAAGAAGTTTATAGGGGCAATTTTCAAACTACCAACGCTGTGATAATAAACCAAACATACTTTTTACCAGCAGGCTTTGCACCAATTTTCAAAATGTCTCATACTTTTGGTATTAAACTTGCTGCAGGTACAAAGTATACACAGTCACATGCTCCTGCTTTTTTGGCAAGTAGATTTTTGCTGCAAACATAAGCATGAATATTTGAAAATGCCATCTACATGCAATATTTTCCTCCCCAATCTAAACATGTCTCTGTCCCCCCCTCCCCCTCACACATACACACGCATACAGAGTATGCTCCCTTTCAATGTGTCTGATTGTAATTTTAGCCACATTGAGGGTGGGAAATTTTCAAATAGCATATTAACGTGCATAAAATACTTTACACCCATGTAAATTGCTTTGAGCATAAGAACATACGATTTTGGATAAGACCAAAAATCCATCAAGTTCGGTATCCTGTTTCCAACAGTGGCTAATCCAGGTCACAAGTACCTGGTAGGATGCCATGCTGCTTATCCCAGAAATAGGCAATGTATTTACTCAAGTTTACCTTAATAATGGTTTATAGATTTTTCCTCTAGGAAGTTGTCCAAACATTTTTTGAACAAGTTCCTGGAGGTATACCCAGCTACACTAACAGCTTCTACTACATCCTCTGGCAATGAATTTCAGAACTCAACCTAACTTGATGGACTCTCTACCTGGGTAACATCAAGCTAGGTGGAGAGAACATTGCCAAATCTCATCTTGGAGTGAGTTAATTCACTCCGAAGGTCATCAAATCTTCACAAGAGACCACTGTTCTGTTCGTATGTGTCACGTAGAATGTCAAAGTGGCCCCTAACCCCCTACACTCATACCTAAACCCCACCTCGAGTTACTAGGTGGGCCTACCATAGGGATACAAATACCTACCTATGGTGATAGCATTATGGCCAGGCACTCTCTCTCTCTCTCTCTCTCTCTCTCTCTCTCTCTCTCTCTCTCTCTCTCTCTCTCTCTCTCTCTCTCTCTCTCTCTCTCTCTCTCTCTCTCTCTCTCTCAAATAGGCCTTACAGGAGACATCACAAAAGGGCAATGAATCCTTACCACACAGCCTAACACAATTCAAAGAGCTGTTGTTAAAATCAGCATTACAGCTGTGCAATAGCTCTCCACAGACAGGCTAACCCACCCCCTAACTCCTCCTATTTTCTGAATTTGCATCACACCATACAATATGGTGCTATCACATGCGGTAACACGGCTTTTCGCATGCGATAAGCCCTTAACGCATGTGAAAATGCCTTATCACGTTTTGATAAATGACCCCCTTAGTTTTATACACTTAGGGCTAGATTTTAAAACTTACGCATCGGTGTAGATTTGTGCACGCAACCCAGCGTGCACAAATCTATGCCCGATTTTATAACATGCGCGCGCAGCCACACGCATGTTATAAAATCCGGGGTCTGTGCACTCAAGGGGGTGCACACTTGTGCACCTTCTGCGCACTGATCCCTAGGGGAGCCCCGATGGCTTTCCCTGTTCCTTCCACCCCCCACCTTCTCCTCCCTTCCCCTACCTAACCCACCCCCCAGCCCTATCTAAACCCCCCTCACCTTTGTTCGCAAAGTTGCACCTGCCTCCGGGCAGGCGTAGGTTGTGCACACCGGCAACGGCCAGCCCGCGATCCCAGGCACAGCGGCAAATGGCTACTGTGCCTGGAGGCTCTGGCCCAGCCCCACCCCACCCTGCCCCCAGACCGCCCCTCCCACTCCCCACCCCCTTTTTCAAGCCCCAGGACATAGGCGAGTCCCAGGGCTTGCGCGTATTGCCGAGCCTATGCAAAATAGGCTCGGCGTGCACAGGAGCGGGTTTTCGGGGTTACGCACGTAATATACATGCGTAACCCTTTGAAAATCTGCCCCTTAGTTATTAAACTCAAGCTTTTCTTATTCCTTGCCTTTCATTTTATTTCTGGCCCTACCTCCTTCTTAACAGAGCACTAGATGAAGGAAGATTTGTTCTTGACTGAGGCTTGAAAAGAAGGTTGTCTCCAAAGCTATACATATGTCTCAAGTCTTTTTAATCTCAAATGCAAGCCATGATCTCTAAAGACTGCTGTTCCACAGTTATTATATTCTACTACTCCCATCATTTTTAGCAATTGATAGATGTCCATAAATGTCACTTCAACTGTTAAAATACTCAATAACAAAAACCACTTCAGATGGAAACAAATTCAACAATATGTACTTGAAGTGAATGTGCATGAGAAAGATTTCCAAACAATGGAGGCAGGACATGCAGATCTGCCTCATGCATGTTCATTGTGGATATCCTGAACCCTAGACCTATTTGTGGCTCTTGCAGAATACAAAAGGACTGTCAAAACAGTGTTTTTCCTAGAAACCCAACATGCTTCTGACTAAGGCTGGCTCTGGGGCAAATGATGCCCTGGGTGAAAATAATTGATGATGGCTCCCTCGCTCCAACTGATCCCTACTCCTCAAAGGAAAAGTGTAAGGAAGTTAGACAAGGGGGAGGGAGAAAGGAGAACACTATCCCTTCCTCAGATTGACATATATTAGTGGTTGTGGGTACAGTTTAACTCCACCTCTAGCCTCAAAATTATCTTTATATATTAGTGGTGGTGGTGGTATGCAGGAGGAGTGGTGGAGGTGGTATGGTGCTGGTGTGGAGGAATGAGGAGTGGCGAGGATATGCGTGAGAGGCATGGGGAAAGAGGAGAGAAGAGGCATGAGGAGAGGAGGGGAGGAGAGAGGAGATCAGGAGGACAAGGGCAGGAGTGGTAGGTGGAGGAGTAGGAGTAGAAATAGGGACAGGGTCAGGAGTAGAGATAAGCAGGAGGGAAGAGATAGGAGAAGGCGGGAGGGGGAAGGGGAGAGAGAAGAGGAAAGGCATGAGGGGAGGAGGGAGGAGAGCAGAAAGACAAGGGCAGGAGTGCTAGGAAGAGGAGTAGGAGTAGAAATAGGGATAGGAGTAAAGATAGGTAGGAGGAAATAGATAGGAGAAGGCGGGAGGGGGAAGGGGATAGGCAGGCAATTATGGAGGGAGGAGGATAGCAGGCTAGAGATAGACAGAGAGGGCAGAAGGCATGGGAGTTGGTAAGGCAGGTACAGGAGGGGGAGGAAGAGATGGGAGAGGTGAGTGGGAGTGAGAGTGAGGAAAGGGAGGACAGCTCTCCAGAAGCATAAGCAGCACCCCGTTCTGGGAGCCAGGCAGCAGGGTTCACTCATCTGAGGGCTTTGAAGTTCAGCATGGAGGACAATGAAATGCTCTTCAGCAACCATGAGGCCAATACATCAAGGGCAGCCAAAGGCCAAATCTGGCGCATGATCACCCAGGCTGTATCCAGGCACAGGGGCATGAAATGGAGTACAGAGCAGCTTGTCCACAGGTACAGCGACATCAAACCTCAACTGAAACGAAGGTGGCTAACCGCAAAAAGTATATACATCAGACTGGAGGAGGATCCCCTTGTCCCATCATACTGACACCAATGGAGGAGCGCCTCGTCCAATGGCTGGGACCAGATGTCTTCAAGGACATGGATGAGCAGCTGGACAACATGAGAGCCGGAGCCGGTAAGTTTACCTCACCTGTAAATGGCAAGGCTGCTACAATAGTCCACATAATTTGGCATAAGATGCTCACATTGACGGATGCAAGTGTGCATCTGATGCCACATGGTATACGTGTACTTCTTAGCATTGGTACTTACATCTTCTTCTTTGTTTCCACAACTCTTGCCCAGGAATCCGCCAGTCCCAGCTGTCAAGTCCCAGGGACCAGCAGTGCTGCAGCAGTTTTCCAGAGCCCCTTACTAATAGATGCACAGACTCAGTTTAGCGAGGAAGAGGAGGAGGAGCAGTAGCACAACCTTCCTCAGCAGATGCAGATGCTAGCATCCCTTGGCTCAGCCATTCCTCTAAACGTAAGCCTCAACATATCAGGTACATGGAGGAACCAAATTTGCAGTGGGAGGCAGCTGAGCCAGCATAACCCACCTCCTTCACACCACATGACCAGCAGGAAGCAGCAAGCACTGAGCTGGAGCAGCCCATAAGCCTCATCATGCTACTTTTGGAGGCCCAAACAGAAGCTCCAACCACAGCCAGCACAGCATACCAACAGAGCCCTTGATGCATGAGCAGCTGGCCTGGCTAGAAAGGATGCAAGATGTGCACCTCCACTACATATGGGCAGAGCTAATACAATTGAGGAGGGCTATCAACAGTAAGACAAAGGCCCTGTACAACCAGATGGCAGCCCACACGCAGACTATCACCAAAGTGGCAGCATCTATATTTAACATGACCAGCATCTTAACCCACATTTTTCAATGCATACTAAAGCCTCCAACTGTGCCTTCCCCAGCATCCCAGGACTCCAAGCCCCACAGCAGTCCCTGACCTGAGAGACAACCCAGGAGTAGCCCCCCCCCAAATATTTGCCACCACTAGGAGGCAAGCATGCCATGGCAAAGGGCCATGATGCTGCAGAAGTGGTGGCATATAATGCCAAATAACAAGACTTGTGGAACCAATCCTGGCTGGACCTCTGTACAGAGTTTCTGTAATGGCTAGATGCAAGAAGCCTGATGTGTCTGTCCTTACTACAAAGTTCCTGTGCTGGCTAGATGGAAGAAGCCTGCTGTGCCCATCCTCCCTGAAGAGTTCCTGTGCTGGCTAGATAGAAAAAAACCTGCTGGACCCATCCTCACTACAGAGTTCCTGTGCTGGCAAAATGGAAGAAGCTTGCTGGGCCTAACCTGACCACAGAGTTCCTGTGCTGGGTGCTGATGGAAATGGTCTACTATCTGCCAATGTTATCCTGCTGCCTACTTATAATGCCCTCCTTGATGAGCTGCCCATACTCCATCCTCCTTGGGTAAACAAATAAGCATGGGTGTAGCTTGCTTATTGTGGCAGTTACTACCCCTAACTAATTAAGCTAGATATTTCACTTAGATGCAGCTCCAACACTGCTCTCTACATTAATGGTGGGGGTGGAAGGGAAATAGAACCAAAGGTTACTAAGAGCCAAGAGTAACAGATAAGTATGAGAAAAAAAGAAGTGTGAAGCTTGCTGGGCAGACTGGATGGGCCGTTTGGTCTTCTTCTGCCGTCATTTTTATGTTTCTAATTTTCTATAGGAGGAGTGAGGGAGTTGTATAGAATATAGAATCCTCACAGGCCAAGAGCAGACAGCTAAAACATATTATATAGATTCACAACCCAGGCCAGTACAGGAGTGGTTGCCAATCTGTACAAGTCTGCCTGGTCCCAAGCAATACTTGGCCAAGAGTAGACAGTACCAAGCAATACTTGGTACTGTCTACTCTTGGCCTGTGGGGATTCTCTATCTACACAACTTCCTCACTCTTCCTCAGTTGGTACACAGCACCTAGCATAGTCTTAGAGATGGATGCAAGTAGATGACATATTAGGTTTAGTTTGAGACCTAAAAAGGGTTTGGTCCAGGTTGCCCTTAAAGTGCAGTGAGGACACAAGGGGCTCAATGTAAAGTTTTGGAGAGTGTTTAGTATAACCACCTTAACACCACACAAGATTTACTTGTACACTATGTACTCTTTGGCTCTGATACCTGCAGCTTCACATTTATGCTCCCTAGAGATGAACCAGACCTAGGGCTTTATGTACTTTTCAAGTAGGCCTCTGACTAAAGATATTGCATATTAACATTCAGTCCTAGAGCCACAGAGAAGGCCCATTGTTTGGTCAGAGGTGATATATCTTCATAGTGGAAGAGGCCATTGGTATGTTATAGCTGTATTATGACCTTCACATAAATATACAACCTATTGGTCCCCAACAGAGTGAAGACATAGATACTATACCTCTAGCCAAGTATTTATTCACCTATTCCACCAGATTGCATATCAAAGAAAATATTAGATGGCTATTGCCAATCTCATAATCATGCCCATGTACCCAAAAGAGCTGAGAGTATGCTTTCTGGAAAAGGCAACAGGAGCCAATAGTGAAGCTCTACTATAAAGAGTTGTAGGGCCTAGGACATATGGTCCTGCATGCCAGAAATGTGCCTAGTTGAAATGGCCAATGGCACTCTAGCATGCAAGGTCATGAGGGTACCAAACTGTATACCTTCAAGCCACACATCAAGTCCCTGCTCAAAACAGGCTTCTACAAACTCCAAATCCTTAAAAAGCTCAAGCCTTTACTCCATACTCAAGACTTCAGACAGGCCTACCCCGACACCAGCCCCCCGTAGTCCACCCCCCCGAAACCCCCCTAGCCACACCCCTGCAACCCTCCCCTGACCCACCCTCCCCACCCTTACTCCCCCCACCCTGTAACTCAAATTAGAATGTACAGCCCCTTTTAAATGCTAAGTTAAAATGTACAACCTATGTTAAATGTTAAATAAGCTATCTTTATAACCTGCTATAACCGTTGTAAATAAGCTTCTATATATATATCCTTCTATATACACTATATTTCCTCATTATCCGTTATATTTAAGCCACAATGTTTAACCCTTGCCAATTAGTCACTCTTGTAAATACTGTTACGTTCCTCTACTTTCTCAGCTGCTAGCCTTCCTCCTTTACCTTCTCCCCTCTCTCCCCCCCACCTTTTTCGCTCCTGCTCCATTACCCACCCCCTGTTTTTTGTAACTTTCTTCCTTTTCAAGTTTATTGTAAACCGGCGTGATGTGCTCGCACGAACACCGGTATATTAAAAGCTGTTAAATAAATAAATTAATTAAAATAAATACCTAGTCAAGCCTTAAGACAAAAACCACACAATTAAATGACACAACCAGAAAGTGCCTTATCAAAACTTGTGACCACTATATTGTTCAACAAATATTGCCAACAGATGCAAAGCAAGTAGATGTCTTTGGTAATCATATTCTGCATAGATAAAATATCAAATAACACATGACACCCAATGACCATCACATTGATTATCTTCTCATTTCCACCTCCATAGAGGAACAAGGCAAGGGTGCCCCCTTCCCCCCCCCCCCCCCTTTTTTTGTTTAACCTGGCTTTGGAACCATTACTATTAGCTATCAGGCAGTCACCCGATATTGAAGATATTAATATTGGGGCGGATTCCTAGAAACTCTCCGCTTATGCAGATGATGTGTTGTTGTTTATTCAAAATCCGGAATCCTCTCTTTCCTCTCTCTTTCACCTGATTTCTAGATATTCAAGAGTTTCTAGTTATAAAGTCAACTGGCATAAAACTGAGATGTTGCCACTCAATGTCCTGGGCAATCTAGCAGATTTATCTCACTTTCAAGTCCAAAAGGTTGTCAAAGGTCTTAAATATTTGGGAGTTCATTTCTATGCAGATTTTCTCACTACAATTAGCAACTGTGAATCCCAAATCTTACAGCAATTATGGGACACCTCTTTGCGATGGTCTCCTTTACATCTCTCATGGTGGGGATGTTTGGATACCATTAAGATGGTTTTAGCGCCTAAAATCACATACTTATTATCCATGCTCCCTGTTTTTTTTGCCAAAGATTTTTATGCATACGTGGATTGCATACTATTTTGGTTTCTATGGAATAATAAAACCTCTAAAATAGCATTGTCTAAATTGAAAAAACCCACTCAAGAAGGAGGAGTCAATTTCCCAGATTTTTACGCTTACCATCAGGCTTTCATACTTCAACAAGGCTTTCATTATTTCACATCCCATTCCTCTCCAAATGATATCCCCAGATGGCTCCCAATAGAACTCTACCTGATAAAACCCTTGCCAGTGGAATTTTTTCCTGCCATTCCGATCTCACCTAAACATGCTTTTAATCCCATTATGTGTGCTCTCCATAGAGCCCTTCAGGCATCTGACAAACTCCAAATACCTGATTCTTGCCCCTGGAACCGATCTCGTTTTACACCTCTGTGGGGCAAACCTTTAATTACTATCGATAGTCACCCTATCAGATGGCCATTGTGGCAATCCTGTGGTGTATGGTTCCTCTCCTCCGTCATGCAAGACAATGCTATTTTATCCTTTGAACAATTGTGTCAGCGCTTTGTAACCCTTTACCAGCCTCTCAATGTTATACCTGGCTTCAACTACACAACACCTTACAATGTGTTTGTCCAGAATCTTTAAATGGGATGCATTTACCTCCGGCACTTCAGATACATCAGACATATGGTGCACTTGGTCATTTAGCTTCTCATTTTTATAAGTTACTCAAATCTCGCCTGTTACTTCCCATTCCATCACTACCCTATACTCAGTATATACGGCGGTTTGGTCCTATGTTTGGAAGATATCCAATCGTACCTCATTGTAATCCAGTCTCATTCAAACTGCCTATTTTGTGTTACAAAGAGCAGCTTGGACCCCATGGAAATTGTATCGTGCAGGTTTGCTTGCTTCTTATAGCTGTTGGACATGTAATAGCGCTAAAGGTACATTATCCCATATGCTATTTTATTGCCCTCATGTCTCCTTTTTTTGGAGAAAAGTGTGGCAAACCATTTCTTTAGTGTTGAATATATCTCAACCTATCACTTACTCCTTGATTATATTAAAAGGAGCAGATTCCTCAGTTCAGCTACCTCTTCCTTGCCGAAAATTACTTGATTTCTTATTAACCATAGCTATCCATAATATTATGTCAAACTGGAAACATAGTGATATGTTATCGGAACTTCTTTGGTGGAATTCAGTTTGCATTTATAGTAAATATGAACAATCAGTGGCTAGGGATGTGAATCGTTTTAGGACGATTAAAATTATCGTCCGATAATTTTAATATCGTCTTAAACCGTTATGGAACACAATACAATACAGATTCTAACGATTTATCGTTATAAATCGTTAGAATCGTGAGCCGGCACACTAAAACCCCCTAAAACCCACCCCCGACCCTTTAAATTAAATCCCCCACCCTCCCGAACCCCCCCCAAATAACTTAAATAACCTGCGGGTCCAGCGGCGGTCCGGAACGGCAGCGGTCCGGAACGGGCTCCTGCTCCTGCATCTTGTCGTCTTCGGCCGGCGCCATTTTCCAAAATGGCGCCGAAAAATGGCGGCGGCCATAGACGAAAAAGATTGGACGGCAGGAGGTCCTTCCGGACCCCCGCTGGACTTTTGGCAAGTCTCGTGGGGGTCAGGAGGCCCCCCACAAGCTGGCCAAAAGTTCCTGGAGGTCCAGCGGGGGTCAGGGAGCGATTTCCCGCCGCGAATCGTTTTCGTACGGAAAATGGCGCCGGCAGGAGATCGACTGCAGGAGGTCGTTCAGCGAGGGTTCCGGCGCCTCGCTGAACGACCTCCTGCAGTCGATCTCCTGCCGGCGCCATTTTCCGTACGAAAACGATTCGCGGCGGGAAATCGCTCCCTGACCCCCGCTGGACCTCCAGGAACTTTTGGCCAGCTTGTGGGGGCCTCCTGACCCCCACGAGACTTGCCAAAAGTCCAGCGGGGGTCCGGAAGGACCTCCTGCCGTCCAATCTTTTTCGTCTATGGCCGCCGCCATTTTTCGGCGCCATTTTGGAAAATGGCGCCGGCCGAAGACGACAAGATGCAGGAGCAGGAGCCCGTTCCGGACCACTGCCGTTCCGGACCACCGCTGGACCCGCAGGTTATTTAAGTTATTTGGGGGTGGGGGATTTAATTTAAAGGGTCGGGGGTGGGTTTTAGGGGGGTTTAATGTGGCGGTTTTTCGATTTTTTTTCGATTTTTTCAACGATTTTTCACGATTTTTCACGATATTTTACCCCCCCAAACGGCAACAATACGATTCCCTCCCCCTCCCAGCCGAAATCGATCGTTAAGACGATCGAGGACACGATTCACATCCCTATCAGTGGCTATCAAGCATAATCATTTAGCTACATGGAATAGGGTGTGGAAGCCACTCAACGATTATATATCATCTTTACTGTAGAATGAATGGAATATTGCAATAAAAAAGCCTTAATCATGTGCCGGCAATCTCTCTTCTCTCTTTCTCCCCTTGCTTTTTCTTCCTTATTAGAAGTCTTTCTCTCCCCTTCTCTTTTCATTTCTCTATGTTCACTGGATATTTTCTCCTTATACCTTTCTTCCTCTCTCATCTGCTCCTTCTTTCCCCTTCCTCCCATCCCAGTCTTCTTTCTTGTTCTTTTATCTCCTTCTTTTTTCTTCTCTTCAACTTCCCTTCCTTTCTTTCCTTTTTATTCTTCACTTAGTTATAAGATCATTCATTACAGTGGAATGGTGGTTTATATCATGTCACTTCATTGATGTTAGAACTTGTTGTGCAATTATTATGGATAGTGTTGTACTTGTTCAATATTCCTTCTGTTTTATATTGTTAATTATCAATATAAACATTTAAACAGAAAAAAACCCCAGGATACTCCAAGCTGAGAATACTACATCGACTGAAACCTTTGTTAACAATACAGAACTTTCGCACTGTCTTACAAACACTAATATTTTCAAACTTAGACTACTGCAATTTCCTTTTACTAGAGATGCCCTCACGTCTACTAAAACCACTACAGATACTTCAAAATGCCTCTGCAAGACTCTTACTAGGGACAAGGAAATTCGAACACATCACCCCCTCGCTGATTGTTCTGCACTGGCTTCCTGTACAATTCAAAAATCATTATAAAGTATTATCTCTGGTTTTCACTATTATCAACAATATTAACCCATGTTTATTAGGAATGACAATTCAACACTACACACCTCAGAGAGATGTAAGATAACAAAATAAAGGACTTCTAAAGGTACCTTCCACTCGGAACACACACCTAATGCAAATAAGAGACCAAATGTTTTCCATAGCAGGTCCCAAGTTGTGGAACTCACTCCTAGATTTAATACATCAGATAACTGAAAGAAAGAGTTTCAAATGTGAACTCAAAACATGGCTCTTTGGAAATGCGAACGATTTAATGTAAAATACCAATATGCTGATAAATGCAATGTCAATACCAGAGATAATTTTAGCTGAGTGAGTAATAAGTAATACATGATGTAAAGTGTATTATTAGTAGAATTAGTTGCTACTGTGATATCCTAAAATATATATGATTATGCAACTGTGATATCCTAGAATATATCCTAGTATATATATGATTATGCAATAGAATAAGTACTTGCTATGGTGCTGAACTAGAGGTGAATGTTGACATACAATATGTGATTGTTGACCATAAATATGAATACTGTTATTGTAAACCATTGTGATCTTCTTTTGGAATGACGGTATATAAAATGTATAAATAAATAAATTTTCCAGATAGTTGTGTTCTTTTGTTGTTGGGAGAAATTCTTTTGCCACCAATTCTTGCCCACCGAGAAGGAAGAACGATTTTGGATTTTAAACATTTTATGGGACTTTCTACCACTAGAAGTCCAAGCTTTTACCATCAGATAAAGAGAGAGATAATAAAATTCAAATCCCTACTAGGAGCCCACCTTCTAATGTCTGGAGGGTTGATTCTGGCCTACTGTTTGCCACTCTAGGGACATAGACTCAGCTGATAGAATTGAAGAAAGAAGTTCTTTTGGACTTTTTCTTTTTGTGAGATGATAAATTTGAAAATTTGTTGTGAATTAGACTTCAAGTATTTAGTTGCAGTAAATTTTTGTTGAACACCTAACACATTGTATCAAATGCCCTAAAGCAAGGACATCAAAATAGTGAGTACACCTGAGAAAGAAACCAAAAAGAGACTGTATATGGGTCCCTACCCCTGTGAGTCACAAGGCAGTAAGTACAAAATGTGTGCACACATAGTGTACACTCTGGTGTATGCATTGTTGTAGTATGAAAGGGAGCAACGAGGCCTATATCACCCCCAAACACCAATATAAACAACTTGTACCTCACACAGACCCCACATATATAGTCTATCATTGTTTGGTACAGATGATCTCCAGTACTTAGGTTACCTACCCAGACATGATGTCTGTGTCAAGCTTGTCCCTACCTGCTAATAATGTCTGAGTCATTACTCCTCACAGAATATTCTCTATAACAGGCAGCATAACAGACATCTGCTCGAGGCATACATGATAACTAACAAGTCTGAGTTATAGACAGGGGCCCCTCTAGCACTCACGTGGCCTAAATGCTAGTATTTCTACATAGCCACACTGAAACTGACCAAGCCATAATGCCTTCCATGATAACTCTGGGAATACTTTGCCCGTACAACCAGATAGAGGCTGGTTGTGGGCTCATGAGGGCATGGTCTGACAACTACTTCTCTATCCTTAATGCTTGCAAAGAGTTGATGACTGAGAGTCTATCAACATACCTGCCTTGGTCTGGGTATGCACAGTGTACAAAATGCTCAACACCATCAGAGATGCATCCTCTAGAACATCTACTCTGCTGTAATGGCCACAACTCATGCCAGTCATGTGGACAAGCAAGGAGCTCAAACAAGAGCATACCTGAAAGGTGGCGACTCTGCATGGAATTTCTGCATTATGCAAGCTTCCCTCCCTGGGAATCTGGTGCCTAGATGCTTTAAGGGTGGCCTCAGATAGGATAAGGAGTATAACAGCTATTACCAATTTGAACAAACCAACTACTCTACCTATTTTGTAGATACCTACAGAAAACCGAACAACACAGGCTAAGGCCCAAGCAGCACCCTCACATCTCTATATTTCCCAATGGCTACCTTTCACATGTTAAGCTAGGTCCATAGCTTAAAACACAGCTTTGCCTTGGACTGAATGGGGACTTTTTTGTTAGATGACATGTGGGTGATATTATATTCATAACCCAACTTACTCGAACGTCTCCATTTCAGAGGTGACTTTGAAAAACATGTGAAGGCATGATAGCATCCTATTCTCAAGGCAGCTTTCAAATAGTCAGACCAGAATCCTTGTCTAGCCTCCCCGAGCAACTAACAGAACCAACATGTCAGCCCAAGGGCCAAGGTTCTCATCATCTGTAAATAAAGGTTGACAGATTGCTCATCTATTTGTAGCAGGGCCCAGTGGTGTATGGTTGTGTCCAACCCCAATGACCTATGCTAGCTGTGAAAATTTAGGCATGGCCACTATCTTTGACATGTGTTTTCCAAAAGACTAAATGAAGGGCTGCTAGGTCAGCACTCCAATGTCAGCACTAACTGTGAAACAGTTGAGGCAATGCTGTCATCCATGTGTTTGCTGACCCATGCGACACAATGCATCTGATGTACTGGCCTATATCTTCAGAAGCACATGGATATCAGCTAGGGAATGTGGCTGTCAAATGGCAGGTCTGTGATCGATACCTTAAACCTTCAACCTATAACTTTAGGCTATGACTTTAAGCAGACGAGCTACTTGTGAATTATATGATTTCTAGATCTATTGGGCTCCATGTTTAAGGCCAGCTGGATTTTTCTCATACCTATGCCACTAAGTCGCCCTCACATCAGACCTAGAAATGGATTCAATATGTGGGGCTGCCAAGTAAGACAGCACAAGCCAGGGAAAGCTATTTACTCTGTGTTGCCAGTCCTACATGAATACTATTGCCAGACATAGCTGTTTTAAACTCACTGTCAGTCAGAAAATATTAGGCTTGCCACATAGTCTTTGGTGTAATGTTTACTTTGAGTACACGTTTTGTAGTACAGTCTTTTGCTCCTTTGTCAAGATGTAGCCTAACTAGGCCTAAATGGTTTCTGTGACATAGTGAGCCAGACAGAGGAGCAGTGAGTAAAAGAAAGAGAGAGGGGATAGCAACCCGAAACACTCTGCTGGGTTCGCTTCCATGGAAGGCGGGAGGGGTAGTTGAGGCCTAAAAAGCAAAGTAGCATTGCATGATGCTTCAACAAAGATGGCTGCCAGCCATTGTGGTGTTTTTGGCTTCTGCAGGTGGGCATGGGGGATTCTTGGGTAGATCTGTAAATATGTCTATTGGGATACCATGGCACTGAGCGAGATTATGGAATACACAGCAGAGCAGCACTATCTCCGCTACTCTGGATGAGCATACATTAACGCACCCCCCGTTTTGTCAAAACAGTGAAATCTATATTTAAGAACCCCGAAGGTGAGTTCTATGAAACTGTGGGTAGAACATAAGGCCTTGTTGTACCTCTTCTCTGCCGGTATGTTGGGAATAGCTACAGAGGTGAGAAGCCAGGTCTGCAGCATATCTGAATCTCCTGCAACAAAGAGAGAAGGGCTGCATCATTCATACCACCATGACTTTCTGATATTTCTGCCAGTCCACTGCATGCTCTAAGACAGTAAAAGCTAAGCACTAGCTTAGCATTAACATTAAAAGCCTTTTTCCGAAACCCATGCCACCTTTTTCTGTGACACTATATGAACAGTATAGCACTTGCTTATGCTATGTCAGATCTTCCAGAATAGGAAACTGCATCTGGGGTTCTTACCAAATGTGTGCATGCCACTCACAACCAAGCAATTGCTACCCATTTGTAGCACTTTTCTAACACTGAAGCTGTACATGACAGCTGCCACATGTCACAGCAGTGAAACATCCATCTGGTGGTGTGCTTGTCCAAGTCCTTGACTGTTCTGCACTATGTCCTCCACAGATACACCTGTGTCTGACCTGACACAGTGACTATGCTAGGCCCTAAATGCACAAGCTGCAGCTTCAGTTTTACCAGTGTGATGGCCAAGACAAACTGTGGCTGACATCCTGGCTGACCGATCACTAACAGTGCACACCTGATCTGGGAGTCCCTGCAGTGTGGACACTAAAAGGTTGTCACTAACAAGTGAGATTTCAACTCCTCCAAATGGTAGGATTAGAAAAGCCTATTGTTTATAGTGAACACGTAGAAAGTGCAGGTAGTTGCTGGCCAGCCACAATACAACATTAGCAGGCCTTTCCACAGCATAGAGAGAGAAAGCCCGGCCCTGGCGCGCCTCCTTGTAGACCTAACTGTACAAGACGCTTGTCATGTACCCGATGCTGTCACATTCCCCACATCCCACTTGTGTCCGTGCAGTTGGCTGGAAAGATACAGCCAGAGAAGGAATAGAGAAAAAAGCATGTGTCTTACCTACTAGCCAACCATAGAGGCTGTCCTCAAAATTTTCAAACAGGGCCGATTGCCTAAGTATAAAGGAATCATGCATGGCTCCCAGGTACCTGGCAGCCATGTCAAGGATGTGCAGTTGAGAGTCATACACCACTTGCATGTTGATGGAGTGGAAAAGCTTTCTGTTGCGGTAGATTTTCTCCCTGTAATGGGGTGGTATGATGGCTATGTGAATCAGTGGCGGAGCCAAAATTGATTTTTTGGGTGGGCACAAGGTTAACATGGGTGGGCTATAGGCATGCAGGTCTGAGACCTACTACTTGTATTCTTATTGATAAATAATGCCATATACTGCACCCTACAATGACTTTCTAAGTAGTTTGCAACAGCCATTATGCATCATGCATGAAACTTTAAAACATTTTACCTCAATTAATTCAAGCACTTACCAGCATTAAAAATTCTTTACTAATCCGTATTAATGTATTTTATTTCTTGCAGTTTATAAATGCACAAATATATCATGTAAAAAGTAAAGAAAACAAACAATCAGATCCAATCAATCACATAATAAAACAAAATTTAATGTATTCTTTCATGAATCCTCTTTGCAGAAAGCCAGAAATAATCATAACTACAATAAAACAGCATTAATCATCAGAACAGATGCAGAGCAGACCTAAGACAATTCATACTACAACTAACATGAAAAAAAATATTCAAATTCTGGTTCACCTCAGCAAAAAATATCCCGCTACTGCTATTTTGTGAAGTAACACAAAAACTCGTGCAAAGAGAAAGACATCTAGAACCTAGACATACCATACAGTCACAGCACTGACTCTCAGGTCAAATAAAAGCAACCTTAATTAAAAGGCAGCAAAGCAAATACTGCACCAGGCACTAGAGCATTAATACATCACCTAGTGAAATAACAGAACAAACTGGACTACTACAGAAAAACTACATGTGAGCAGAAATACTGCACTTCAGTCACAGACATACAGGCAAAATAGAGACCGACCTTTAATTAATATAGAAATAAGAGATTACAAATTAGAAACAGAAAGAGGCAGACAAAACCAAAATAGAAAGCTTGAGAAACTAGACTCTGAACAGTGGAATACTGAAGAAAGAGCAAAATACAAAAATGTAAGAAATGCACATTCCCAAAGATGGCATATTCAAATTTCTAAAATCTCAAAATATATTTTTTACTTTTGTTGTTGATCTTTGTATTTTTCTAATCAGTTAGTCCTGGTCTCTTTTTCCCATTTTTCCCTTGGTTCTCATTTCCCTCATATTCTCTACACACACACAAAAGCTCTCACTCTCTCACAACCACCACCACCCCCCAGGCTCCCATGCAGACTCAGAGCAAACACCCAGGCTCCCATTCTTATATACACAAAAACGCACACCCAGGCACCCATTCTCACCCACACATACACATTCAAGCACCCATTCTCACCCACCCACATAGATATTCAAGCTCCCATTCTCACTCACATACACAAACATTAAAGCTCCCATTCTCACCCACACACACACACATTCAAACTCCCATTCTCACCCACCCACATAGACATTCAAGCTCCCATTCTCACTCATACACACACACATTAAAGCTCCCATTCTCACCCACACATAAATACTTTCAAGCTTCCATTCTCACTCACACACATGCAGGGTCTTTTCATTAGGCACAGCCTCACAGCCAAAGTCCTACTACTTCCATCGCAGAAATGGGATCCTGCAATGGCCCAACAATTCTGACGTTCCTCTTTGATGTCATGGGGATAGGATTCTGTGATGGCCTTGCAATTCCAGTACTCCTCTTTGCCATCGTGGAGATGGGATCCCGCAATGGCATTGCTCGAACAGGCTTCTTCTGGTTATGGTTGGGTGAGCCTGGGTCCAAACTGAGTGGGCAAGTGCCCACCCAGGCTCACCCGTGGCTATGCCACTGATGTAAATGCAGTCGATGGCTCCCAGAATACTCAATTCCATCAAGTCCTGCTTATAATGAGGGAATGCTATGTAGTGATTAATGCAGTTGTGCACAGCTGTTATGACTTGGCCCAGACAGAGGGAAGAATCATTTGGAAGGATCTAGATGCCATGAAATGCAGGGTGGACAATAGTTTGGTGAGACCCGGTATAGTGTAGGACCTTTCCATGACCAGATCCAGATCCCCTCATATTTCTTCATATAATTCTAGGATAACCTGACAGCTGAGGTGATACCTGCTAACCACATATTCATAGAAACATAAAAATGATGGCAGAAGAAGACCAAATGGCCCATCCAGTCTGCCCAGCAAGCTTTCACACTTTTTTTTCTCTCACATACTTATCTGTTTCTCTTGGCTCTTAGTAGCCTTTTTTTTATTCTATTTCCCTTCTACCCCCACCATTAATGTAGAGAGCAGTGTTGGAACTGCATCTAAGTGAAATAGCTTAATTTAGTTAGGGGTATTAACCACCGCAATAAGCAAGCTACACCCATGCTTATCTGTTTATTCAGACTATGTAATTCAGTCCTTGTTGATTGTTGTCTGAATATAGATCCACCTTTCTTCATTCCCCCCCTGCCGTTGAAGCAGAGAGCCATGCTGGCTATGCATTGAAAGTGAAGTATCAGTCTTGCTCCCCTGCCCTTGAAGCAGAGGGCTATGCTGGATATGTGTGTGAAGTGTCAAACTTCCTCCCCTGCCGTTGAAGCAGAGAGCTATGCTGGATATGTGTGAAGTGTCAAACTTCCTCCCCTGCCGTTGAAGCAGAGAGTTATGCTGGATCTGCGTTGAAAGTGAACTGTCAGGTATTTTTGGTTTGGGGTAGTAACCACTGTAACAAGCAAAGCTACTCCCCTGCTTTTATGTGGTTGCAAATCCTTTTTTTCCACATTTCCTCTTGCTGTTGAAGCATAGAGCAATGTTGGAGTTGCATTATTGAATAAGGATATTCATCTCCAGGTAGTAGCCATCATTCCCTCAAGCCACCCCCATGCCTCTTCTGTTCATTCACATCCTCTAGACTTTATGGATCAACAGTATTTATCCCACGCCCCTTAGATATGACCAGAAATTCAAAAAATGCATCAGTCATTTAAAGATATTATTTCACTTTATGAATATTGCAACTTTTTAAACTTTTTAAACTTTTACTATTACACATCATTATTATATTGGTATGCCTAGCCCAGGCATTATGGGATTGTTAAGTAATGTCACATACAATATTTTTTTTACTCATTCAAGCATGTTTTTACATTTTTGAGATTAAATAAAACAAACATTACTAAAATGAGCTACACTTGTCAAATAGTTCTATATCACTAAGGCCTAGATTTATCAATCTGCAGTAAATATTGCATGTGATATGAAAAGGGGTGTGTTTTATGGAAATAGGCTAATTATCACAATCGGGCCAATACAGTAAAGTCCGTGGGAGAGCGGGCGAATGCCCGCTCTCCTGGCGCGCGCACAGGCCACTCTCCTGTGCGTGCAATTCTGTTTTTAAATGAGGCCCAGCAGTAAAAACAGTCAAAAGGAGGCGCTAGGGACACTAGCGCTTCCCTAGTGCCTCCTTTTGGACCAGAACGGCGGCTGTCAGCGGGTTTGACAGCCGACGCTCAATTTTGCAGGTGTCGGTTCTTGAGCCCGCTGACAGCCACGGGCTCGGAAACCGGACGCCGGCAAAATTGAGTGTCCAGTTTTTGACCCGATAGCCGTGGGCTGACTTCACATTTTTTTTTTTTAACTTTTTTTACACTTTGGGACCATCGCCACGATATTAAGTCGGAGGGTGCACAGAAAAGCTTTTTACTGCTTTTCTGCATTTGCATGTTGAGGGTGCTATTAGGTTTGGGGGATTGGATGTGTGTTTTTGGCCCCTTACTGAATAAGGGGTAATGCTAGAGCATTGAAAACACATGTCCAATGGTGGGTTAACAGTGCACTCTGTGGGAGCATACTGTACTGTATTGGCCCGAATGTGTGCTATCCATAGGTATTACCGCAAAGCATGTTAACTTTTTGCACTTTGTGGTAATACCTACATAATTGCATTTTCCTACCTGCAAAGTGCTCATTTCACCACTGGGGGAGGGGAAAAGAAGGTCAGGGTCAGGGTTGGTCGCTCTCTCTCTCCCTTGGGCCTTTGTAGTAGTTAGCTATTTATATCTCTATAGGAGGCCCACCTAGTAACTTGAGGTGAGGTTTAGATAGTAGTGTAGGGGTTAGGGGCCGTTTTTACATGCAGAATGAGACATACAAACAGAACAGTACACTCTTGAGAAGATTTGAAGTCCAGAGTGAGGAAACTCACACAACAATGAGATTTTGACAATGTTTTCTCAACCTAGCTTGATGGACTCTCTACCTGGGTAGCATCAAGCTAGGTTGAGAGAACATTATACAAATCTCATCGTTGTGTGAGTTTCCTCATTCCAAAGGACATCAAATCTTCACAAGCGTGTACTATTCTGTTCATACGTCTCACTCTGCATGTAAAAATGGCCCCTAACCCCTACACTACTACCTAAATCTCACCTCGAGTTACTAGGTGGGCCTCCTATAGTAGCATAAATAGTTGCTTACTATGGTGCCACCCATGTATGTGCATTCTCTCTCTCTCTCTCTCTCTCTCTCTCTCTCTCCCCTCCCCCCAGTCTAGAAATGCCCCAAATGGAGTTTGTAAAAAAAATTGCATTATAGGCATGAGATTGCAATTGAAAAAGATGTAGTTACTTTTAGCAATATCTGGAATTGTGGCTTTGTGAAGCCAGCCCACCTTTGTGGAAATCCCATTCTCGGCTCCTCCCCTTTTAAAAATTTGCATCACACCATGCGTTATGGTGCTTATCATATGCGAAAACACCATAATGCAAGTTGATAATGATGTAATTTTGCTAGTTTTTATTCTTGTCTATTACCATGTGTCTAATAACGTACGGAATACATTTTCAAAGGGGTTTCACATGTAAAATACCATATATGCACATAAGTAGCATTTTCTAATGAATATGCTATTTTATGAATGCCAAAATTACACACATAGTTTCCTTTTCGAACACACATTTTACTGGTGGAGTAGACTAGTGGTTAAAACAGCAGACTGAAAACCAGGGTAGTTAAAGTTCGAATCCTAATACTACTTCCTGTGATCTTAAACCAGTCATTTTTCCCTCCACTACCTCAGGTACAAACTTAAGGGTACATTTACTAACCTGAAGTAAGAGTATAATTTATGATAAACACTGTTTATCATACAATATATCCATATCAAGGCAATATCACACTTGTTTTGCAGAAAAATACACCCCCAATTGAAATTAGCTTCCTTGTGTGCATTTGCATGCCTAAATCTTTCAAATACAAGCAAAGCAGCTAATGCTTAGGTAATCCTTTATTAATAAAATAATAGGGGTGTGCATTCGGATTGACCGCATTAGTAAAACGCAACTCATATTTTTTTTTTACTTAAAAAATTGATTCGACATAAACGATCGGATTTCCCACATATCGAACATAGATATGTTCGATATGTGGGAAATCGCGATTGTTGAGCCAAAATAAAAATATAAACCCCCTCACCCTCCTTAACCCCCCCCCCGACTTACCACAACTCCCTGGTGATGGAGCGAGGAGTGAGGACGCCATTTCTGCAATCCTTGGCGAGAAGCATGTGACGTCGGCGGCATGTCGAGTGACGCCGGCGTCACGTGATTCCCGGCTCGTTCGCGCCGGACGGCTCGTTCGGCCCAAAAAGAACTTTTGGCCAGCTTGGGGGGGCCTCCTGACCCCCCCAAGCTGGCCAAAAGTTCTTTTTGGGCCGAACGAGCCGTCCGGCGCGAACTCGCCGGGAATCACGTGGCGCAGATTCCCGGCTCGTTCGCGCCGGACGGCTCGTTCGGCCCAAAAAGAACTTTTGGCCAGCTTGGGGGGGTCAGGAGGCCCCCCCAAGCTGGCCAAAAGTTCTTTTTGGGCCGAACGAGCCGTCCGGCGCGAACGAGCCGGGAATCACGTGACGCCGCGTCACTCGACGTGCCACCGACGTCACATGCTTCTCGCCAAGGATTGCAGAAATGACGTCCTCACTCCTCGCTCGATCACCAGGGAGTTGTGGTAAGTCTGGGGGGGGGATTAAGGAGGGTGAGGGGTTTTAAATTTTTTTTTTGCACATATGTACATATACCCAACTCATTGGATTTTTTTTATGTCCATATTGGCCGCAAGTGGGACCCCCTTTCGGACATAAAAAATATGAACATAAAATTTTGCTCTGCACATCCCTATAAAATAATGTAGCTTGCCAAAAGCTGCATTATTTTAATTAAAATTGAGGAGGTGAAGATATTTTCCGTTGGGAGCATCAGGATGCTAGCACACATTCCAATGCTCCTGCAGTAGTATTTAAAGGAGCACATGGCCCAAAAACCTCTCTATCTAAGTGAAAAAATTCCCCCAGGGGGTCTAGGAAAACCTCTGCCCAACTACTGCTACCTCTAGAGGTAGCCAGTGGCTTCTGATTTTGGCTCAGTATCAGGAGCACCCACTTCACACAATGAGCCAGTATCTCAGTGTGTTTTTGGTGAAGGCATGCAGATAATGGTGGAGGAGATACAGGGGTCCAAGCTGAACTTATATGCATAATTGCTGGCCCTGCCCCATTATGTTCCCGGCCCGCCCCTTTGTTATATGAGCAAATGTATTCCTGCACCATTACTTGCGCATGTATGTTTGAGGTTTATAAAATAGCACTTATGTGAATATGTGCAATTTGTGCACGCATGTGCTAGTACGTGCGTATCTCTTTGAAAATTTAACTTTAAGTGCTTGGGAGTATGAGACTAGAAGGCTACACTAAATTATGGCCAGCCAGGGTAAGAAGCTAAGACATAACTTACTGATTTTAGTTTTGATCACTAAACCTCAAACTCACATCATAATCCTTACCATAAATTACTGGAGCATTAAAAGAATTCAAATCCAACATCTTTTTTTTTTTTTTTTTCATTTCTTAGCAGGAGGATTGAAATGGATTTCTTTGGGCCATCTAGCACTTCAAATAAAATGTGTAAATCATTTCATATTCCACTTTCATTACATCTATCTTACTCTATAATTTTCTATATGGCAGGGGCGGAGAACCTCCAATCCTCCAGTGCTGCAAGGCAGTGAGGATATTGGGATACCCCTAATGAATATACACAAGGTAGAATTGCATACAGTTGAGACAGTGTGCATGCAAATCTATTTCATGCATATTAATAGGTATGTCCTCTGTTTTGAAAACCTGACTGGTTTGAGGCCCTCAAGGACAAGAGGTTTTTCATTCCTACTATATAGTGTTGCTGCTTCCCCACAATCCCTTGAAAACTTCTTGTTTAAGATATAAACTAGCGAAAGTTGTAATTTATTGGTTGACATTAAAGTCTGTGGCAAGTACAGTAGCATGGATTATGTCACTTTTTAGTCTGGGCATTTTACAAGTGAGAAGTTTCTTGGAGAGCTCAACTATAAGAAGTAAATGGTAAATTTCTTTATTATCTGTAAAATTTAAATGCCATATAATCTGTCCAGATCAAAGACAATATAAGCAATAATTTCTGTACAGTCCCATTTAAGATAAAAAGGTCAAATTCATCATAACAAAATCGTTTTAGATGATGTGGATGAGTGATTACATGGCCAGGAATAATCAAGATGAAAGACAGCACGGATTTAAAGATGGTTCTCGAGGCTAGAACAACAGTACCCTGACAAAGTTAGAAGGAAAGCATACTAAAGTGAAAACAAATGAAAATAACTTTACTATCTAATTCATATAGCGGAAAAAGTGGTGGGGTGACTTAGAAAAGACCATAGAAAAATGCAAACTATGGAAATCCGTGTTTTCTCAGACAAGACACCTGAATTACATCGAGAATGTCTTAAGGAAAAGCACAATTGCTAAATCAACTGTAGAATAGTAAGAGCTGTGAACAAGGTTAGAGAAGTGATAAATTCAAGATGAAAAATGGATCAAGAGAGAAACTGTCAAACAGTAATTCAAATAGCAGTTTATAATAAAAAAGGAATGTTGTGAGGTGTATGAGATCTGTATTAATTAAAAACCGAAAATGGTCTTGTGTTTTAAAGATTTTAAGGTTAAAGAGCTCACTGAACTAGAGGTTATGGAAATGAGAATAAACTGGTAAAAAAAAACCCACTGAAATGACTTTGTACTGGCCCGGAAATCAAGATAGATTCTGTAGTTTAAATATTCAAAGCCCTGTGCACTAAGCATTTTTCTCACTGACCACAGAATGAGAGAAAAGCCACTGTAAATCTGGTCCAAAATGGTATGAATCCTCTGGTACAATTTTCTTTCCAGGTAAACAAAGTCAAATAACTTTTTGGGATGCTTGAAGGAAAACAAAGTATGTTGTTACAGATAAGAGAGACTCCATGTCTAGGTTTTGCCACCGTAACTCATTCTAAAGAATATAGTCTGAGTTCAATATACTTAAATCAATCTTTGTCTTTTGTCTCTGGTGATCCAGAGACAGAAGAGAAGAACACTGAAAGTATGGGCCAATTATATTACCACGGCAAAACAAATTCCTTCATGACCCCCAAGAAGGCAATCTCTGTTTCTGTGTGCATTTACAACTTCTCCTCTCCAGTGTGCGTGCTACCTGTTTAGCTGCGCTCCACCTCCCAAACCCCAGTAGATTCTAATAGATCCATTAACAGGTTGTTCTCCGCCCCCTCCCCCCCCCCAACAATAACCTTTGAGTGTCTGAGTATCCTTTCTATTTGCATTGAGTTTAGAGTAAGGTGAACAGAGTTCTGGTGGGCAAATCTAGGACCATAGTTCACTATAGTGCCAGTAGTTCATTTGGAGGAAGAGACTGAGGGTGGAATGCCCCAATGAAAAATTGTAGAAAACTACTCTCAAAATAAACCTAAAAATACTCTCTTTAAATTGTGTCGAATCAAAAAGTTTCAAACCTTTACAAAAGCCTCAGGGATGGTGGGTAATATCCTGCATACAAAAGAATAAATTTTGCACCAGAATTAAAAAAAAATCAAATCAGGCAGCAAAATCCAGCTGTTAAGATTTAATTTCTGTTGAGAGAGATATCCAAGTCAGAGACTTTAAAGTGGGTTCCAGGAGATTTTTAACTGATGTTATTAATATTCTTTCCTAGTTTATTTGTTGTTCTCTCTCAGGTGTACTTTTTTTATTTAAATTATTTTCCTTTCTTTGTCTTTTCCTTCAAAGTAGATATTTTAATACTTATTTTTCCTTCTCTTTCTACTCTCTTCTCTTGATCTCTCCTTTCTTCTTCCTTTTCTCAACTTCAGATTCTTCCTACCTGTTTACCTTTTCCTATTCCTCTGCAATTCTCTTCTCTTTTTCACATGCTCTCTTCCATTCCTCTCCCCGCTTTATCTTCCTGGATTCCTCTCCCCCCGCCCCCCCCCCCCCCCCCCTCACACCCTTCAAATGCAGAGTTCTTTTTCTACCAGCTCCATTCCCAGTATTTTCTCCTGTTCTCTATCATGGGCTCTTTCTCCCTCTCCCACCAACCAATAACCATTTGGATAAGTTCCTAGAGGATAACTCCATAAACTGCTGTGACGGAATTAATAAGCAATAGTAGCTTGTGATCTTTCTAATGTTTGGCTACTTGCCAGGCACTTGTGATTTGGATTGGCCACTGTTGGAAACAGGATGCTGGGCTTGATGGACCCTTGGTCTGACCCAGTATGGCAATTTCTTATATTCTTATGTAATGTTCTTATTCCCTTTCCTTCTTCCTTGCCCGCCATTCTCATTTCTTTCTTTCTCAAATTCCCCTCTAGCCAAGGTAATTTCCCAGTTAATCCCCAGTTATCCCTGGCCACTGCTCCCCATCCCCAGTCCTCTCTCCTTCAGTCCCTCATCCTCTCTCTTGGGCTCTTTTTCCCCTCTCCTTAATCCCTAAGACCTCTCTTTCTTGCCTGCAGCCCAAGTTCAAGCTTCCCTCATCTCAATTCCCAAAATTATCTCCCAGATTCCCTCCCCTTGAATCCTAGAAAGCTCTTCCCACATCCCCTTCCCAATCTTGAAAAGTTCACCCCACATCCTCCACCCATCCCGGAAGGATCTCCATGTATTCTTCCCCGGAAAGTTCTTTCCACAATTCCCTCCCCCCCAAAAAAAAAAAAAATCTGTCACACATTCCTCCCCCAGTTCCCTCTCATCCTCACTCCCCTGGTCTCCTTCTGATATCCCCAGCTCAGCAGAAGTAGCAGAACTTAACAGAGTGTCAACTTCCTGTGCTATGTGGGTCCAGTCTAATGATATTATCGACGTGGATCCCATAGATCTTGTGCCTCACACCATGAGACTGGCCCCTCACAACGCAGGAAGTTGTCCTATTAGTGCCACACTTAGTGATAGTGAGGGGTGCAGTGGGGAGTGGAGAGGATAAGCCAGATAGGCATGTGCAGAGGAAAAAAACATTTTTTTTTGTTTGTTAATTCATTTTGTTGGTCATCTTCTTTTGATTGGTTTGCTTCAAATGAAAAAATACATTGATTATTTCTTTTCATATACTGTTAGATTTTCAAAAGGTCTACATGTGCCAAAGCCAGGAGATTCGCACGTATCTCCAGCCAGTGAGCGCCGCACAGATTTTAAAAAGTGGCTGTGTCTGCGCCTATCTTCCGGTACGCGCACAAATGAGAAAGACAAAAAATGGGCAGGGTGAGGGCGGAGCCTGGGCAGGACATGAGCAGTTCAGATCCGTATTTATTTATTAGCATTTATTTATAGACAGCACCCTCCAAAGTTTGGGGCAGTTTAAAAAGGTACATTCCTAAGTAACAATATGCCCCTAAGTACTTATGTGCACAATCAAGTTCCTGGGTCCCCTATTGTGTAACTTACTTCTGCTACGGAGGATGTATAAGTAGAAAACCAAAGAAAGATGGTAACTTTCATTCTGGTGCACGGGTGCACATGTGCGCATGTTTGCCGGCGTGCACACATGGACCCATCCATTTTATAATATACACACGTATATGCGCGCACGATATAAAATCAACAGGACGCGCATACATGTGCATACAATTTTATATGGGTGTACGCAAATGCTGTGTCTACCGCATAAGTGGAGGGATTTTGTAAGAAATGTGAGCTGACAGCAATACCCATTTCCACAGTCCATTCCCAGTTTACCCAGTTTACCCAGTTACCCAGTTACCCAGTTTACCCAGTTACCCCAGCTAACTAGCTTTTCTTTTACCCTACCTGCCTCGACCCTTGAAATCCTGCTAAGTAGCCTTGCGTATGTTATAAAATGGATGCATCCATGGGTGTATGCCAGCAAATATGTTTACATGTACACCCGCGCACCAGAATTAAAGTTACCGTCAAAGGCAGTAACTTTAAAATATGGGCAATTGTTATGCTGAATGCACATAAATGTGCACACATGCAAAAGAAGGCATTTTGTAACATGCGCAAGTGTGCACACGCTTTGTAAAATGTGTGCACATGGACACGGTCGATTGGTCACACACACGTGCTCACACATGCGCATGTTTATATCCTTGCATAATAGTAAGCGCAGGCCTAATTTTATCACCAGGAACATCACCTGTTTGGTGTCTCTGATGGTGGCCAATGGAAAAAAGGCTTTTTCCATGTGCTGATGAGAGACACAGCCTCCAGAGAAGCAGGCGAGCCTGGGAGGACCTCCAGGCTGTATTTAATAGAGGAGCATCCTACCCACATGGGGTAAGTGGTGCATGGGTTGGGCCAGTAGGGAGTGGGAATGGGTAGAGAGTGGATGTGGGGGGGCAGTATGGGTAGGGGTGGGTAGGGGATGCATGTGGGGGGACCATTAGGGGCTGGGGTAGGTAGGGGATATATGTGGGGGGGCCAGTAGGGGCTTGGGATGGGTAGGGGATACATGTGGGGGGCCAGTAGGGGCTGGTGGTGGATAAGAAAAGGCGTAGGTAGGGGGTTGCATGTGGGGGTGTACTAGGGTACCGGAATTGACTAATATATAGCACCTGAGTAAATATGTTTGCCTGTATAATGTTTTATATATATATATATATATATATATATATATATATATATATATATATATATATATATATATATATATATATATAATATTATATATGTTATATATGTTATATATATATATATATATATATATATATATATATATAGACAAAGAAAACACTCCCTTCAGAGTGATATATAAGCACAATTATTACATTCAAATTTAATTTTTTATTGAATACATAGAAAATTCTCACATATTCTTTTTTTTGTAATTTAAATTTTTATTGAATTTCATTTAAAATCCATTTAAACAAAATATACAAATAGCAATTTACAGATCATAACTATCCAAGATACATACACAAATCATTCATATCTGTAATTACTGAACCCATAATAGGGGGAGAGATAACAACAGAAATTTTTCACCATATTAACAAAGATTCGATGAGAGAGATTCCCTACCTTTATTAGGCCACATTACTTCCTTCAACACTGGTCTTATCCTACAAAAAGGTCTCCAAATGCATCGGATCGTTAAAACTATACTTATTTCCTTGATATGTTACAAAACATGAAGATGGGTACTTTAGAAAAAAAAAAAAAAGGTTAAAAGGTTTCTGTGCTGGTGCCATTGCATCACTTCTATGTACAGTAATGGACTTCAGACATCAGCAGGATACATGACATCCTATTATGGAAGACCCTGATACAGTTATAGTGCACACTCATCTTTTTCATTCTATTCCTTCCTATAAATCAAGGACCTGAAAAAGAAGGCCCGGTGGCTGTGCCTACACAAGTGGAGATTGTTGGACTGGCTGCATGCTTGATGGGCTGGGGCTGGACGTAAGTTCCTCTCTAGTCATATTCACATGGTCGATATAAGTCTTGTTTATCAGCAAATACATATGGTCCTACTGGTATGCATGACCCTGCCTCTACTTTCAGTTTACCAAAATCCTCATTCACACACACACACACACACACACACACACACACACACAACACACACACACACACACACACACACACCAAGAATGCTCTCAGGGTCACAGGAAGCACTGTCATGAGGTGTTCATTGAAAGATACTCTCTGGACTAGCTGGGATACTTTCTGGTTCTTCACAAACACTCAAACATTTCATTGAATGCAAATGATATGGCCCTATCCAACACAACTGGTATATATAGCCTGATGGCCCTAGATGCCTTGCCTTTTAGACCACTACCCATCAGTTCAAACCCTGACACAGAGTCTAACACAGAGCCCTTTTTACATGCAAGGAACATCAAACAATAGCCAGCTGAAATAGGTATTCTCAATGTCCAAAGATGTATCTCTCAGTTAGGCACCACATATAGGATATCATAGCCTCAAACCTATTAGCTTTTCCCTTGCCCTGAACCTTCCCAAATAGAGTAATACCCACCAAGAGAATTAAAGCACATGACACACCATTGCTTTTCTCTTCACAGATGACAACACATGTGGAGTAGAAGGAGGAAGAGGAGGAGGAAGTAGAGAAGTAGAAGCAAGTAGAAGAGAAAGTTATTGAGGAGAAGTCAGCCGGCGATGGCCGAGCCCCATCCCCCTCTGATTCCCACCAAGGGGGAAGAGCAGATTGCTCCTCCCCCCCCTCCCCCAGCCACTAGCAGGAGAGGCACCAGTGATGGTGGTCCAACCTTTCACAGAGGCTCACCCCGGACCACAGCTCCCTCCTCCATCCAAAGTTGGCTTCCTCCCCTTTTGAACTGGGGTAGCAGGGAAACTGAGACCCAGACTGGCCAGTCTTTGCGAGCCGAGGGAGGCCCCCATCACCCTCAGCTTCTTCTTCCATCAGCTGCTGACCTGGCTGGAGGACCAGGCTCAACGTCTGGAGTATCCCGCTCCAGGCACTGAACCTGTTTCTCAGAAGCAGTTTGCTCAGGCCACACGGCTGATGGAGGAATGTCAAAGGGTGATGGAAGCTGTCCTTGGGGGTCTCGTCCAAGAAGTCAGGCCTCTAGCCGAGGACCAGCAGCATAATGCCATGATTCTGCTGGCCTTGGCTTGGCCTATGAGCTTTTTTTGGCAATGCCCCTAAATCTTTGGTCTCTGATCTCCCTATTTCCCCGGCCCCTTTTCTGTTTTTGTAAATAGTTTTGGTCCCTAGTTTTTTCACCCCAGTCCTATTTATTTTATTTTATTATTTTCTCTTGTAAATAGTTTTTAACACATTTTTTAATACAACGGTTTTATATTGGGAACTCTGTGTGTGTCTCTCCTTTCTTTGGTAGGCCTTTGTTAATAGTGTTTCACAGGTTGTCAGGGTTTATCTGGTTCTGGAAAACCCCTCTTGTTATGAGTGCCATCTGCAGCAGACCCGTGGCATGGCCCCCTCACCTTCTTACAAGGATTTCAGCTTCTGGTTCCTCCTCGCTAATGGTGGTGGGCCGCCAGCTCCGATCTCGGGCCTCCCCCGGTGCCTCCGGCTCTGCCATAGTCCCCAGCGTTTCAGGTCAGCATACCATAGCATGTCGGGCTTCTCTGTGTAGCACACAGAAAGACGCCACTACCCACACTGTGCCCCTCCCTAGGCACGCACACTCGCATCGCTGATCCCTATGAAGGGCTGCAGCGGGAATCTGGCCGTGGCCCCGGATGATGACGTTAAACTCTTCATTGTATTTAAGCTCAGGCCTTGCTCCATAGCGTTGCCTTTGCAACAGGTCTCCTCGCTACTCGAGTACTTGTTGCATCTAGAGATTCATCTCTACTCTTCATTCCCGATCCTCGTTGTTCCTGGTTCCTGTTCTCTTCGTTCCTGCCCTGCCTATGCTTTGGATAGATTGCACAGATTTCCTCTTCGCTTCACCTGACTACGCTATAGCCTATCTCCAGACCCTGACCACTGCTTCGATTGACCAAAGCTATTGACATCTCCGTAATTAGACCATTGCTTCGATTGACCAATGCTATTGCCTTCTCCATGATCAGACCATTTCCTCGATTGACCAATGCTACTGACTTCTCCATGATCAGACCATTGCTTCATTTGACTAACACTATTGACTTCTCCATGATCAGATCTCAGCATTGCTTGCCACGACCTTCGCATTGCCGCTGGCTCTGATCCAAGCCTGTCATTTGATGCCTCTCCAAGCCTACTTCCTGGACGTGGACTTAACAGGCTTTGGCCTTCCTTTGCTCAAGCATCCCCAGTCAGCCTCTGTTCCATTGGCGCCCGAGTTCCAGTATCTGACCCAGTCCAGAGTAGGACCACGCCATCCATCATCTGTTGTCTCTAGGCTGAATCAACCTCTCTTGCTATTCAACCTCAAGGCCCACCTAAGTCCTGCCGGCCCCGGCACCCAAAGGCTCAACCCGCGGGGAACAAGGGCTGGAATAGGTGAAGGTCCAGCGGCCTCTGGCTATCAGCCCACTCCACCTGCCAATGGTGGGGACCCGTAGGTCCTCGCCTACGGGTTGCATCAACCCCACCTCGGCCCAAGGGTCTACCTCTGACGCAACACCTCTATTGCTAACAGTACCTCTGTACTGAGAGTCTCAATTCCTTGCTTTTTCCCAGGGGTCAAGACTCCCAACAAGCTGAAGCAATAAACTTGGTGCTAATAAAAAGGGCACAGGTTTTCACTGCACATTTTGTAACACCAATATTATTTAGGATAAACTCCTGATGCAATAAGCTAATGATATGCTAATGCATCTGAATTTGAAAACAATAAGAAATTGTACACTGTGCATTTGGCAAAGGTGCAATGACCATTTTTAACTAGGGAAGAGTGTGGAAGCATCCCTGACAGACTATCTGTGTAAGTGGTGGCTGCTGCCAGGTACTCGTAGAAGTCAATTATTATCTGGGTAAATGGGAGCAGCTGTTTGCAATGTGTTAGATTATTTTTCATGTTTCTGTTACTTTTTTTTAGAATAGCACTGAAAACAACTTCAGCTGTAACTAGGGGTTAACTTTCAAGTGCAAAATAAGTCCACTGCCCAGATGCAGTCTCTCTGCATCACAGAGTAATACTTAATGACCTCATTGGCATGGGATTTCCCTGCAAGGGCATTAAGCAGTACTGCTGTTTGGAAACATGTTTTCTGCATACAAAAATCATTGCTGCAGCAACATTAACTTTGGCCCACAGAGAATGTGTATCGAAGTGCATGCAGAAAAGTCTTTCTGCATAGACCTGCAAGGGGGAGTCCTTACATGTAAATAAATATAGATCTTACTGAGTTTTTCAAAGTGTCTTGCAATCTCTCTTTCTTATCCCAAGTTGGCAAGGGATTGCCTGGAACACACAACTTTTGATGTTCCTCTGTCAAGGAAGGAAGAGGAGGTATCCAAAGTCTTACTCCCAGGTCTTCTAACCAAACTGACTTTTCAAAAACATGTCTGAAAAAACAAGAAGAAGCTGCAGTGGTGCCCCACCATTCCTCGGTTTCCTAGGAATGTCAAAGTGGGGCAGGTCTTCCCTCTGCTAATCCCCCCAGGGAGAGCGTCACCATGTCCGCTCCCCTAGCAATGACCAGGGGCCTCACAGGTTTCTGACATTGAGAAATCACAGAATCCACAAATAACTTGGGAGAGAAACCCTGCCAGCCAGTGAGTGGACTGGAAGAGCAGATCCCCAACCGTTGCCTAGGGACTGCAGGCAGGTGGTGCCTAAGTCCTAGGGTAGTATAGCAGTCTTACAATTAACTCATTCAAGGAAAAGAAGGAGGACAACTGAGAGTGTTGGATGTGGTGGGCAGAGAGAGAGAGAGAATTTCATGCAGTATTAGCTGTAGATGCCTTCATTACTCACCAAAGCAGGACAAGAGAAGATCATGCAGTACATTACCAGGCTACTCATCCATGTTTAAGGAGACTGATGAAGACACCAAGCATGTATAGATAGGTGGTATAGATACATCTTAATGGTTAGATATCTACTATATATACTGATGTATTAGTCAAGAAATGTATGACATAAAAAGGCACAAAAAAGCTGGCTTGACTTATACACTTGTATATGTGCACAGCCCCCCTCCCTCCTGACTCCTCCCAAATCTCACTGAAAGTCCCTGGTGATCCAGCGGGAGGCCCAGGAGCAATCTCCCGCTCCTGGGCTGTCAGCTGCCAGTAACCAAAATGGCGCTGGCGGCCCTTTGCCCTTACTATGTGATAGGGGATACTGGTGACATTGGCCGGCCCCTGTCACATGGTAGGGGCCAGCCATCCATTGCTCCTACCATGTGACAAGGGCAGGCCAATGGCACCAGTAGACCCTGTCACATGGTAAGGACAAAGGTCCGCCAGCTCCATTTTGATTACTATCAGCCAGAAGAGGCAGGAAGTGACTGCATGGGCCTGTGGGGGGTGTAAGGGAAAGTCAGCATCTTAAGCATATAGCTGTGAGGTTTTTTGTTTGTTTTTTTAACTCTGCCCATTGCTGCTTCTTGAAAAGGTTTCTTGATAAGGAAGATCTAAGTGCCTCCTTCCCCTGCACTTCAGCAGCAAGGAACTGAACAGGCTTGTGGCAGGCTTCCAGCACTCCTCTGACATTCCTCCTCCTCTTCCCTCATAGATTAACAACTCATAGTCTGCAGACTCTGAAGGTGATATTGGTTCCCTGCTCTCAGTGGGGTGTTAGTCTGCAAGTTGGCTTGCTTTGAGATTTGTGTGGCTTTGTTTTGTTTTTTTTAACTCTTCTGGAGTGCAGGGGAGGGAGGTGGTGGAAAGAAAGCTGGCAGGGGTTGTTGAATCTGGAAGTGGAAAAGAGGTGCTTGGACTTAAAACCAGAAAGGGGGGTGAAAGAGCTGGGATTGGGGTGTTTGAACTAGAGAAGGAGATAGAGAGCTGGGGCAGGGCAGGGGGGAGAGGTTAGAACCAGAGAGGGGAAGAAAGAGAGCCAGAGAGAGAGGCTATGTCTTACGATGATCTTCTTGTTCCTGGAGGAAGCTCTGCTTAGAATTTTTTTAATTCTGTATCAAAGGAATAATTTTTCTTTATAGCATTTTACATTTATTACTTGACAGTGAGTATATTAATAAATAATATCTACAGAATGTTGCAGAATTTTTTATTTTTTGTGCAGAATTTTGGATTTTTTTGCACAGATTTTTGAATTTTTGTGTGCACAATTCCCCCAGGAGTAAACACCCCAAAGTGATTCCAGGACTTTTCTGGAAGCACTGGAACAGAGATTTGAAGAACCCGAAGCCTCAAGGAAACCATCTTCTACTCAGGGCCAGTGAAAGCCTGCTCAGAATGAGGTAAATCTTAGGATTTATCTGGTTTTCCAAGTTAGGTGGGAAAAAACTTTTAAAATTAAGTGCTCTACCAAACTTGTTTAGATCTAGTATCAGAGGAAATACATTGGTATTCAAATCAGGAACAAATGGCAAATCTTTTTTTATACAGTATTTTTGCTTGAATGTTAACGTATTGTTCATACTGGAGGGGCCCTCCAGTATGAACAGTATGATCAGCTAGATTAACTATTTCCAAGTCAATCAGTCTGTTTCTTAGTGTGATTTCACCATTTCATAAGCCTCCTAGGTTTTACCCTTGACTTATCCATGGGTGACAGATAAATTTTGATTTTGGGGAGCCCAAAAAATACCCTGGACTTATACTTGAGATCGACCTATAACCGAGTATATACAGTACATATCCGTATGCACACAGTATAACCCAAAAAGCAGTTTGTAGTAAACTCCTGATCCACCACACAAGACAGGACTATGGGATGGCTCTGGCAACATACAAGGGCTGGCTGTTCTCCACATACAGCTAGAAAGACAGCCTTTACTATGTCATTTCTGTTGCTTCCCATGCTGGTGCTCAGATGTATTTATTTAGCATGTGAAAGCTTTCTGTGCTATTTGTGGGGTGTTAAAAGATAGGCTGTCAGGAGTAATTCAGCTGCAGTTTTCTCAACACAGAAAAGCAAAGTACATGTTAAATTTTTTGTTGCATAGGCTGAATTCTAAAGGACAGAAAACATGTTCTTTGTTGGGCTATTTCTTCTGTCATTTTCCACATCTAAGATCACCAAGGGGTAGTAAATTTGTGTGGGGAGAAAGACAACCTTCTATGCCAAAGGCTACAGTCTGTGCAAGTACATCCAGGTCCCCCAGATTTCATAAAGTCAGGCTGTGTACCTCAAGGCTGTGTCTGGGAATATGCTTACCCTCCATGGGGTGGGCTGGGATCACCTAACAGTGACTGCATCCACTACCACAGTACCTGGGGTCCACAGTGATTCCCAAAGTCCAACCTGCCAGTTTCTTGTGTCCCAGCAGTGGAAACTCCATTAGTCTGTCCTGGTTACTTTCTCTGCTTCTCTCCTTCACTCCCCTTCAAAAGACAGGGCAGTGTTTCTGTGTCTTTGCTAGACTGGGGACCTAACATGTTGAGCACTCTGAAACTCTCCTTCTTCTTTGAAATCCAAAATACCCTGCCACACTTCATCCTGGATTAGCCCCTTCTTCTGGGTGTGGGACTCCCAAATCCAGTCTGTTTCAGGGGATTGGTGGTATAGAATGGTATGCCCCTTTATAGCTCTGTACTGAAGGGGTAGGAACTAGGGATGTAAATCATATTTCTGACGATTGAAAATATCGTACAATATTTTCAAAGTTGTCAGAAATCGGGGGCTCCCCAAAACCGATAGGAAAACCCCACAAAATTGTTTGTGGGGTTCTCTTATCATTTTGGAGGAGGGTGGGAAAAACGGCACACAAAAACAAACCTTAAACCCACCCCGACCCTTTAAAACAGCTCCCTTAGCTTCCACCACCCTCCCGATTCCCCCCTCCAAAACGTTTTAAAATTACCTGGTGGTCAGTGGGGGCCCCGGGAGCGATCTCCCGCTCTCGGGCCATCGGCTGCCACTAATAAAAATGGCGCCGATGGCCCTTTGCCCTTACCATGTGACAGGGTATCCGTGCCATTGGTCTGACCCAGCATGGCAATTTCTTATGTTCTTATGCTCTTACCATTGCTTGCAAGTCATGCATAACACCTCGGATGAAGAGGGGGAGAAAGACCCTGAGGTGCTGTGATTGCCCATGGTGGAGGAGAAGGAGGAGCAGCAGGAGGACCCAAGAGCTGATCTCCCAGAGGGTAGTCCACAGGACAGCAGCTCGTCTGAGAAGGGGCAAAGGCCTGAAGATGAACTGGTGGCCAGTCAGACACAGAGGCTGTTAATACAGCAAAGTGGCAGGCTCTTGGAGGAGATACATAGCCTCCAGGATATGGTGAGGCAGGAAGTGCAGGGCCTCCATGACCCTATCTGGGAGGAAGGGCAGGGCCTTCCAGGAAGAAGCAGAGGGTATTCAGCAATCAATATGAGCCCTTTGTCACGCCTCAGAAGACCAAACTGCAGTATGGAGGGAGATACTGCAGAGAATGCTCCCCTTTCTAGCTGCAGTCACCAGCAATTCTATGGCATTTCACGGGGCCCTGGATGCAGTACCTCCACCTTACGGTGCCCTGTATGCATGGATGGGACATCCCCATGCTGAAGGTCCCCATGTGCCCTAGCCACTTGCACCTCACACTGTACCACTTTGTGCCCGGATACCACCTCATCAGGCACAGGGTGTGGTACACTACCACCACCTGCACCAACTGTCATGCTGCCGTCGCTATCACCACCACAACCACAGCCTGTGCTACCTCCAGATGAACCTTCTTGCAGTCATGAACCTGAACTGCCACAAGCTCCATTGCCCTCTGAGGACAGTGTGAGAAGTGACAGAACTCCACAGCACAGGAGTTCCCGGTTAGGCCAGCCTAAGCCCTGTGAGCTTCCTGCAGCCAGAAAAAGAGGCAGGCCAAGGAAGCCATAATTTCTTTTGTTAGTATTTATTTTGGTGTACTTTTTTGTAAATAAATTCAGTCACCTTCTAAAATGTCTTTGTTGTATAGCCTGCCTTTGACTCGTGTGATGTATCTCCTGCAGTTGTGCCTCAGTCAACTGTTCTTCCTCCTCCTCATCTTCTTCATTTTTATTCTTTTACTGTCCCTCTGGAGGAGGCATCCATCTGTTTTTGGCAAGGTTATGTAGCATACAGCAGGCTAGAAAGATCTCACAGACTTTATGTGGCTTGTAAAGAAGGCAGACTCCTGATCTGTCCAGACAGCGAGAACATGTTTTAAGTAAGCCAAAGGTTCTCTCGATACAACCTTGGTCTTGTGGTGTCCCCTGTTGTAGCGATACTCAGCTGCAGTCCCTGGGGTAGCTATGGGGATCATAAGCCAGGTTATGAGAGGATAGTCTCTGTCACCTGTAGGGGAGAAGCCACAGAAAAGCTGGGTTAGATATACCTTTCGGCTTTGAAAGTGGGACAGATCACAGGACTAGTTTAGAGCAGGCCTGCATTGTCAAAACTCAGTCAACCTAAATATAAAGGAGACAATAGGAGCTGTGAAATTGGTATGTGTTAGAAGTGGTGGATGTCTTCCTACCTAGAAGCCATCCCCCAATGATGTGTCCTTGCTGGAAGCGGCTATGAATTATTGATTGTGAGAGAATGTAGGCATCATGATTGGATCCTGGAAACCAGGACACGATGTTCATGATGAAGCCCTTGGCACTGCAGACCACTTGCATGTTCAGGGAGTGGAAGCCCTTGCGGTTGCAGTAGGTGACTTGTCTGCCCCTGGTGCCCTTATGGAGTGCAATTAATAGCTCCCAAGACAGAGAGGAAATGTACTATTTTATAGAAATCAGTCATAATTTGATGATGTTCCTGTCTTCTGCAAAGGAAGGAAATAAAGTGTTGCGTCTTCCTGAGCAAGGCAGCCAGGACCTGCTCTATATACCTAGAGATGGCAGACTGAGCAATTCTAGATGTCACCCCTAGAGGTGTCTTGAAGGTGCCAGTAGCAAAAAAGGTCAGGGCAGTAGTGACTTTTAGGTGCACTGGCAAGGCTTGGCCCCTTTGGGTGGTAGGTTGCAGGTGCTGCTCTAACCATTGGCATAGGTACTGTATGGTTTCCTTGTTGAATCTAAACCTGTGCATGACTTCCTCCTCTGAGAAATAAAGAAACTGTGACCTAGTCCTGTAAACTCTGTACAAGGGGTATCTCCTCTTCCTGTGCATTCTTCTAATGCTCTCTCTTTCTCCTCTCAGCATATTGATCTGAGAACCCATGTAGCTATTATAATCATAATCTTGAAAAGGGACTCCCAAGAATGAGTATTACCCTCAAGAATACAACACACATTCTCTTAGCCTCCTTTGTAAACCCCCCTGTTCTGTCTTGTCCCTATCTATTTCTGCAAGCACCAGTCTACACCAGTCTGATCACATCAGCGATATCCTTTTAATTCATGAGTAAATACCTGCAAGCTAGGTGTTATGTCATAAGAACATATGAAGTTGCCATACTGGGTAAGACCAAGGGTCCATCAAGCCCAGTTTCTTGTTTCCAACAGTGGCCAATCCAGGCTACAAGTACCTGGCAAGTAACCAAAAACTAAGTATATCCCACGCTACTGATGCTAGAAATAGCATTGGCTATTCTCTGAGTCAACTTGATAAATAGCAGTTAATCGACTTCTCTTCCAAGAATTTATCCAAACAAGTTTTTAAACCCAGCTACACTAATTGCCTTACCACATTCTCTGGCAACAAATCCCAGAGCTTAATTGTGCAATTGAGTGAAAAATATTTTTTTCCGATTAGTTTTAAATGTGCTACTTGCTACCCTCATGGAGTGCCCCCTGGTCCTTCTATTATCAGAAAGAATAAATAACCAATTCTCATTTAACTGTTCTAGACCTCTCATGATTTTATAGACCTCTATCATATCCCCCCTCAGCCATGTCTTTTTAAGCTGAACAGCCCTAACCTCTTTAGCCTTTCCTCATAAGGGAGCTATTCCATCCCCTTTATCATTTTGGTCGCCCTTCTCTGTACCTTCTTCATTGCAACTATATCTTTTTTGAGATGCGGCGACCAGAATTGTACACAGTATTCAAGGCGCGGTCTTTCCATAGAGCGATACAGAGGCTCTATGGAACAATAATAGTGCAGTTTTACAAATTTTAAATACAACCGTTTGCTTTTTTGACTGCTGCAGTACACTTAGCTGACAATTTCATTGTATTACCCACTATGACACCTAGATCTTTTTCCTGGGTGATAGCTTTTAATATGGAACCTAACATCATGTAACTACAGCATGGGTAATTTCTCCATATATGCATCACCATGCACTTATCCATATTAAATTTCATCTGCCATTTGGATGCCCAATCTTCCAGTCTTGCAAGTCCTCCTGCAATTTATCACAATCCACTTGTGATTTAACTACTCTGAATAATTTTGTATCATTTGCAAATTTGATTAACTCACTTATCATAGTCCTTTCCAGATCATTTATAAATAAATTGAAAAGCACAAGTCCAAGTACAGATCACTGAGGATCTCCACTGTTTACTTTTTTCTACTGAGAAAATTGACCATTTAATTCTACTCTCTGTTTCCTGTCTTTTAACCAGTTTATAATTCACAAAAGGACATTGTCTCCTGTCCCATGACTTTTTCATTTTCTTAGAAGCCTCTCATGTGGGACTTTGTCAAATGCCTTCTGAAAACCCAAATATACTACATCTACCGGTTAATCATTATCCACATGTTTATTAACCCCTTCAAAAAAATGCAGTTGATTTGTGAGGCAAGACTTCCCTTGACTGTGATCCATTAAACCATGTCTTTCTATATGTTCTGTGTTTTTGATCATTAGAATAGTTTCCACTATTTTTCCTGGCACAGAAGTCAGCCTCACTAGTCTATAGTTTCCCAGATCACCTCTGGAGCCCTTTTTAAATATTGGGTTTTACATTGGCCACCACTAGTCTTCAGGTACAATGGATGATTTTAATGATAGGTAACAAATTTTAACTAATAGATCTGAACTTTCATTTTTTAGTTCCTTCAGAACCCTGGGATGCATACCGTCCAGTCCAGGTGATTTGCTACTCTTTAGTTTGTCAGTCTGGCCTACTTCATCTTCCAGGTTCACAGTGATTTGGTTCAGTTCATCTGAATCATCACCCTTGAAAACCTTCTTCAGAACTAGTATCTCCTCAAATTCCTCATTAGTAAACACAGAAGCAAAGAATTAATTTAGTCTTTCTGCAATGGTCTTATCTTCCCTAAGAGTCTCTTTAACCCCTTGGTCATCTAATGGTCCAATCGACTCCTTTGCAGGTTTCCTGTTTTGGATATATTAAAAAAAGATTTTATAATTAGTTTTTTCCTCTACAGCCAACTTCATTTTATATTCTCTCTTAGCCTGTCTTATCAATGTTTTACACTTAACTTGAAAATACTTATGCTTTTTCCTATTTTTTTCAGATGGATCCTTCTTCCAATTTTTGAAGGATTTTTTTTTTGCCGGTAATTGTTTTGCCTTCCCTCCACCTTTCTTAATGCGTAGAATACATTTGGACTGCACTTCTAAGATGATATTATTAAACAATGTCCTCACCTGTTGACCACGTTAAACTCTGAAGCTGTACCTTTCAGTTTTTTCTATTTTCCTCATTTTATCACATTTTTCCTTTTGAAAATGTAGTATTAGAGCTGTAGATTTACATATTGTCCCCCTTCCAGTCATTAGTTCAAGTTTAAGAACATAAGAACATAAGAAAATGCCATACTGGGTCAGACCAAGGGTCCATCAAGCCCAGCATCCTGTTTCCAACAGTGGCCAATCCAGGCCATAAGAACATGGCAAGTACCCAAAAACTAAGTCTATTCCATGTAACCATTGCTAATGGCAGTGGCTATTCTCTAAGTGAACTTAATAGCAGGTAATGGACTTCTCCTCCAAGAACTTATCCAATCCTTTTTTAAACACAGCTATACTAACTGCACGAACCACATTCTCTGGCAACAAATTCCAGAGTTTAATTGTGCGTTGAGTAAAAAAGAACTTTCTCCGATTAGTTTTAAATGTGCCCCATGCTAACTTCATGGAGTGCCCCCTAGTCTTTCTACTATCCGAAAGAGTAAATAACCAATTCACATCTACCCGTTCTAGACCTCTCATGATTTTAAACACCTCTATCCCCCTCAGTCGTCTCTTCTCCAAGCTGAAAAGTCCTAACCTCTTTAGTCTTTCCTCATAGGGGAGTTGTTCCATTCCCCTTATCATTTTGGTAGCCCTTCTCTGTACCTTCTCCATCGCAATTGTATCTTTTTTGAGATGCGGCGACCAGAATTGTACACAGTATTCAAGGTGCGGTCTCACCATGGAGGGATACATAGGCATTATGACACTTTCCGTTTTATTCATCATTCCTTTTCTAATAATTCCCAACATTCTGTTTGCTTTTTTGACTGCCGCAGCACACTGCACCGATGATTTCAATGTGTTATCCACTATGACACCTAGATCTCTTTCTTGGGTTGTAGCACCTAATAAGGAACCCAACATTGTGTAATTATAGCATGGGTTATTTTTCCCTATATGCATCACCTTGCACTTATCCACATTAAATTTCATCTGCCATTTGGATGCCCAATTTTCCAGTCTCACAAGGTCTTCCTGCAATTTATCACAATCTGCTTGTGATTTAACTACTCTGAACAATTTTGTGTCATCTGCAAATTTGATTATCTCACTCGTCGTATTTCTTTCCAGATCATTTATAAATATATTGAAAAGTAAGGGTCCCAATACAGATCCCTGAGGCACTCCACTGTCCACTCCCTTCCACTGAGAAAATTGCCCATTCAATCCTACTCTCTGTTTCCTGTCTTTTAGCCAGTTTGCAATCCACGAAAGGACATCGCCACCTATCCCATGACTTTTTACTTTTCCTAGAAGCCTCTCATAAGGAACTTTGTCAAACACCTTCTGAAAATCCAAGTATACTATATGTACCGGTTCACCTTTATCCACATGTTTATTAACTCCTTCAAAAAAGTGAAGCAGATTTGTGAGGCAAGACTTGCCCTGGGTAAAGCCATGCTGACTTTGTTCCATTAAACCATGTCTTTCTATATGTTCTGTGATTTTGATGTTTAGAACACTTTCCACTATTTTTCCTGGCACTGAAGTCAGGCTAACTGGTCTGTAGTTTCCCGGATCGCCCCTGGAGCCCTTATTAAATTATTGGGGTTACATTTGCTATCCTCCAGTCCTCAGGTACAATGGATGATTTTAATGATAAGTTACAAATTTTTACTAATAGGTCTGAAATTTCATTTTTTAGTTCCTTCAGAACTCTGGGGTGTATACCATCCGGTCCAGGTGATTTACTACTCTTCAGTTTGTCAATCAGGCCTACCACATCTTCTAGGTTCACCGTGATTTGATTCAGTCCATCTGAATCATTACCCATGAAAACCTTATCCATTACGGGTACCTCCCCAACATCCTCTTCAGTAAACACCGAAGCAAAGAAATCATTTAATCTTTCCGCGATGGCCTTATCTTCTCTAAGTGCCCCTTTAACCCCTCGATCATCTAACGGTCCAACTGACTCCCTCACAGGCTTTCTGCTTCGGATATATTTTAAAAAGTTTTTACTGTGAGTTTTTGCCTCTACAGCCAACTTCTTTTCAAATTCTCTCTTAGCCTGTCTTATCAATGTCTTACATTTAACTTGCCAATGTTTATGCTTTATCCTATTTTCTTCTGTTGGATCCTTCTTCCAATTTTTGAATGAAGATCTTTTGGCTAAAATAGCTTCTTTCACCTCCCCTTTTAACCATGCCGGTAATCGTTTTGCCTTCTTTCCACCTTTCTTAATGTGTGGAATACATCTGGACTGTGCTTCTAGAATGGTATTTTTTAACAATGACCACGCCTCTTGGACATGTTTTACTTTTGTAGCTGCTCCTTTCAGTTTTTTTCTAACAATTTTTCTCATTTTATCAAAGTTTCCCTTTTGAAAGTTTAGCACGAGAGCCTTGGATTTGCACACTGTTCCTTTTCCAGTCATTAAATCAAATTTGATCATATTATGATCACTATTGCCAAGCGGCCCCACCACCGTTACCTCTCTCACTGTCCTGTGCTCCACTGAGAATTAGATCTAAAATTGCTCCCTCTCTCGTCGGTTCCTGAACCAATTGCTCCATAAAGCTATCATTTATTCCATCCAGGAACGTTATCTCTCTAGTGTGACCCGATGATACATTTACCCAGTCTATATTGGGGTAATTGAAGTCTCCCATTATTACTGCACTACAAATTTGGTTAGCTTCCCTAATTTCTCTTAGCATTTCACTGTCCATCTCACCATCTTGACCAGGTGGACGGTAGAATACCCCTATCACTGTAGTCTTCCCTGACACACAAGGGATTTCTACCCATAAAGATTCAATTTTGTATTTAGTCTCATGCAGGATGTTTATCCTGTTGGACTCTATGCCATCCCGGACATAAAGCACCACACCTCCTCCCGACTGCTCCTCTCTGTCATTGCGATATAATTTGTACCCCGGTATAGCACTGTCCCATTGGTTATCCTCTTTCCACCATGTCTCTGAGATGCCAATTAAGTCTATGTCATCATTTACTGCTATACATTCTAATTCTCCCATCTTACTTCTTAGACTTCTGGCATTAGCATACAAACATTTCAAAGTTTGTTTTTTGTTTGTATTTTTATTCTGCTTTTTAATTGATAGGGATAAGTTAGAATTTTTTAGCTCAGGTGAGTTTTTAGTTACAGGCACTTGTACTACTTTTCTTATTATTGGAACCTCACTGTTGGGATGCCCTAATTCTAATGCATCATTAGTATCCTTTAAAGATACCTCTCTCTGAACCATGCGCTGCTGAGTGACTGTCGGCTTTCCCCTTTGTTCTAGTTTAAAAGCTGCTCTATCTCCTTTTTAAAGGTTAGCGCCAGCAGTCTGGTTCCACCCTGATTAAGGTGGAGCCCATCCCTTTGGAAGAGACTCCCCCTTCCCCAAAAGGTTCCCCAGTTCCTAACAAAACTGAATCCCTCTTCCTAAATACCTTCCTATATACCTTCCTATATACTTCTCCCTGCCTCTCCCAGTAGATCCCCATAGGTCCCTGACACACTCCCTTCCACCCCCTGACCTGCTTCTGTGTCTACTTACCCAGAGAGACCAGCCCAGCCAAGGAAAGCACACAAACAAAAATGAACATTTGCACTACCTTGCATAAATAAGCAGTAGCAAATATATGTGCGTGTATGCACCTAAATGTTCTACCTTATAGGGGCACATCCCTTATAATATACCTTATATCCATGTATGTATGAGGGCCACCCCAACAGGCTTTTTTTTAATGAGCGCAGAGTTGTGTGCACATGGCTACATTTGCGCATAAATGCTGCATATTTAAAATCCTGTGCCCAAGCACCTGGAACACATTTGCACATATCGCTACGATTTCATGTGCACAGGGCTTTTAAATTCTATCAGTAAAGCCAATTGGGGATGGACTGCAGTGTGTTTTAGGATCCAAAATTAGGGTTCTTATCTATTCCAATGAAACTTGTGAGAAGACAGTATCAGAAGGGAGAAAGAACTCTAAAGCACAAAGTGGCACCAATAGTGGCATGAATAGCCTAATGCTTCATAAAGAAGCAATGGGATACCAGCAGTAGCAGGAGTTCTTCAAGGTACCGTGAGAGGATCAAAGAAGCAGCAAGAGTGGGAAGAAAACAAAAGCTTCAAAAGAGGACATTAACAACAGTGGCATAAGTGCTTGAAGGCAGCACAAGTGGAAAAGTGGCACAAAGAGTGGCAATTACATCCTAAGACACTAAGGGGTAGATTTTCAAATAGCGCGCATAGGCGTACTTTTGTTGGCGCTCCAGGCGCCAACAAAAGTACGCTGGATTTTAGTAGATACGCGCGGAGCCGCGCATATCCGCTAAAATCCGGGATCGGCGCGTGCAAGGCTATCGATTTTGTATAGCCGGCGCGCGCCGAGCCGCGCAGCCTACCCCCGTTCCCTCCGAGGCCGCTCCGAAATCGGAGCGGCCTCGGAGGGAACTTCCTTTTGCTCACCCCTCACCTTCCCCTCCCTTCCCCTACCTAACCCACCCACCCGGCCCTGTCTAAGCCCCCCCCTTACCTTTGTCAGGGGATTTACGCCTCCCTCCGGGAGGCGTAAATCCCCGCACGTCAGCGGGCCTCCTGCGCGCCGGGACGCGACCTGGGGGCGGGTCCGGAGGGCACGGCCACGCCCCCGGGCCACCCCGGGCCGTAACCACGCCTCCGGGTCCGCCCCCGAAATGCTTCCGGCACGCCCCCTAAACGCCGCGCGGTTCGGGGGCGTTTAGGGGGTTCTCCGAGGGTTCTCCGAGGGGGGCTCGGGGGTTCTCCGAGGGGGGCATGTCGGGGGCATGTCCGCCCCCGACACGCCTCCGACACGCCCCCCTCGGAGAACCCCGGGACTTACGCGAGTCCCGGGGCTCTGCGCGCGCCGGTAGGCCTATGTAAAATAGGCTTACCGGCACGCAGGGCCCTGCTCGCCTAAATCCGCCCGGTTTTGGGGGGATTTAGGCGAGCAGGGCTCTGAAAATCCGCCCCTATGAAAGGGGAACAAAGCAGCAAAGATGCCAGGGAAAATCCCAGGACAACAATAAAGGGACAAAGCAAAACAAAGAGTGGCAGCAATACACCAAGGCTCCATGAAAAGTGCAAAGCACCCTTATTAGTGGCAAGGACTCTCCAAGGTGTAGATTCTGGAGTAAGACAGCAAAGCAGAGTAATAGCAAGTACCTTAAGATTTAAAATCTGGTATGGCAAAAAATCAGAGTGGAAGAGACTCCTTCAATATATGATAAGAGGTATAGCTTCCTGTAGAAGCATTTTCCACTTATCAGATTTAGTACAAGAGAATTATCTATCATGAGTATCATTTCTACAACATAAGCTTGTATTACATTCTGGCTGGAAATTGATCTTACTGCTGGGTGGAATGTTGGGTTTCTTTTGAAATGTGCTTTCTGTCTGAAACCTTTGTCACAATCAGAAATGTCAATGACTCTTCAGCAGTGTGGCTTTCCTGGTAGTTTGTGAGGTTTGATTTATTAAGAAGATTTTCCCATATTCTGTAGCTGAACACAGACTCTTCCCTTTGTTGATTTTCTGGTGTTGCTTTAGTTCTGTCTTCCTATGGAAACCATTTCCACATTCAGAATATGTAAAAGATATCTTGAGGCAGTATTTCCAAATTGGTTTGTTTTACTCATACCTTGACAGGAATAACCCACTTTATGTTAGGAATGATCTCAGTCTCTCAAATTTGCTGCTAATGCCCTTCTTAGTAGGTTTGAAATTCTCTGTAACCTTTCTCTAACTACAGCTCTCTTGGGATTTTTGCATTTTTGGCATTCTCCTCTATGGTTAGTTCTTACATATTTTTGTGTTGGGTCTCTCCTTATTTATACTGGGTCAGCATACTGAATGAAAGATCTTGGAAAGAGGCTTGATGGAGAAGCTCTTGAAAAGAGACCATCTAGAGTTGAAAAATCATCTATAATCAGAAGTTTTGGAGGTGTTTCTAAGTCTATGCCTTAGTTGAAGAAGGGCTTTGGTAGGCTTCACAGTTTACTAGCTGAAGAAAACTGAAGACGCTAAGAGTTTGTGGATTTTTCTGTTTTTGACCAGTATCTTAACAGGAGGGCATTTACTCCTATCCTGGAAGGGCTGGATTACACGGTGATTTCAACTTGCAACCAGTTAACAGTGGAGCCGAAACTATTGAATAAGGTTTTGAATCCAGTGATTTTGACCAGTTTCCAAGAATGAGGCCAGTACAACCTTGCTGAAGAGATTGAATTTTCAGCCACTTTTCTCTTGCCACCATTTAACAGAGGGGACAGAGATTGCTGGTTTTGAAGGAGTTTTGTATCTTGTTTTGAGGCAAGGAAAGTTTGTTCCATTTGCACCTCATGTATATGTTTTTGAAAGAGGAGAATTTTTCCACATTACAAGGGGAAGGTATATTGGACATGATTCAGATCAGAAGAGAAAGTTAAGAGGAGGTGCTAATGGACAGAGAAACTGCAGCCCTTGGAGTTGTCCTTTTGCTTCTTAATTAATGAATTTTTCTATCTTGGACTGGATATTGTTTTTTTTAAGTTGAAGTAAACTTATTTTTGTTGAACACCTCTATTGGACTGTGGGCTGTGTTCTTTCTTGGTAACATTAACTCAGTAAGATCAGTGAGTATCTATTGAATTATGAGTTAAAAGGTGCTTGAATTTGGGCGACAATATTCTAAATTCCCACCATTGCACCATGAGTCCCAGAAGCTTAGATCCTCCTCCCTGCTGGTGAAACTCCAGCACCCAGGACTGAAGTCTAATATTTCTACACAGTTGAGAGATCCAGGAGAGAAATTGTGGCCCTGGGACTTTGCTGTATTAGGGACGCCCAGACCAAAAGGGAACTACAGCTGACATGCATACAGAGACCTAATTATGTGAATGTGGTAGTGGAAGAAGTCACTAAAGATGTGAAAAGTTATTTTTTTGTACCTGTGGGATTTTGGAGCTGTTTGGATACTTTGGAAAAAAGTATCACATAGACTATAATGGAGTCTAGATGGCCACTGTCTCTGCTGGTGGGGGAGGGGTTAAAAAGAAGAACCCTCATGCCCTTTCCCTAGGGGAGGTAGTGCCAGTGGTGTCCTAGCAGGAGGAGTCAAACCCAGTCCTTGGAAATCCTGCTGACATCTGTGTGCAGCAGAGGAAGTGCATACCTAGATCCCAGGAGCTGATGTGGCTGTTAGTGTTCGAGGTAGTTGTGGGTGGATCCTTAGGCCGGTGGCAGATCCCGAGAGGGACCACCGGTCAGGCTCAGAGTATAGAGACAGACACACACTAGTTCCTTTATTAGACAGTATATGGAACCACCAGAGGTGGCAGTAGTGAGCTGGAACGCTCGGCTGGGCTGTAGTCCCTGAGATACTGGAACAGCAATCCTGGATAACTGAGCTGTAGAAAAACTGAATATAGTGAGTAGGCAGGGTATGCAGAGATCAGGAGCAGGTCCTTGATGGTAACACTCACACACTAGTTTCTTAGAAGCAGCCCAGGAGTTGGAAAGGATTAGGCCCTCGAGGAGCGAGTACCTGGTTCCAGGGAATGCTCTGAGAGAGAGATGGTAACTCACTGGTGTAGTAGACAGTGATGACTTCCAGGCAGAAGTAGTATTTAGTAGCAAGTCCGAGTACAAGGGCCCTCGAGGAGCGAGTACCGGTTCCAGACTGCGATCTGAAAAGCAAAGAGAAAGCGAGGCCCCCTAGGAGCGGGTACCCCTGGTAAGTCCGAGGAGGCAGAGTAGCAAGGAACCCTGAAGTAACCTTTGCTAACTCGATTAGTTAGCGATTTCAGAGACCTTAAATATCCGGTGGAGATGACATCACCTCAGGGGGATGCCCCTGAGGTTCGTGTCACTGCTGGTACTTGAGTCGGGGCCGCACCACGCGCATGCCCTTAGGCTGCTGGGAAACATGGCAGAGTGCGGCGTCTAGCCGGTCCGGGGACGCCGGAAGAGTATGGCATGATGATGTTGCAGCAGCCAAACCTCCAACAGGCAAAGAGGGAGTCACCAAAGAGGTAAGGTGGGCGTAGTGGAGAGGTCGGGCAGTGATGGTCTCAACAGTGGCTCAGAAAGATGAAGACAGATTGAGCTACCAGAGGATTGACTTCTTTGCCACCTTGGAAGGAGGGGTTAAGCTGGAACTAATCACAGAGGCAGAGAAGCTTTTTGTCCAAGCATCCATTTTTTTCCAGCCATAGCACCTGAGAAGTAAGCAGGACTGGAATCCCCTGTAGCCAAAGCTGGCTCCATGGAGAAAATATAGGACCCTCAATGAGTTGGACATCCGGTATGAGCAGCTGCAGTCTGCCCTGTGGATTTTCCTAGTACTGGGTCTCTGCAGAGGCCAGCAGGAAGAGGATCATGGTGGCAAGATGAGGTCTCTGAGGGCATGAGACAGAGGCAGTGGCATCGGGGAAGCACAGCCTCAGGAGCCCTGTCACCACTGAAAATACTGTGGTGAAGAGAGAAGATAGCAACATTGTTTGAGCCCGAATGTGTAGGGCGCTCAGTGGTATGGAAAAAGTGCCATCCCAGAGAACCAAGGACAGAGAGAAAGAACAACTGGAGCCAAACCACATGACTGAGGAAGTTGGATAGCCGATGCTTTAGCGCAATTTCGCACCTGAAGGAGGGAGCGGTCTCAGGCTCGGCACTGCAAAAGAAAAGAGGGGTCATGCTGGGAAGGGCTATAGACCTGAAGAGGGCTGTGCAGGAGAGTGAGTCAGAAGAAAACCCCCCGCAGTGGCGAGAAAAGGACCTGCCCGAGGAGGAACATCTGTTGTGAGTGCTGCCTACTTATTCTGCTGTTCTCCTTGTGGCCACGGGACCAAAGAGGCAGAGTGGGAGAGTGCGGGGCTGATATGAGGAAAGATAAGGACAGCACACTGGTGCCTTGGAGGGAGGCCAGATTGGAGTGGGGGCTGTCAGCACTTACCACAGAGAAGAAGCAGTAGCAGCATTAAAGGAACAACACTACATTGGCAGAGAGGCATCAGAGCAATGCTGGTCTCTGATTGCATCTCTTGGTACTTAAGGATCTTAGTTTTCTTCCTACAGTCTACAGAGTAGTTGCTGGTACTGTCACCTGTCAGCAATGCTATTCTTGTGTTAATTCTCCTTCACCGCAATATCTGATTTTCTAACATTGATCTTCCTGTTGATGGGAATAGGAATGTACCAGGTGATCACAACTTCTTTGTTTTCTGTTAGCATTCTGTTCCCGGTGTTTGTTTGTCTATATTATAATGTTTACACAGTTTCCAATGGATAAGCTGTGCTACCTTGTTGTACCTTTCTGTATACAGACTTTCTGACGTCAATACATCATATCCAGCAACGAGATGTGTAACCGTTTCCAGTTCTGTTCCATTATAGTCTCTCTTATACATGTTTTCTGTTGTGCCTGCATTTCTTCATTCTGAAAGTGGGTTTTATTAAATGCATATGTATATCATCTTTCTTCAGTCTCAAATCTCTGCTGGGATTTCAGAGTCCCGGGATCCCTGAGGAATATCGCACATTCAGCGGGTACCCATCTTTCTTCTGTTGAATGATCTCTCTGCTCTTCCCCTGTGTGTGTGATATTACTGGCACTTTGCTCATACAGAGGAGAATTCTCAGCTGAAATTATTTGCTTCTTTTCAGAGATATATTTATTCCTGCACTCATTCCCCCAGTCATAACAGGAGGAATTATGCTCTCTGTGTTTTCTGGTAACATCTTGTTCCCTTCCAGATTCTAACTGAGCTCCCAGTGATGTGTCCCTGTATTGCTGTTTCTGGGATCATCTTTTTCTGAAGACTGGAGAGATGTAGGAAGTGGCAATTGATACCTTAAGGAATAAAAAACACGAGTTTTTTTCAGACATAATTCACCATGTTATTGAGCGCTAGAACCAGAAAAGAGATGGGATGGAAGTTGAAACTTGAATTATTTTTTTTAACATTATTTCTATTGGGGGACAAAACACTCCAGTATAAACAGGAGAGAAGCAGGGTGAGAGAACTAGGCTGGGATCCTAAAGATATACAATAGATTTAGATTTAGATTTATTTAAATTTATGAATCGCCTAATCACAAAAAAAGGTCTAGGTGATGATCAATAATGACATACACAATAAAAGAACAAAGAACATATTAACTAAAATATACTCTTTAAAAACAAATAATATAAAACTGAATACAAAATCAGTCAAGTAAAATAATTAAAAATAGCTTGATTGAAACAAAAAAGTTTTGAAGAGAGACCCCAGGGATAGATTTTAAAAAACTGTGCTCGCGCATACTTTTGTTTGTGCGACCGGCGCAAACAAAAGTATGTCAGATTTTAATAGATACGCGCATAGCCGTGCGTATCTTTTAAAATCCAGGGTTGGCGCCCGCAAAGCTGCGCAAAATTGGCAGCCTGCGCGCGCCAAGCCATGCAGCCTGCCTCCGTTCCCTCTGAGGCCGATCCGAAATCGGAGTGGCCTTGGAGGGAACTTTCCTTCCACCCCCCCCCCCCCACACACCTTCCCCTCCCTTCCCCTACCTAACCCATCCCCCCAGCCCTATCTAAACCCCCCTACCTTTGTTGGCAAAGTTACACCCGCCCGAGGTAGGCGTAACTTGTGTGCGCCGGGCTGCCACCGGTGCGCGATTCCCTGGCCCGGGAGCAGTTTCAGAGGCCTCGGCAAGGCTCCAAAACGCCCCCGGGCCGGAACCACGCCCATGACGCTGCCCCGGATGATGAGCCACCGCGACATGCCCCCGATGCGCCCCTCAGGAAAGCCCCAGGACTTACGTGTGTCCCGGGGCTTGTGCACGCCGCCGAGCCTATTCAACATAGGTTCAGTGCACGCAGGGGGAGCTTGTGGCAGGTTTTCAGGGGGTACGCGTGTACCCCCCATATCTTACGCGTGTACCCCTTTGAATTTCTAGAGGTAAAGAATTCCAGAAATTGGGTCCTGCTACAGAGAAAGAACATTCACATTCATTGTTTGTAATTTTGGGGAAGTAACATCAAGGAGATAGGGTTGTGACGAGTGAAGATTGCAAACCAGTTGATAAAACTTGAGAATAGCATTTGCCCAGGGATATGAAATATCATTGATAAGTTTGTGAATGATAAGACCAATTTTAAATGTGACGCTGTCAGGAATAGATAGCCAATGCAGTTCAATAAGAGTTGGAGTAATGTGATCAAACCATTTTGTACCTGAGATGAGACGTGCAGCTGAGTTCATCAATATTTGCAAAGGATGGATTGTGGAAGACGTAAGACCAATATAGAGACTGTTTCAGTAATCTAAGATAGGGAAAATAGATGCCTGGAGGACAGTCTGAAATTCAGGAAGATGAAGTAATTTTCTTAGACCAAGAAGAATTCTTAGTCTGTAAAAGCCATGTTGAGTTACTTGTTTAATTTGAGGTTTGAAAGAAAGAGAACTGTCAATTATGACACCTAAGCTTTTGCTTGCTTTTGTATTGTGAATGAATGACTGTTGAGGGAAGAGAAGCTTTATTTTCACATTTTATTTTGGGGACAAAACACCTAGTATAACCAAGAAAGAAGCAGGGTAGGAGATGGGAATCCCAAGCAACAAAAAAAAAAAGAAAGCATCAAAACCCTTAGGTGTAGCATCTGGGGTTGGCAGCTAAGCAAAATGACAGCAACAAAACCTATGTGCTTTTAGTGATCTTGCCACTCATGGAAATTCTGGAAAGCCCAGCAAAAGCAGATTGATTTTCCAAGACTGACTTTCTCATCAAGTCTAGTGCCAGCATTGAATAATGAATCTTACATTGACCTCTGCCAATGTTCTTTCTAATTTTTGAAAGACTTAGTGGTAAATTTTAAAAGGTACGCGTGGGTGTCCATGTGCGCGCACTGTCCTGCGTGCGCACATGGATGCCCGATTTTATAAAATGCGTGCATAGGTGAGCGCTTGTTATAAAATCAGGGGTCGCTGCCTGTGGCCTTCACCCGTTCCCTCCCAGGCCGCTCCGACCTTTGTTTTACCTTCTGTGCCTGCTTCCAGGCAGGCTCTGGTTGCGTGCACCGGCAGTCTGCTAGCACACGATCCCCCGGCACAGCAGCAAATGGCCGCTGTGCCGGGAGCCTCTGACCCCACAACTGATGCCAACATTTTGAATCAGATGCTTATAAGGCATCCCAAATTCTACCTGTTTCTCAAGGATAAGTTGCCACCCACACACACACACACTTCAACGGTCATGCGTCGCTATTTTCCTGCACCTCTTTATCATGTGCATCAGGACTGGATTCTCCATGGTCTTTGGGCCCCAGGGCATCCTTCACTGCCAGGTATAGCATTGCCCTTCTATTAATTGCCACATCGTCTATCACATAGAACCCTGTATGAAGAGTACTGCCTCTCCAATCTAGCTGCCATCCCTCCACTATCTCCCTTATGGATTATAGAATATTGCATGAGACATAAGGGCAAGCCATCGCCTGCATATGCAGCTCAGCCCTCCTGAACCCTGATGCTTGGACCCTGCTTAAGCTGTTGCCTACCCCTGCCTTGGCCAGGGGTAGGCCAGGGAGAAGTAAGTGTGTATAGTGTTCATGCTGGTCCAGATATTATTGCTGAAATACATTCTATTCCACTCTGCCTTAGCCAGTGCATGTATATAGCTTGGCACTGGTTGTACAGGATGGGTATAACCTGCCTATTAAATGTAGTCCTGAAGATGTAGCAGTTGCTTAAAGGCCTGGTTCTCCAATACCTGCAGAGTCTGGTCATCCACGGCAATTATTTGCTCAATGTTCCTAGTTACTACTTTCAATGCAGCCTGTCTCTTACCCCAGGATAGTGATGCAGAACTCCGCCCCTTTTCTTCTATGGTGTGTTTTAGAGTTGTGCAGAGGGACCGCATTCGTTACATTTGGTATTTGTTTTCGTGGGGGGGGGGGGGGGCAGATACATTGCATTCGGCAAGGGGGAGCCCCGATCCGTCCATGCGTTCCATTCTTATTTGTTTCCAGGCAAAAATTGAATTAACTACAACCCCCCACCCTCCTAGCCCCCCTAAGACTTGCCAAAACTCCCTGGTGGTCCAGCGGGGGTCCGGGAGCTATCTACTGCCGGTATTCAAAATAGTGCCGATAGCCTTTGACCTTACTATGTCACAGGGGCTACCAGTGCCATTGGTCGGCCCCTGTCACATGGTAGGAACAATGGACGGCCGGCGCCATCTTGTGCGCCTACCATGTGACAGGGGCCGACCAATGGCACTGGTAGCCCCTGTGACATAGTAAGGGCAAAGGCTATCAGTGCCATTTTGATTACTGGCAGCCGATGGCCCGAGTACAGGAGATCGCTCCCGGACCCCCGCTGGACCACCAGGGACTTTTGGCAAGCCTTGTGGACCCCCACAAGGCTTGGCAAATGCACACCCTTAGTGTGTTTCTACTGCAGACACATGGTAGGGGACTGCTGGCCTGCCACATGACTGGTAGAAGGAGCTACAGGATCAGCTTGGGGAAAGTTCTTCTTCTCAACCCCTTTCCTCTGGCACTCCCAAGGTTTCTCATGAGGTGAAAACTGTTTATTCTAGAAGGCTAAAACTAAATAACCTGGATCTTCTTTCTTCTTAACTGGAATCTTTTCCTACAGATTTTGATTGAATCTTTTCCACTTTACCATCAGATCACCACATGAAATAATAATCTTAGTTCAGCAATTGATCAGATCATTCCATTAGTTCAATGTGTACTCCCTCAATGACATTCACAACCTCTGGATTGCAATCCCATGGCTGGGATTGAAATGAAAAGCATGCCATCACAAATGGCAATGGTGTAAGTACAAACTAGATGATGACAAAATGAAATGGATTCAAATCAACAAACTCTACGAACTAGAAATTATTTCAGCAGGAAATGAATTAATCTCTGATCAGATTTAGCTGTCAGATAATTGTCCTTGTCAGTTGTTTAAAGTAGCATCACTTCTTTCCAATCAACCAGTGTTATCAGCTTTCACTGATTTATCATGTTCAGTATCTGATTGTGTGGACGTCTTTCTGGAGAAAATCAACATAAGGATTTCATGACTGTGGATGTCGATACTCATTCATCTATTATGACTCTAGGAAGTACCTTGTCTGCTTTCAATTTAACAACATCTGCAGGAATTAGCCTAATATTATGCTCTCTTCATTTAACTACCTCACTACTGGATCCATTCCTCTCAAGGTTCTTGAAGAATAGCTTAGGACAACCAAAAGCCCTGTCATGCATAATGAATTCTTCATTGTCCTCTGGTTTTCTGCCTATACAATTAAAGACAGCAATAGTCCAGCTGCTTTTAAAGAAACCCTCACTCAATTCTTTTGATCTGGTTAACTATAGACTATTTCTAACTTTTCTGTGCTTGCTAAAATTATTGAAAAAGTGTTTTATTTATTTATTTGTTGAGTTTTATATACCGTCATTCGGTAAAGCCGAATGATTTATAATCAGGTTTTTTAGTTTGTTTCTAAAACCAATGTGCTTCATTCTAGTCAATTAGGCTTTTGGTGTGCCCATAGCTCAGAATCTGCATTTTAGCTTTAATCAATGATATCCATGTTTGGACCAACAGTGGGAAAGATGTGCTCATAGTCCTGTCAGAGATGATTGCGGCTTTTGACTGCATTGACCAAGTGATTCTTCTCCAATGCCTGCAAGAGATTGGTCTTATAGACACTGTCTTGAATTTTTTCCACTCCTACTTATTCGACTAATTTTATTAAGTCACGTAGAATGATCAATTTTACACTTCCAAATCTTCTTTCTCAGGCGTTCCCCAAGGGTTCTGCCCTATCCAACTTATTTTTTATATTTTTCTTTCTCTCCTTGCTACTCTTATTCAATCCTGTGGCCTCAGGCCATCATTCTATGTTGACAATGTTCAACTTACCATATTTATAGAGACACAAACTTTCTATTCACTTTTGGGTTTTAATAATTGCTTAGATCAAGTAGTTGACGGCTCTTTACCCATAAGCTAAAAGTCAGTCCTTCTAAATCTGAAGCTTTATGGGGTTTATCAGCACAATTCAGTACCATTGGCATTTCCAGTTATGCATGGTTTTTCTATTCCTTTGTAGCTTACTATTCCCACATTGGGAGTCCAGTTGGACTGAAAGCTCTCAATGTCTCCATCTATTTCATCTATTGTGCAAAAATCCTTTTTTCTTTGGTATATCCACATTAGTGCCCATATCCAGATGGCCTGGATTTGAAATTATTGAATCACGCTCTTGCCATTTCAAGAATAGATTACTGCAATTCTTTTTGGAACTTCCACAATATCACCTGCAGCAGCTACAGCTGTTGCAAAATACAGAGGCAGAAGTCATTTATTGTTTGAAAAAAATGAATCATGTGACATCAATCTTACAGACCTTGGACTGGTTATCCGACATGTACCATATTCAATTTAAAGTAATTTGCTCAACTCAGGTTTTCTCTATATCTCTCTAATCCATTAATTCCCTACAACCTTTTTTATATCTTGTGCTCTTCTCTGCAGGGTCTCTTGCATCTTCCTTCCCTTTCTGTTATCAGGCTAGTTCTCCTTCTATTTCCAGGCTCTTTTTTTGTTGAACAGCCTACCTCCAGACATTCAAGCAGAGCATAATTTTCTGAAATATTGAAAGGCAGTCAAAGCAGGACTCTTTAATTAATTTGGCATACAACCTTTAACATCACAGGCAGTAGATGTATCTTGAGTTGTATTTTGGCTATGTGTTTATTGCTATGTATCAAAATTCAACTGTATTTTGCTTATTTTACTTTGTTTTATTGTCTGTAACTTGGATAATGTGATTTTTATGTTCAATTTAATTGTAAACTGCTTGGTCAATTTGCTTTTACATGCAGTTACCAAATTTAATAAATAGTAATTTTAAATGTTCACCCCTAAAGCCATATTCTGCACTCCTTAGACTCCAAGGACTGACTCAGCAATATAAGATGATCCTGTGACATAGGTGAGGTAGGATGCATTCTGGTCTCTTAAGTGGCTGGTTATGCTCTCTTGGAGCGGGGTGAAAGCTAACCATGTGACAGTATAAAAAGGTAGTTAAAGATTATCAGACAAACCTCAAGTGTGCCCATTCTTACCTGCATCCAGTCTTCTAGCATTCTTAGGAGCCTCAGAAATTATGAGGGTGGGATACTTCTTCAGTCATATCATCTTTAATGTGTGCAGCCTCTTCATGGGCTAGTTACTGTGTCTCAACTTTATTTGTTAACAGACTTTTGCCTCTCCCTTTTGCTCTGGTTTTGAAGATTGTGTAAGGGTCTTAAGGTTTGGTATCCATTCTTCCCTGTGTCTATATCAAAGATAGAGACATGCTGGTCTCATGGTTGGGATTGGAACCCACTCTGACTTTTGAAGAAAGAACTCTGAGTCTGGGTTGCTCTGTTGTTCATACTGCTCTTCTCTTATTATTCTTAAATACCAGGTTTCACAATCAATCTGGGATTACCCTGTCTCTATGGGTTAAAACATTTCATATTGTTAGGATCCTGCTCGCGGAGCCCATCCCACGAGCAGGCCCTCACTTACCCGGCTCTACGCTGGCACTGTTACCCCGGCCCATCACCACAGGACGTCCTCTCCTCATGGCCTAGGCCGCCTGGACCACTGCCGCTCCTCTTCCTTGCGGCAGGAGCCACTGCCTGGATGTCTCTTCGCGGCCCAAAGCTGCCGCCGTCCTCCCACCTCCGCAATGGGAGCCACCACTGGGATGCCTTTTCTTGTGGCCAGAGTGCCGCCGCTATTGCCTCTCCCCACGGCCTGGGAAGCCACCGCCTCTGAGGCCTTGCTCCACCTTCGTGGCAGCAGGTATGCCGCCAACACGGCCTCCCCAATTGCCTCCTGTCCCCAGGCCCTGCTAGGCACACGCGCGCGCCGCTGTTCAATATTTAAAGGGCAAGCAGTGGGAAAAGCCTGCTCCTTCATCCAGCCCTATAAAAGGGCTCAGCTTGTTCTCCTCAGGGCCTTCAAATTGGTTCCATGGTCGTCCATGTTCCTCTTCTCCGATCAAGGTCTTCCGTGGCATGCTCCGGTCCAGATGGTTCCATGCTGCATGTTCTTGATGTTCCTCGTCTCCTTCGTCTGATGTTCCTGCTTTTGTTCCTCATCGGAGCTCCTTCATTGCCTGTTCCTTGTCCTGATGTTCCTTATCCAGATGTTCCAAGTCCTGATGTTCCATGTCCAGAAGTTCCTGATGTTCCATGTTGCACATTCCAGATGTTCCTGATGTTCCATGTTCCAGTCCTGGTCCTGATGTTCTCACCTCAGCTCTTCGTCCTGCTTCCAGGTTCCTTGCTTGTCCATCTTTCCTGGCGTGCCACTGTCATGGTCCATGGCCAGCCCATGGGAGGGCTGTGTAGGGTGCTTCGTGGCACAAGGCCTGCTTCATGTCTGTAGAACAAGTCTCCGGAATGCCCTTGTTTTTAATGCCGAGGTCCGTTTCTGAAATCCAAGTTCTGAGTCTTGAATCCTGTGTCTTGAATCCTGTCCCAGTCTTTGGAGTATCTTGTGCCTACTTCCATCCATGCTCAAAACTCTGCCAGAACCTTCTCCGCTTCAGCATGGTCCGTGAACAGCCATGGGCTGTTCACAGGCCCCGGTGCAGGCCCCTCCTGAATCTTCAACATGTTTCCAGTTCCAAGATCCACTGCTTTGCCTGGAGTCTGCTTCGCTTCCGGCATGGTCTGCGACCAGCCATGGGCGGCTGTGTAGGGCGCACTGCGATGCAGTACTCACCTATTACTAATGCCTGAATTCTGATTCCTTGTCTGAGTCTTCCAAGTATCCTGAGACCTTGTCTGAGTCTTCCAAGTATCCTGAGTCTTCGTCCAAGACTTCTGAGTTCCAAGTTCCATGTCTTGTCTTGTTCCTGCCCTCAGCCTCCGTCTGGCCTCATACACTCGTTGTTCCTAAGCGGTGGGTCCAAAAGGGCTACCGAGTGGCCAGAGGGCTACTTCTGAGACCAGCATTATGTTGCTGGGTCTCACTAGTGCGTGTAGGTCCAGTGGAGGGCTGACCCTGCTTTGTTCCAATTCCTGACATTCCTTACCTTGTTTCCGGTCCAGCTTGTTCCTGCTCCGCCCGTGCCTGTACACACTTACCTCCCACGGTGTGTCTTAGGGCTCACCCCTGAGCTGCACCGTGGTCCAAGGGCTCACATCTCTCTGACCAAGTGACCGCGCCTCTGCGCTCCCAACACATATACAGTTTTAATCCAAAATTGCCAGGTTCTTATGGCCTGGATTGGCCACTGTTGGAAACAGGATGCTGGGCTTGATGGACCCTTGGTCTGACCCAGTATGGCATTTTCTTATGTTCTTATGTTCTTACCACTTTCAATTCACTTGTATCTGTTTAGTTCCTCAATGTCACCAGAACAGTTGATATTCAATTAGTGACAACTTTAGTCTCTTATTTATTTTATTTATTTATTTAAGGTTTCTTATACAAGTCTAGGTTTCTAATTAGTCTACATCATCTCCATTTCTTTATGCGGTAATATACAGTCTTTAAACAATCTTCTAAACAATGCACAACTTTTCAGCTCTTTAGGGTCAAAAGCAGAGTAGATATTTAATAATAGTTTCTTTGAGGTTTACATGTGTAACTCTTCAGTTAAAGTACCTCATTTTTAGCTCTATAGCAAGCAGGAATACAGTACTTAAATACATTTTTTGGGAATCAAAACATAGCTGATATTCCACTAATGATAGCTTCAGACTTTTCACATTCAGGTGTATAACTTTCCAGTTTAAGTTATATTGTTTCTAATTCTGTGGAAAGCACAAATATAATCTTTAAATAACATCTCAGTTCTTTAGAGTCCAAAAGGCCCAGCAGATATTCAATTAATGGTAGCTCTAAATGTTTTATATCTATATGTATAGTTCCTGTTGTGTTTCCTGTTATGTTTGCTGATCATAGGACTCGCCCATGACTGGCCTCACTCACCTCCGTGACAACCCGGACCCCAGCATGAGGCAGGGATGTCGACGGTAGCAGACACCACCAAGAGCTGCCCACACGCCAACCTGCTTCAGCCTCCCCTGGATCCTCCCTTAGGTGCAGAGCATGCTTGGGTTCTTGTTTCTCCATCTGGTCTCCCACAGAGCTTTTGCAAAGCTTATCTTCATTCTACCAGATAAGGTTTTCCAAAGCCTAAATAAATAGAAAAATCATCTCTTTCTTAATAGCTTTTAAGAATAACTAATCTTAAACTCTTGGGGGAGTTATTCATAGGTCTAATCTCTGACTCTTCCTCCTCCATTTCAGTGAGCTCAGCTGATAAGCTGTGCCTTGCTCTTGCTCTTTGCTGCACCTCTGCTATTCTCTTCTGTTTTTCTCCCTGGCTACTGAAAAGACTCCTCCCTTTATGGTATCTTGGAATTTATTGCTGTTGTAGACCTGAATCCACCGAGTCTCAGTTTCTCACTGTTCAGATTCTCCAAGAAGCTAGTTAGTAGGTCAGTTGGGAAATGTAGTCTGAAGGGCAGCCATTTTAAGATTAGCCTTATTTTGATTCAAACAGATCCTGCCTTATAATTTGAAGTCTCTGCCCTTTGTGCAGTGACTAGTATCTAGTGATCCATAACACACACCCTTGGAATGCTGTCCTGTGCAAGTGCACAGTTTATACAGTGGGTCACACTAACCCTGACTCATTCTTCCTGATACAGGCAGTGCTGCACCACTGACTTGTATCATCGGGGGAGGGGGAAGACTTCTGAAACCAAATCAGCATTTTGTTTTCCTGCTGTCAATGCTTGCTTTCAGCTGCATATAATATATATCCATTTTTGGAGTTAACGCTGATCAAAGTGGCATGCAGGGACATTCAAGCGGGGGATTTAGTAAGTGCACCACATTATATGTCCTCAATTCTGCACCCCCTTCCCAAATCATCTTCCCTTTACTTCCCTCACCTCCCTAACATAATCACTTTAAATAGTACAGTCATCTAGTTCTTATCCTGTCTTTGCATCCAAGATTACTATTTTAACCTGGTGTAACTGTGTTGCTTTAGCACTAACATAATGAAGAGAGAATAACTTTTGAAAACTCATCACAGATGTATTAAATTAGAACTTGATTTTAAAAAGCTTTCACATGTATAACATTGGGTTTTACATATGCAAATTCATTTTACCTATGTAAGTGGGCTTTTGAAAATTCCTACAATATATGCCATTGCATTGTCTATGGGATAATCAAGTGTAAGTGCACTTTACATGCATAAATGGCTTATTAAAATTGTGACAATAGTATGTTACATTTACATATGTAACGACTTTTAAAATTACCTCATAGTCTAATAGAAAGATATTACATACAACTAGTATGATGACCCTTAATTATATATATTCAAGAAGAATATCATGGCAGCTAAATTTTGCTCACTCAAAAACACACATTTCTTCTCAATCGTCTATATTTCTCCAGTTTCCTGTCCCCACTCTTTTTCTTCCTACTATCTTTTCCCTCTGCTTTTTACATATACCTTAATTTTACCTTGTTGCATGATTTCTATTCTCTTTTCTTTTCTTTATGAATTGTGCTGTCATGCCTGCAAGACAAAAGTGATTCTCTACCTTTGCTGTTCGTAAGAAGTTCCACCCTTCCACTTGAGATAGATTTTCTACAGACATCTCCTCCAGAAGGCCTTGCATATTGAATGGAATATTGTTTATCTGTTCTTTTATTTCCTTTAGGTTTTAAGGCATGACATTTTAGTCTTACATTAAGCATATCACGTCCGGGCACATATGCTCATACTATCTATTGTCTAAATCTGCTCTTCTGTGTGGCATCATCATGATGAATAGTCTAAACAGACGCTAAAACTTCTGAGAGGAGGAATATATCAACAACAAAACTAACCCAGCTGAAGAATGATAAGTTACCTACACAATAAGAATTGCTGATAAAAAATGATCAGCTATTGGTATACACATTTTTCACTTGGTTTATATAGACCAGTAAGAGTCAGGGGTTTATGACTTTGTGTAACTGAACACATGGAAGTCCTGGATACCTATGGCCCTGAGTATGGAATATGCGAAGTAAGCAAGCAATAACTCAGATCTACTAACATGAGCGGCTTCAACTTCAACCCTCTGCACAGCAATATAAATCTGTTCAAGCCTTTCTCTGGGATTCAGATGGCATCTCTCAAATCTTTGGCAGGTAGACATTAAGATTATTCCTGGCAGGGAAAAAGTTCAATTGAGTAATTATAAGCTAAGCAGGAAGCAGATACTTTTTGCCTGAGTAGTTCCTCTTTTCTCCCTTTACTTCCAGTTCAGTTGAAAAAAAAGTGCTGGGATTCTAACATGAGTCATCATTCACAATTACCTAGGGATTTTCTCCCTATTTTAATAGACACTCTCACAATTTCCATAGTCTGGCCATTACAAAAATGGTCCTGAGGCTGGAAGCCATGCACAAAGGTGCCTTCCTGAGTCCTGTATCATATGCTTAAAATCCAGTCACAAGTCATCACCCGTAACTCCCTGCCCCTCCCCCCACAGGGGCTGTGAACAATGCCTCTGCAACATCCCAGTTCTAGTCAACCTGGGATGCAAAAGACCCAGCTCAGGGACTGAACTGAGTACTTTTTGCATGGCAGCATTACCTCTGAGTCACCGAGGCAGCCCAGGAGACAAAGTTGTATCCAGTAACAGGCTTTAATTGACTGGGTTTTTATTTCTAGCTGTGCAAAATGGGAAAATAAACATCATACCAGTTCATTGTTAGCTTGTTTTCGCAAAAAAAAGATCTTTATGCTGCTGCCCTTCTATCTAAATGAATACAAACATTCAGAAAACAGTAAGAAAATAAAATGTATTAGAAACTCAGAAGGGAAATAGTGAGTTTTAATTAAAGAAGATTTGTATAATGAAAGAATTAAACACTAGGGATGTGAATCATGTGCCCGATCGTCTTAACGATCAAAATTGTCTGGCAGGAGAAGAAAATCGTGTTTGGCACGATTTTTTAGTAAAAAAATAGGTTTTTCTGATTAGTGCGCACTAACCATTGTTAGTGCGCGCTAACAGAAAATGATACAATTTGACACTTTTCAGGTCAGTTAAGGTCAGTTTAGGAATGAATATGTATTCCTATTGGCTGCCCTCTTATTTATTCATGTTACCAAGGTTCCAACTGACAATATATGGGGATGGGAAATGGAAACGGTTGGTAGCTTGACAAAAAAAGTAATGTGATCAGTCAATGTGACTAGAACTTGTGCCCTATCCCTGATACCGGGAGTGTTGTGATCTTCCTGCATTCAGTGCCATATCCCTGATACCGGGAGTGTTGTGATCTTCCTGCATGCAGTGCCCTATCCCTGATACCGGGAGTGTTGCGATCTTCCTGCACACATCCCAGTATCAGGGATAGGGCACTGCGTGCAGGAAGTTGACAACACTCCCGGTATCAGGGATATGGCACTGAGTGCAGGAAGATCACAACACTCCCGGTATCAGGGATAGGGCACTGCGTGCAGGAAGATCACAACACCCCCGGTATCAGGGATAAGGCACTGCGTGCAGGAAGATAACAACACTCCCGGTATCAGGGATAGGGCACAAGTTCTAGTCACATTGACTGATCACATTACTTTTTTTGTCAAGCTACCAACCGTTTCCATTTCCCATCCCCCAACCATCACCTCAGTGGGAACCTTGGTATCAATAAATAAGAGGGTAGCCAGCCAATAGGAATACATATTCATTCCTAACTGACCTGAAAAGTGTCAATTTGTATCATTTTCTGTTAGTGCGCACTAACTTCCGTTAGTGTGCACTAACTCCCGTTAGTGCGCACTAACCCGATTAACGATTTTTTAACGATAAATCGGGGGAATTCCTATTGTATTGAGTTCTTTAACGATTTATGATGATTTTAAAATTATCGGACGATAATTTTAATCGTTGAAAAACGATTCACATCCCTATTAAACACCAATATACCTGGCTGCTGTACATCAGTATCCCAAAATAAAATGCTCACAGTTGACACATTTTGCTATTCATTGTTTAATGGACACATGCTAGTCACAAACAAATCTATTAAAGGAAAACATAAAAGTCCTATTTTCTTTTTCTTTCTTTTTTTTTTAATATGTTGGATCTGATTTATCAAAGCTTTATCCTGCGGGCATAGAATACAAGAACACTTTGATAAATCAGGCCTATTTTTGCTTCCTAAAGTACTTATTGTTCCAAAATGTGTTTTGCATATAGACAATGAAATATTTTTTAGCTCTGTTTTTATGGAAAATTGGTTGGTTTGATGTGGTTGTATGTATTTTTTAAAGGAAGAAAATCATCAAAAAAGTGACATATATTATGTCATTTGTGCAGTGATTTTATTCTTAATATAGTTCACTGATGATCTTCTGCAGAAGTGTTGATGCTGCACATGCAAGCATAATTCTTGAGCATATTGTGCCGACAGACATATGAACGCCAGTCTACTGATAAAAAATTAGCATAAAGAACCTTCTAGTGCAAGAAGCATGGTGTGTACAATAACCATATTTCTCTATAGAGGGTAGCAGTGGCTGGATTTGTGACAGTGACTGACCTCCTGGAATATTTTCTACTTCCTGCCACCAAGGCAACCACCTCCTGGCATGCTCTCCTTTAATCACATCAAAATTGATGATCATTTAGATTTTTTTTTGGTTGAACAATTTATCAAATTAAAAAGCAGATCTACACATATCAAAATACATTATTTGTATAAACAATAACAATGTACTGTATGTAATACATGGACACATTGGTGAAGTCACCTTGGGACCTACTCGGTAATAGTATGCTCCAGAAAAAAGTCTCTTAAGGAGACCCACATGTTTGGATCTAGTGCTATGAATCTGGTGCTTGAGAAAAGACTCAAAGAGTATGGAAGGAGTCTGGAGACAGAGAGAGAGATATCAGCAGGGCCAGTGCAAGGGTGTTAGGCACCCTAGGCAAACCTTCTGCCTTGTGCTGCCCCCCTCCCTCCCTTCCCCCTCCCTAGTTCCAACCTCAATCACTGAGATGCCACTCGTGGCCTGTCAAGTGTTTGCTTTTCTTGGGCACAAGCAGGATGGGCACTGCTTACAGCCAGCCGATTCTATGCTTCTCTGGGCCACAAGCAGGATGGGCGCCACTCGAGGCCCACTGAGTCTGTACTCCTCGCGGCTGCAAGTGGGATAGGTTTTGCTCGCTGCCCCACATGGCTGCTCTTTGCCACCCCTAATAGTTGGTGCTCTAGGTGACCACCTAGTTCACCTAATGGGATGCAATGGACCTGGATATCAGGGTGACAAAAGTTTAGAGATGTGCATCGTTTAAGGTTTTCGGGTCAGGCTACGGTTTGGATGCCTCATGGAAAATGCCATTTTCCTGCGGCTTGTTTTTTTTTTTTCCAGCAATTTTCGATGAAAAAACAAAACAAAACACCCCCAACCCTTCAAATGTACTTAATTACAACCCCCCACACCATCCTGACCTCCCCCCCCCAAGACTTACTAAAAGCCCTGGTGGTCCAGCAGGGTCCCGGGAGCGATCTCTCCCTTTCGGGCCATCGGCTGCCACTAATCAAAATGGCGCCGGTGGCCCTTTGCTCTTACCATGCGACAGGGGCTACCAGTGCCATTGGTCAGCCCCTGTCACATGGAAGAAGCAATGGATGGCCCGTTCCATTTTCTAAGATGGCACCAGCCATCCATTGCTCCTTCCATGTGACAAGGGCCGACTAATGGCACCGGTAGCCCTTGTCACATTGTAAGGGCAAAGGGCCACTGGCGCTATTTTGATTCCTGGCAGGCCCGACGGGCCGAGAGCGGAAGATCACTCCCGGGACCCCTGCTGGACCACCAGGGCTTTCAGTAAGTCTTGCAGGGGGATAGGGATGGTGGGGGGATGTAATTAATTAAATTTGAAGGGTTCGGGTGGGTTTGGTTTTTTTTTTAATAAATGTGCCTCTAACCCGAAAAATGATTTTCCCTGAAATTTCGGGGGAAACCCAATAGTTTTTCGGGTCCTTCGATCCATACCAAATTGGACAATTTCATTGAAATTTTCCAATTCGGTGAAAACGAATGCACATCTCTACAAAAGTTAAAATGAAGAAATTCACCGCTAAATAACCTTGTGAAGGCTACCGCACACTACAGGGGAGAATCACAGCAGCCTGATAAAATGACTCAGCATCAGCTGAGGTGTATCAAAAGCCTATGGATACAGAAATGTTCTGAACCCTGCTTATTCTGTTAAAGAGATACCTTGTAAAGTTACCTCTGAGATATAACAGGGGGCCTGATGCAAAGAACCTTTAAAGAAATGACCCCTGAATTGTGGATTCATTTATTGGAAGGGGCAAAATTATGTGCTAGTTAGTAGAGATGTGAATCGTGTGCCAGATCGCCTTAACGATCAGATTTGGCTGGGGGGGGGGGGGGGAATCTGATCGTTAAGATATTTGAATTGGAATCGTTTCCGATTCCAATTCACATCGCTAATTTTTTTTTTAGGGAGGCCCGCACCGCTAAAAAAAAACAACCACCCGACCCTTTAAATCGACCCCACCCTCCCGACCCCCCCAAAACCTTTTAAAATTACCTGGTGGTCCAGGGGGGCCTCAGGGGGCCTTGGGGAGAGATCCAGGGGGGCCTCGGGGAGAGGAGAGATCCAGGGGGGCCTCGGGGAGAGATTTCCTGTTCCCAGGCATCAGCTGTTCTAAAAAAAAAAATGGCGCCGATGCCCCTTTGCCCTTACCATGTGACAGGGCATCTTTACTCATCAGCTGCTCCAAAAATGTGGGATTTCTGCACAAAGCTATGGAGGCAGAAAATAAGAACTCTTTGTTGATTTCCTAGACAGGGGCCAAGAGCTCTATGGGCCCTCTTGATCTTGATAGGTAGTGTAGTAGAGTCGCTATCGAGGGCACAGTCATCTTGCATGGAGAGAATGAAAGTGCAGATTTTTGGTGCTACCGCGTGAACATCTGTGTAGTCAGTGGTTTCCGGGAGTCTCCTTATTCTCAAGTTGCAGCACCATGACCTATTTTGTAGGTCTTCTAATTTATCGATGAGAGAAGAGCACCCTGCTTGTCTAGATTTCTGCTGCACCGTCATAATTGTGAGTACAATGCTGTGGCTCTCAACCCGCAGATCTAATTCATCGACTCTGGATCCCAGTGCCACGAGATCCTCACAAACCTCAGAAATGGAAGCAAGCAAGTCAGACTTGTGCTGTTTCATAACTGCCCTCAACTCGAGGAATCAGCCACGAAGCTTGTCTCTGGAGGGTAAGTCAGGAGAGCTTGCAGTTGTCATTGGGCAAAGCGGCAAGTCCTTGGCATCTTTTCTGATCACGCTATCAGTGGCCTGCACTGTCACCTCGCCGACCTCCCCGAGGAGAGTCAATGCATTTATTGCTGAAGGAAATTTGCTTAAGGTTGGTTGTTTTCCATTTGTTTGCAATTATAAGTGCTTAAGCACTGTAATATTGTAGGAAATGTCCCAAAATCATGGAATTGGCACTGAAAAGTGAAAGATTTATAAAGCAGGAGAGAGGAGCTCTGTTGTTAGGCAGCTATCCTGGTTGATGTCATTAAAGCGCCCCCTCCCTAGCAATTTTTATCTAGAGAATGTAAAAAAGATTCCTAAGCATTATTGGGAGCATTTTCAGAAAATGTTAACCAAAGAACTATCAGGCCGATAGTGCCCTTGGACGCACATTTTCCCTTACCCCTTATTCAGTAAGGGGCAGAAAACATGTGTCCAACCCGCGGCACCTAATAGCGCCCTCAACATGCAAATGCATGTTGATGGCCCTATTAGTTATGCCCGTGCGATACAGAAAGTAAAATGTGCAGCCAAGCCGCACATTTTACTTTAAGAAATTAGCGCCTACCCAAAAGTGGCACTAGTTTCTGCCGGCACCTGGAAAGTGCACAGAAAAGCAGTAAAAACTGCTTTTCTGTGCACCCTCCGACTTAATATCATGGCAATATTAAGTCGGAGGTCCCGAAGAGTAAAAAAAGTAAAAAAAAAAATGTAAAATGGGCCGGTAGCTGTTGGGCCAAAAACTGGACGCTCAATTTTGCCGGCGTCCGGTTTCCGAGCCCATGGCTGTCAGCGGGTTCGAAAACCGACGCCAGCAAAATTGAGCGTTGGCTGTCAAACCCGCTGACAGCCGCCGCTCCGGGTCAAAAGGAGGCACTAGGGATGCGCTAGTGTCCCTAGTGCCTCCTTTTGCCCGTTTCTACTGCACCACCTAATTTAAATACAGAATCGCGCGCACAGGCAAGTGGCCTGTGTGCACGTCGGAAGAGCGAGCGTTCATCCGCTCTCCCGCGGACTTTACTGAATCAGCCCATAAGTTTGTTAGTTTTACCTTAGAAACAGATCACAACCTAGTCATGCATATTTTCTTTTAAATTTTAGATAAAAACTAGCTGTACCCAGCCATGCGTTGCTGTGGCTCAGTCTGGTTAAATGGAAAAGAAAGAAAAGAGAAAGTGCACATTTCGAATATGGTTAATTTCACAATGCTTGTGGGTATACAATATTTTTTGTTGTTCCATTGTCTGTGCAGATATAGAGATTGTCTGGTTTGCCGACTCTAGAACACGCCACATATAATTGTCCATATGAGAAGCAATCCGTGTCTAGATGTAAACCGCATAATTCTAGAAATGAAAAAGAATTAAAAAAGAAAAAACAAACTATACTCACTAAATGAACGGTATGGTAAATGACACAGCTCAATTCCAACGCAATGTCACACAAAATAATTAAATCAAAATGAAAATAAATCAAAATCTATGAAAATTCAGTTTAAGAATGCAATCGGAAACATTGAAATGGAATCGTAAAATATTTAGTCCAAGCCGTTAAGCCTGTTAAAACGGGCGAGATTTTTGTCATCTCTCCTCCTACATCTTTGCTCTGCTCCGCTCCCCCCCCCCCCCAGCATCACGAAGGGCCAGAGGCAGCAGCGGTGGTAGGAGCTGCATCGGTGGCCGAGGGGGATCCCGCGAGGCGTAATGGTCCTGCCATCCCAACTCCCTCCCCTCTTCCCCAGTGGCGGAGGGACAGGCTCAGACCCCTTTCACTCTATCCTTACAGGCCCCAACTCCTCTGCTCTCCCATTCCCCTCTACACTGAACCCCTTCCACTGTAACTTATAAGTGGAGAACTGGGGGTGGGGGGGTAGAGAATCTCTCTCTCATACAGCCCCCTACATAGGCTTCCTCTCTCTCTCTCTCTCTCTTGCACATACACTCTCCCTCTGTCCCTCACACATGCACGCCCAATCCCTTTCACACACATACACAATCCCTCACGTAGTCTCCCTCTCTCTCTGGCACTCACACTTGCCTTCAGCACACATTACCACACTTCTCTCTCACACAGTTAAAACGGGCGGGATTTTTGTCCCCTACCCACCTAAGTCTTTGCTCTGCACTCGCAAGAGCTTGTAAAGTTCCCACACCAGTTGTGTCTGGGAGAGAGAGGAAAACACTCCGTCCCCCCCCCTCGCAAAGAGCAGGCGGCAGGCACTGCAACAGATTTGGGACACGTTGCCTAGCTTACTTTGCTCTTTCTGGCAGACCTGTGCCTTTAAGAAATCCTATCAGGGGCTTGAGAGGGAGGAGGGAGCAGGGCTCTGGCTTTCACTTTCGACATGGTGCTTTGCTGGGAGTGGGGGTGGAGCGATGCCCATGTAAACTCTTCCCTTGGTGGCTGAGACCCATGGGCGGTCTAGCAGTACTGCCTTCCCCCTCCCAGCCCCGCAGTTGCAGGATATTTACTTGGCTTCTCCTTATCTGCGGGACTCAGGAGGCGGGGGAGGAGGGCGAGCTGTTCTCTGTTCAGCTCTTTGCGCTTTGGCTGCTGCAGGCTGCAGCTGCTTGTGATCTCTTCACAGCCACTTTCTACTGCATTTGCTCTTCTCCGGCCGTCCCAACTCCCTCCCCCCCTTGCCCGGTGGTGGACGGACTGGCTCAGCGACTCTTCTACCCTTTCCTCCACCTGTGTGTAACTGTCCGGCAATCCCTACTCCCTGCCTCCTTCCCCAGCAGGGGAGGAATGGGCTGAGCCGTTTCTCGGAGCGGCAACTCGTCTGCTCTTTCCTCCTCCCCTCTGTGGCAACCATCATGTAATGCAGAGCTCAATGGTCCGCACATGCACGGTAGAGCTGCTCTCTACTGCACATTTGCGGGCCGTGGGTCAGAGCCCATTTATATTGTAGATAGCGTGTGTTGCTTGTACATCCAACAGATGGTGCTGTTTTTCCAAAGAGCATGTTTTTACCTGTCACAAGTATGACATCTATATAATATAGGTATATAAAAACATGCGCGTATTCGAATGCAACGTTGTGTCAAAATTTCAAAGCAATTGGTGAAGAACTTTCGGAGATTTAAGATTTGAACAAAAGAACATTTATATTTTTATTTATATAGATTGTATGGGTTTTCAAGTTAGGTGTTTTTCTGATTATATTAAGCATGACCCAGAGGTTGTTATGCAAAAGATGTATGAGGGTAGCATAGCTCTTCCACTCATAAATCTTCAACTTGTTAGATATACTCCCTTTTGTCAAAACATTTGTGTGGGCAAAGTTATTGTGACAAAAAGGCAGGGAGGCTGAAGGCATGGAAAGGGTGAGCTAACAAATGCAGGCTTAAAGTTATCCAGATAAATGTATCTGGATATTCAGCAGAAAACTTATCAGGGTAAGTTCTGATAAATATTCAGACAAACGTTATCTGGATAACTTTCCTGCTCTCTGGGTCTATTGAATAAACCTCTCAGATTAGAAGGAAGAATTATGTTACCGTATTCAGAAATTTCTAAAATGGGTGCCACCTTTACTTTATTCAGCTAAATGGTGAATTTCTTACACAAATGTTAAAGATTTGTTCTGGGAACTAAGGCAGTTTACTGAGCTTTTAGAGATGCATGTCTCAGTACCCCATGTGTCACATGCTTTAAGTGATATGGGTTCTGTTTTCCCAGAAACAGGTGAATTTTCAAAGGAGAATGCATAAAAACGTAACCTACTATCATAGCAATTTCCAAAAACCATTTACCGACATAGCGGAGGTAATTTTCCAAGGAATTATCAGATGAATTTTCAAAGAATTTATGTGCATAAATGTAACATACTATTGTAGCAATTTTCAAAAGCCATTTTACACATGTAAAATGCACTTATGCGGGTAAATCATACAGGCAATTCAATGGCAAATACTGTAGCAATTTTCAAAAGCCCATTTACAAGGGAAAAGTGCATTTCTATGTTTAAAACCCAATTTTAAGTATATAAATGTTTTTAAAATCATGCCCTATGCATGTAAATGTAACATACTATTGTAGCAAATTTCAAAAGCCCACTTACATGGATAAAGTGCATTTACATATGTAAAACCCAGTTTTAAGTATGTAAATGCATTTGAAAATCTGTCCCTAAGTGTACAGATTTATTTATCTAAATCTGATTACATACCTTTCAGAGCAAACTATCAGGGCACAGAACAAACAAATCATACAAAATGAACAATAAAATTGATACATCACATATATATATTATAAAATTATAACAATATTATTCAAAACCTAAAATCCCCACCAAACCCCAATTTGCTTCTTTCAGCCATTCTGCTTCATTCCAGTTTTCTCCCAGCCTCACTCACAGGTAAATAACCATGAATTTAACTACTGTTTGAATTTGCTAGTTTCCCTCTTTCCTAATTGCTTCCAGCAATTCATTCTGTAAAATGGGCCTGAAATAGCTGAAAGTTGTTTGCTGTGTCAGAACCAACTTGTAATCCTTTATAGCAGGAACCTCTTGCAACCTCTGCAGTGAGGTTCTCCATATCCACAAAGGCCTAGACCAGGAAAGTAAAGAAGCAAAATAGTCAGGAAAATTGTAGCACACATTAGAAATCAACATTACAACTTTGAAATATATTCTTGCCTCAGCCAGCAACCAATACAGCTTTGGAAAAATTGGAGTGTATGATCAAATATTTATAAGCTAAATATCAGCTGTATTTTGAAGCAACTGTAAATATTGCACTCATCCTGGCAATCCCTGGTACAGAGAATTGCAGTAATTGATGCTACTAGAGATAGGCCTGTAGAATTTACCTCAAGTCCTTTGATGACAATACATACACATTATAAAATGATTTCTGAAGCACTGAAGATATTAGTGAGCTCATGGTTAACTTATTATTAATCTTAACCCTCTGAGGAAGTGTATAGGAAACTCCCTCTGAACACCTTAAAGGACCGGCCACAGCTATCTGGCCCGGTCTCCTTAAGGATCAGTACCACAAGAGATTCTGGGTGAAGGGTGGCTCCACTCATCATAGCATAAGGAGTCAGGGCCCAGAAAGTTTTGACAGGCCGCAGAGAACAGGCAGGAAGCTGTAATACAGACAAACTACTTATGTTTGATCCTTTTGGAGTTGCATTTAAGGACTGCTGTGGTAACTGTCTTATGTGTTGTGATTTTTCTGTTTTGTAAATAAAACTTTGTGGGGTAGATTTTATAAATCTAAGAACGCGCGTACTTTTGTTCGTACACCAGATGTGAACAAAAGTACGCCGGATTTTATAAGATTTTATAAGATACGCGTAGCCGCGTGTATCTTATAAAATCAAGGGTCGGCGCGCGTAAGGGAGTGCAGAAATCCGAGCGGCCTTGGAGGGAAATTTCCTTCTACCCCCCTGCACCTTCCCCTCCCTTCCCCTACCTAACCCACCCCCTTGGCCCTATCTAAACCTTCCCCCTACCTTTGTTGCTAAAGTTACACCAACCCGAGGCCGGCGTAACTCTGCGCGAGCCAGCGAGCTGCTGGTGTGCCATCACCCGACCCGGGGGCTGGTCCAGAGGCCTCGACCACGCCTCCAGGCCAGTGCCGCACCCCCGGCACGCCCCCCTTGCGAAGACCCGGGACTTACGTGCGTCCCGGGGCTTGTGCGCGCCACCGAGCCTATGCAAAATAGGCTCGGCGCGCGCAGGGATTTTTTTAAAAGGGTTACGCGCATACCTTATGCGCGTAACCCTTTTAAAATCCGGCCCTGTGTGTTTGAAACAGCCAGAGTCTGCCTGCTTCCATTCTCCTGGCTGTTTCCTAGGTCAAGACCACTCCAAATGACCACTAATCCCTAAACTAAGTATGGTATCTTTCAGCACAATTTTTACTTCTGCTTCCATAGGACTAATAGAACTCTGTCTTGATGACAAATCTATAAGGCCTCAGTTAGTTCTTGGGTTTAGCTTAAGATACATATGCCCTAACCAGTTTACTTGAGCAGGCAACAATTTATCTTTTGTATATCCATTTCCTGGTTCCTTCCAACAGGTACATGAATCTGTATATCTTCTGCAAAAATATGATAGTCAAAGCCTGAAGTTCAATCAGCTCTACCAATAGGACCATATAAATATAAAATAAGAGCAGAGAAAATATTTTCAAATCTATATGTGCATTATTTTTCTAGGGAAATTTTACACAAACAAAAAGCAGGTGCTAAAGTCTTTTACTCCAGTCTGTTTTCAAAGATAAATAACATCTGTAACCCCCCTCTTCATGGACCTCCCAGAATTCATTCACACATTGTTGTCCCAGAGCCATTTTCTCCCAGCTCTCTCTTTCCTCAAACCAAAATAGTCCATTCGCCCTGGGGTATCAGGGTTATTTCTGGTGGGGAGGGGGATTTAACCTCTGAGGCCCTAGATTCATAGGGGTGGGGACCAATTCACAGTATTTCAGTCTTTCTTTAGTTGCTTTCTCTGTTTTACTCACTATTTTGTTGCCCTTGCTTTAGAGTACCTCCAAATCTGAATGAAGACACTGGGAACTATGATGGAGTATTCCACAAAAATATACTGTAACCAAAAATACTTCAATTCACAACAAAATTTCTCGAACTGATCTTCTCACAAAATAAACAGTCCAAAAATATTTATTTCCTCAGTCTATCAGCTAAGGCAGGCACTAGGGAAAAACCAATACCCTTTAGTGGCAGAATATGGGCTCCTAGTGGGGACTGGGATCTCCTATCTCTTTCATGTTGTTAGTTCTGAACCTCTGGTGTTAGAAGTCCTAAAATAAGGTCCAAAAATTCTATGTATCTTCTCTCTCTTTTTCAGTGGATAGGGACTGGTAGCCCAAAAGATCTCTTCCAATTGAAACAGGCATAAACCTTCTCAAAACTCCAAACTGCGAATGGCTCTCTCAAAAAACTCCTCTTCCATGCTCCAAAAATCCTCCTTTCTAGACTTACAGGTACTGACCAGGGATAAATCTCTTCCCCTGGATCAGGCTGTGAGGCCTACATTGGGGACCACTGCCCTAGTTTCCAGAATTCTGACAAAAATGCCATACTATTCCTTATGCATTGATACTTTCAAGGAGCTAACTGACCAATCCTAGCCCAGGACTTAGGCTAGGGTAATTTAGTTAGTGAGGTATCTATAGGGTCCTTTACACATGTTTACTTTACATTTCAAAATTACTACTATTACTATCACTACAACTTTCAATGATGTTACCAGACATATGCATTTATGTACATTAAATTAAATAGAAACAATACCTGCTCTAAGAGATTTACAATCTAGTTAAGACAGACAAAACAAATAGGAGTGAATTTTCAAAGAAGTTATGCATGTAAAAGTAGCAATTTTAAAAAGCCCATTTACGCATGTAAGACCCTTTTGCCGAGATGTTAATTATCACTTATATGTATATGCGTTATAAACACGTTTCATGTATGAAGTTGTTTTCACTGAAAACCGGGGTGAAGGCACTCTGCTATACTTCAGTATAAAAAAAAAAGAATCTAAATAAATAAATAATAAGCATTTAAGTATTACAGTACAGCATATTTAATGAGAGAGGGTCAAGATCAAGAAAAGTAAGGGGTTTTGGGATTTAAATTCAGTCTTACAGAGGTAGGTCTTTAAGTGGGACTCTAACTCAGCCAGAGATGAAACAAGATACAATTCAGAAAAGCTGTTTCAGGCACACATTGCAATGAAACAGAATGGATCACGTTATCAATGAAGGAGAAGGGCACCATGATAAGAACAGCTTTCTCAATGAATAAAGGTCATGAGGAGGGATATGGGGAAGATAAGAAAGTAGATGTAGCATGGAATTGCAGAGTGAATGATGCTGGAGGAAGGATAAGTCATGAAACTGAATTTTGGATAGACTATAGTGAAGACAGACTTCAGTAGCAGAATTATAAAGAAGAGGTTGCAATAATCCAAGCAGGAGGTGAGTGGAGAAGGGTTTTGATAGTGTGTTCAGAAAGGAAATGGCAGATTTTGGTGATATACAGAAAGAAATAGTGCAATTTAAATGTAAGCAGAGAAGGAAAGAGAGAGAGAGAGAGAGCGGTCAAAGACAACCTCAAGGTTGGGGGCTGGAGGCACAAGGAGACTGATGATGGAAAGGGGAAAATGAATTTGGGAAACAAGATAAGAAGTTAAATTTAAGGTAGTGATGGGATATTCTGGCAACCACGTCAGATAAAAAAGTCAAAATCTAAAACGATTTCAGGTGAAAGTTCCAACACAGTGACAGAAATCTGGGAGTCATATGCATGAAGATAGTATTGTAAGCCTTGAGAAGAGATCAGGTCACCAATGGAAGGAATATAAAGAGAGAGAAGAAAAAGAGGACCCAGAACAGAATCTTGGAGCCTGCTCACCAATGACAAGAGAACTTTGGAGGAGGCTTCACAAAGAGGAGATGTATAATTTACATATTTTTGTAAACTGGTTTGGTGACATCAGGGCCATGCTAGCTTTTTTGCTGCCTTTCGCAAACAATTACTGTGCTGTGCCCCCCTCTCCCCCCAATTCATTTTCTCTTTCCTAGGCCCATCAAGTAAAGCCCAGCTCCCTCCTGCAATCTATATTTTTAAAAAAAGTCAGCCCCCCATGGAACCCATAGTCAAGGGAAAGGAAGTAGGTACCTTAGGCAAATCTTGCAGCCATGCACATATGCCACTCCCTCCCCGTCCCCCCATCCCCCCCACCACACACACACTCTCTAATCCTCTACAGACACACACACACACACACAATTAAATAAATTAAATAAATTACACATGGAAAATAAGTTGCAAAAGTACAATCTTCTGAGGCAAAAATATCACTTATAAATTGCATGTTATATTTACATGCACTGCTGTACAGCCAAACAGAAACCTCTGCAAAAAAGACATTTGGAACTCCTATTGAATTAAACTTTTTGTAATGTGTATTGGGAGTGTGTTTGGCACTCAGAAAGCCATGAATAAACAGAATTACCATTACAATGTAGAAAACCTCTCATACCAAAACAGCCCTAACTGCCAATGCTCAAACAGTAACAACATTAGCTATGAAAAGACAACTCTGTGTTATGACCAACGGTCGCAGACGGCTGCAACCTCTATTACTCACTTTGTGTGCTGCTGCCCTCTCTCCCCTGTGGGAACTCACGGCTGTGTCTAGCCGCTTCCGATGCACATTGCCCCGTTCCAGGACTCCCCAGGGCGGCGAGGACGCAGTGGACCGCCATGTCCCCTATGGGCCTTCCTAAGTGCGCATGCTACATGGCCCTCCCTTAAGGACGCCAGGATGGGAACCTCAGGGGCGTCTCCTCCTGATGACGTCACTAGCCCTGGACTCTTAAGCTCTAATTGACTTGGCAATGAATTCCTTCCTTGCTGTATACTGCTGATCTCTCCTCGGACGCTGGTTCCTGGTACCTGCTCCTCCTGGCGTGAGACACTCCCGGGTACCCGCTCTTCAGTGGCCTTATTTCTGTCTCTGGACAGACTCCTCGGAGGGCCCTGCTGCTCGGACGCTGCCTGCCAGCTCCCCTGTGCCTCGGGGTTGCTTCCGGAACTACTCTACTCGTGGAGACTCAACATTGCCTTACTACTCTGCTTCGTGGAGACTCAGCATTGGCATACCCCACTCTGTGGACCATTGCCGTACTACTCTGCTTTGTGGAGACTCAACGTAGGTGAACCCCACCCCGTGGGCCATTAACTTACTACTCTGTTTCGTGGAGACTCAGTGTTGGTGTACCCCGCTCCACGGACTGTAACTGTGACTGTGACTGTGCCACACTCCCCACTCCTCGGGGCAGCACGCTGTGTACCTCAGTGACTGGGTCATGCGTCCCCACTCCTCGGGGTAAGAATATAAGAACTTACGAACATAAGAGCGCCTTGAGTATTTCAGTGACTATGCCTCACTCCCCGCTCCTTGGGGTAGTATCCTGATTTCACCTCAGAGACTGTATCCACACTTGCCCACTCCTTGGGGTAGTGTCCACGTGCATTGCTAGTGACCCCTGGGCTTCCCTGCTCCTTGGTTAAGTCCACGACATTCCTACTGTGCTGACTCACTCTGTGGCTCCGCCCTCTGGGGTTCCTCTCTCAGCACTCATCCATACCCTGCCTATCATTCCCCGCTCCTCGGGACCTGTTCTACACTTCACCACTAGGGGAACTTATTCTTGCTATTGTATCCACACCCCAGTCTCTTGCTCTCTCCGTACTTCCTGGGCTATGTCACCTGTTGCTACAGCCTTGTCTCCCGACGGTGAGGCCCAGTGGGGCTCCTCCCCATGGGCGGTACCACCTCTCACCTCAGGCCAAGGGCCCACTAACTCATGAATCCTAACAGATTGCCAAGTCTATGGACCCGGCAGAGGTCTCGGCTCTCCAGGCCATTCCTGGCCTGGCACAATGAATGTCTGAACAACAAAAATTCTTGAAAAATCTGGCAGCAGCCATAGATAACCTGAGTACTTGGTTGGACTCCACCTCGACATCTGCCAAACCTAATCCTACTGCACATATGCCTATCCACTGGGCTACTGTGCCCTTGCCGGCACCCCATGTTTCTCAAGAGACCCTCTTATGTGCAGGGGTTTCCTGAATCAGTGTAATAATCACTTTTGCCTACAATTAGCATACTTCCCAGATGTGATCACCAAGATGACTTACATCCTGTCACTTCTGGATGGTAAGGCCTTGGCCTGGGTGTCACCACTCTAGAAGCGAGCTGACCAAGTTCTTCAAGATCTGCCTGGCTTCCTCACCTTCTTTCGCTCTGTCTTTGGCGATCCAGGCCGAAGAACCATATCCAGGTCTTCCCTTCTACATCTCCAACAAGGCTCCAGGTCTTTGACTGACTACGTCATTGAGTTCAGGACCCTTTCTTCTGAACTTCACTGGAATTTGGACTGCCTACGTACTATCTAGCTCGAAGGCCTCAGCCCATGGATCAAGGATGAGCTAGCGGCCCGGGAACTACCTGAATCCCTGGATTCCCTGATAGACTGTTACGTCCATCGCTGCTCGACGCCCTCACTCCGCCCTCTTTACCTCTGTGGCGACTCCTTCCGGGTCTGATGGACGCTTGGTAGCCACGACGTCTTCTTGCCGTCTCCCTCCAGTGTCCCCGGACTGGCATGATGCTGCGGATCCGCCAAGTTCCTGATGACATAGGGCATGCGCACGCGCACTCCAATTGATGTACCGGCGAGGGCACGAACTTTGGGGGCGTCCCCCTGAGATGGCTTCATCTGCTTCCAATATAAAAGGTCTCAGTATTCGCTAACGAATCGAGTTAGCAAGGGGGATTGCTTCGGCTTTACTCCCAAGCTACTCTGAAAGGGGGATTGCTTCGGCTTTACTCCTAAGCTACTCTGCCTCCTCGGACTTACCGGGGGTACCCGCTCCTCGGGGGTCTTGCTCTCTTTTCTTTATTTCAGATTGCAGATAGGAACCGGTACTCACTCCTCGAGGGCCCATGTTCCTGAACACTCTGAAGATTCTCTACTGCCTGGAAGCTATCGCAGATACAGACATTTGTGAGTTACCATCGCTCTCTCAGAGCTTTCCCTGGAACCAGGTACTCACTCCTCGAAGGCCTAACCCTTTCAAGCTGCTGAGCTTCCTAAAGACCTTATGTGAGTTTTGTTATCCAGTTCTGGCTATGAACACAGCATACCCTGTCTACTCACTATCTATAGTTTCTCTACAGCTCAGCAACCCTGGGAACGCTGTTCCAGTACTTGAGGGACTTCAGCCCTGCCGGGCATATCAGCTCACTACTACCACCTCTGGTGGTTCTACCAACCTGTCTAATAAAAGAATTATCTGTGTCTGTCTCCGTACCCAAGCCTAGCCGGTGGTCCCTCTCAGGATATCCTTCTGGGGGCGCAGTCATCTGCCATCGGCCCAAGGATCCACCTATCTACATTCCTCTACAGCTGAGTGCCCTCTCCAAGCACTTTTCTGGTAACAGATTGCTACTCCTTTTCCATCAGGAGTCTTCAGCAACAGATTCATAACAGATTGCTACTCCGCAGTCTAAACCCTAACAGATTGTTTACTACGCCTTCTACAGGAGTTGAGCATATCAGATTGCTAACTCATCCTTCCACAGGAGCAGATTCATTATCAGATTGCTAACTCCTCCCTTCTTGAGGAGTAGATCATAACAGTTTGCTAACTCCTCCCTTCTACAGGAGCCAAAGCATAACAGATTGCTAACTCCTCCTTCCTCAGGAGCTGATTCATAACATAGACCTTGCCAGTCGCATCGAGCACTGCCTTTGAGAATGTTCTCAAGAGGCTAGAGTGTCCAGGAGGATTGCACCGAGCTCACCCCGAATTCGACATACGCACTCTCCTAAGTCCAACACCACTCAGAATAAAGAAGTGAAAGAGCCAATGCAGATGGGTCAAAGTAGGCTTTCTCTGAAAGAAAAATGCTGTTGCCAACAATCAGGCCTCTGTTTGTATTGTGGCCAACTCGGACATGCTATGCCTTCATGCACTGTCTGTGAAACTCCCAGGCCTAGGTTCTGCTGGAGGACTACTCCTAGGCCTGACTTCACCCTCTCCTCCATTAACTGTGCCAGTTTCCATCAAACTAGATAGTCAAGAGTTTCACACACTGGCTTTGGTGGGCTCTGGGGCCGGCAGGAATTTCATTCTGAGGCAACTTGTGGAACATCTCCGAATTCCCACCATCCATTCCCCAGGGCCCTTACTACTCTCCTCCGTTCATGGAGAACCTCTACCAGGCGAGGTTACGCAATCCACGGTCCCTATGCAGCTCCGTAACGGCTCTCTACATGTAGAGACCATTTCCTTTCTTGTTCTGGGTAAAGCAATACACCCCGTGGTTCTGGTTCTGCCGTGGTTAAAGCTGCATACCCTGCAGTTTGACTGGGTCACATTACAACTTTCTCAATGGGGTAGCTCCTGCCATGACAAATGCTTGGAGGCCGTATCACCAGTGCCTTGCCTAACCACTTCTGCTTCTCTTCCGGGCCTTCCGCCACAGTATTCCTCATACGCGGATATCTTCTCAAAAAAAGACTGCGGACTCCCTACCTCCACGTCACTCCTTTGACTGTGCAATAAATTTTCTGCCCAACACAGAACCTCCTCAGGGTAGGATTTACCCATTGTCCTTGACTGAAGCGTAAGCTTTGTCAGAATATATTCGTGAAAATTTGGCTAAGGGCTTCATCCGGCCCTCCAAATCTCCCACTGGAGCGGGCTTTTTCTTCGTGGGAAATAAAGATGTCTCACTCTGGCTGTGCATCAACTACCATGGCTTAAACGAGATCACTCTGAAGGATCGTTACCCTCTATCTTTAATTTCAGAACTCTTTGACAGACTTCAGGGTGCTAAGATTTTTAACCAAATTGGACCTTAGAGGGGCTTACGACTTCGTCCGGATCCGCCAAGGCGATGAATGGAAAACCGCGCTTAACACATGTGACGGCCACTTTGAATAACTTGTGATGCCATTCAGCCTCTGTAACACTCCAGCGGTTTTTCAGATTATGATGAATGAGGTCTTCAGAGACATGTTCTACCGATGTGTCGAAGTGTACCTGGACGACATCTTGGTTTTCTCTCAAGACCTTCAGAGCCACCATCAGGATGTCTGCAGTGTTCTTCAGTGTTTGCAGGACAACCAGTTGTATGCCAAACTGGAGAAATGCTCTTTTGAACAAAAGTATGTCCCTTTCCTGGGCTACGTGGTTTCCAGCCAAGGCTTTTGGATGGATCCCCAAAAATCCAAAAGTATCCGCAACTGGCCTCAACCCACAGGCCTCAAGGCCTTGCGGAGATTTCTTGGCTTCACCAATTACTACAGATAATGTATTCATCACTATTCTACACTGACCGCCCCACTCATGGCCATGACTCGCAAGGGGACCAATCCATCTCAGTGGTCACCGGAGGCCATGACCGCCTTCCAGGACCTCAAGGCCGCCTTCCTCCAGGAGCCGTGTCTTTGCCACCTGGACCCCCAATAGCCCTTCATCGTTGAAGTCGACGCCTCTGATGTTGGCATAGGAGCAGTACTCAGCCAGTATTCGGCCACCCATACCTTACACCCTTGCTCATTCTTCCCAAACGCTTTTCTCCAGCAGAACGTAATTAGGCACTTGGGGAAAAGGAGTTGTTGGCAATTAAACTGGCTTTCGAGGAGTGGCATCCCTGGCTCAAGGAGGAGCAACATCAGATTACAGTATATACACCGACCACCGTGCTCAATGCCTAAATCATCGACAGACCCGTTGGGCCCTTTTTTTTTACTCAATTTAATTTCCTGTTACGATAATATCCAGCCAATAAAAATTGCTCTGCCGACGCACTCTCCCAAACCTTTGTCACTGAAGATGTCCCCGATGTTCCTCGGCACATTATTGATCCTGCTAAAGTCCTCCTTTCTTCCAAGTTCACTGTGCCGCCTGGGAAAACAGTAGTTCCCTGACAACTCCAACGAAAAATACTCCAATGGGCTCATGACTCTAACAGCAGGCCACCCGGGACATCTAGAACCCTTTCCACTCTCCAATGATTCTATTGGTGGCCCACCATGAAGAAGGACACTCACACCTATGTTGAGTCTTGCCCCTCATGCGCTCATCATAAGCCCCAAGTGGGCCGTCCTTGGGGTCTCCTGCAACCGCCGACTGCCATGACTCCTCCGGGCCTTCCAAGCGCACGCATATGCTACATGGCCCTCCCTTAAGGACGCCAGGGCGGGAACCTCAGGGGCGTCTCCTCCTGATGACATCACTAGCCCTGGACTCTTAAGCACCACCTTTCAAGTATCTGAAAGTCTGTATCATATCACCTCTGCTGCTCCTTTCCTCCAGGGTGTACATATTTAGATTCTTCAATCTCTCCTCATAAGTCATTTGATGAAGACCTTCCACCTTTTTGGTCGCCCTTCTCTGGACCGCCTCCATCTTATCTCTGTCTCTTCAGAGATACGGTCTCCAGAACTGAACACAATACTCCAGGTGAGGTCTCACCAAGGACCTGTACAAGGGGATAATCACTTCCCTTTTCTTACTCGATATTCCTCTCTCTATGCAGCCCAGCATTCTTCTGGCTTTAGCTATCGCCTTGTCACATTGTTTTGCCGACTTCAGATCATTAGACACCATCACCCCAAGGTCTCTCTCCTGCTCCGTGCACATCAGCCTTTCTCCCCCCATCGAATATAGTTCATTCGGATTTCCACTCCCCATATGCATGACTCTGCACTTCTTGGCATTGAATGTCAGCTGCCATATCTTCGACCACGCTTCCATCTTCCTTAAATCCCGTCTCATTCTCTCCACTCCTTCCGGCGTGTCCACTCTGTTGCAGATCTTAGTTTCATCCGCAAAAAGACATACCTTACCTTCTATCCCTTCCGCAATGTCGCTCATAAAGATATTGAAAAGGACCGGTCCCAACACCGATCCCTGCGGTACACCGCTTAAAACCGCTCTCTCTTCAGAGAGAGTTCCATTTACCATCACACATTGTCTTCTGTCCGTCAACCAGTTTGCAATCCAGGCCACCACCTCGGCACTCACTCCTAAGCTTCTCATTTTATTCACCAGTCTCCTGTGCGGGACAGTGTCAAAAGCTTTGCTGAAGTCCAAGTAGATGACATCGAGTGCTCTTCCTTGATCCAATTCCTTGGTTACCCAGTCAAAAAAGTCAATCAGATTTGTCTGATAGGATCTTCCAATGGTGAATCCATTGGACAGCCTGTTTCAGAGAGAGAGAGAGAGAGACAGAGAGAGAGAAAGAGAGAAAGAGAGAGTGCCTTGCTATAGTGTCTCCTCCCTAGACAGGTATTTGTATCCCTATGGGAGGCCCACCTAGTAACTCGAGGTGGGGATTAGGTATGAGTGTAGGAGGTTGGGGGCCACTTTCACATTCAACATGAGACGTACGAACAGAACAGTGGTCTCTTGTGAAGATTTGATGGCCTTCGGAGTGAGGAAACTCACTCCAAGATGATATGTGTGCAAGGTTCTCTCCACCTAGCTTGATGGACACTCTACCTGGGCAACAACAAGCTAGGTGGAGAGAACATTGCCCAAATCTCATCTTGGAGTGAGTTTCCTCACTCCGAAGGCCATCAAATCTTCACAAGAGACCACTGTTCTGTTCGTACGTCTCATGTTGAATGTGAAAGTGGCCCCCAACCCCCTACACTCATACCTAATCCCCACCTCGAGTTACTAGGTGGGCCTCCCATAGGGATACAAATACCTGTCTAGGGAGGAGACACTATAGCAAGGCGCTCTCTCTCTCTCTCTCTCTCTCTCTCTCTCTCTCTCTCTCTCTCTCTCTCTCTCTCTCTCTCTCTCTCTCTCTCTCTCTCTCTCTCTCTCTCATATATATATATATATACTGAAACAGGCTGTCCAGAAACATCATGCACTGCAATGACCCTTTACCGGCCTCTAGTGCCAAGAAGTGCAGAGTCATGCATACGGGGAGTGGAAATCCGAATGAACTATATTCAATGGGGGGAGAAAGGCTGATGTGCAAGGAGCAGGAGAGAGACCTTGGGGTGATGGTGTCTAATGATCTGAAGTTGGCAAGACAAGGTGATAGCTAAAGCCAGAAGAATGCTGGGCTGCATAGAGAGAGGAATATCGAGTAAGAAAAGGGAAGTGATCAGGTCCTTGGTGAGACCTCACCTGGAGTATTGTGTTCAGTTCTGGAGACTGTATTTCTGAAGAGACAGAGACAAGATGGAGGCGGTCCAGAGAAGGGCGACCAAAAAGGTGGAAGGTCTTCAGACAACAATAAACCTTTTCCGTAGGAAAAAAATCAGCAGAACCAGGGGTCACGATTTGAAGCTCCAGGGAGGAAGATTCAGAACCAATGTCAGGAAGTATTTCTTCACGGAGAGGGTGGTGGATGCCTGGAATGCCCTTCTGGAGGAAGTGGTGAAGACCAGAACTGTGAAGGACTTCAAAGGGGCGTGGGATAAACACTGTGGATCCATAAAATCAAGAGGCCGTCAATAAAGAGTGGGTGGCTCGCCAGAATGACGGCTACTGCCTGGAGATAATACCCTTATTCAATAAACATACACATGTTTACTGTGACTCCAACATCGCTCTAAGCTACAACAGCAAGAGGAAATGTGGAAAAAAGGATTCACACTCACAAAGCGGGGAGTAGCTGGTTTGTTACGGCGGTTACTACCCCAAATCAAATAAGCCTGATACTTCACTTTCAATGCATATCCAGCATAGCTCTCTGCTTCAACGGCAGGGGAGAAGAAAAACTGATACTTCACGCATATCCAGCATAGCTCTCTGCTTCAACGGCAGGGGAGAAGAAAAACTGATACTTCACGCATATGCAGCATAGCTCCCTGCTTCAACGGCAGGGGAGAAGAAAAACTGATACTTCACGCATATCCAGCATAGCTCACTGCTTCAATGGCAGGGGAGAAGAAAAAAGGATTCGCACTCACAAAGCGGGGAGTAGCTGGCTTGTTACGGCGGTTACTACCCCAAACCAAATAAGCCTGATACTTCACTTTCAATGCATTTCCAGCATAGCTCTCTGCTTTAACGGCAGGGGAGAAGAAAAACTGATACTTCACGCATATCCAGCATAGCTCTCTGCTTCAACGGCAGGGGAGAAGAAAAACTGATACTACACGCGTATCCAGCATAGCTCCCTGCTTCAACGGCAGGGGAGAAGAAAAACAACCAATAAGGGCTGAATAACATAGTCTGGGTAAAACAAATAAGCATGGGTGTAGCTTGCTTATTGCGGCGGTTACTTCCCCTACTACCCCTAACTAATCAAGCTTGATATTTCACTTGGATGCAGCTCCATCACTGCTCTCTACATTAATGGTGGGGGTAGAAGGGAAATAGAACCAAAGAGCTAAGAGAAACAGATAAGTATGAGAAAAAATGTGTGAAGCTTGCTGGGCAGACTGGATGGGCCGTTTGGTCTTCTTCTGCCGTCATTTCTATGTTTCTATGTTTCTATGTCCAGAAACATCATGCACTGCAATATATACTTGGCAATGTAGCCCAAATTGGGTTAATAGCACAACTTGCACTAAGAGTGTGTTGCACAGCTGTTATTGCAATTTGCAATACACATGCTTATTAGCATAAGGTAATACCCCTTTTTGGTATCGCGTGCGATATTGGAAAATGAAGCCCTTTGTCTTGAAAGGTGTAATTTATGTTAAATTTAGTATCCTCAATTGTTTTGAAAAAGTGGCTCCTGTGTAGACATGTCTGAATGTCTGTCTAACTCAGCCCCCAGGAATGCTTCTCTTCAGTTTGGATAAACTTATATGCAAGCAAGTTTATCCTCATATTGGGTATGCAATTATATAAAAGGCTACTTCTGTATATAAGATAGTGCTTAATGTGCAGAAGTCCTTTTCAACTTACCTCCAAAATATTAAATAGGTAAATAGTTATCTTATTTATTTATGTATGTATTTATTTATTTATTTAAACATTTTTCTATACCGTCGTTAAGGTGGGTACCTTCACAACGGTTTACAGTAAGGCACAAAAAGTAATGCTATTAAAATCTATCAGTTTACACAGGTGCCATAAGGTTCGGTAACATAGTTTTTAATCAATGTTTGTTGTTAAATGAGTGTGAACACTATCATGTCCAGGTCAATTCTATAGCAGTTTTGAGTCTAGGACTCATTCTATAAATGTAACTTATCCTTTAGTGATGAATTCTATTAAAAACATACACCCTTAGTGATTCCTGTTTGTGTGGGTGTTTTGTATCTTGCACTTCCCTGGTTTGAACCTTGCATTTCCCTGGATTCTATTCTCCCTTCTCTTTTTGAAAGGCTTGTTTAAATAGCCAAGTTTTTAGATTTTTTCTAAATGTTTTGTTTTCTCTTTGTAGTCTTAATTCCAAGGGCATGGAGTTCCATAGTATGGGTCCCACTAAGGATAACGCCCTTTCTCTTACCTGGGTTAGTCTTGCTGTTTATTAATTACTTTGTTTTTTATTTCTGAGTAGAATTTGTTTATACACTTTAAAGCAGATATTCAGCAGGCTGCTGAGAAAGAAAATCATCCGGGTAACATTGCCCATATTACCTTATTCTGATATTCAATTGTGCTTGTCTGGATATGTCTACCACATAATATATGTCCCCAGCTAAAGATACCCAGACAATGTAACTTTAGTACAGATATTTTTCTGACTAAGCGTACCTCGCTAACTTTAGCTGCGCAGAACTGAATATCAGTGCTCACTAACTACAATTTAACCACATCCTCAGAGTTTCACCATCTTCATCTTTTTTTTATCCTGCTAAATTTTATATGGGTAATGAGTTACCTGGGAAAAATGTAGCCAGGGAGCAGGGGGGATTTTCAGATCTCTGCTTTTGTCTGAATAACTCCAAGAATGTAAGTCCATAAAATGATCCCCACTACCATCTTTTATACATAACACTGTCATGTAAAAAAAGGACCTTCATACTAGGCATGCTAGGCTGTGTGCTTCAATACCATGATCAAGTGCTATATATAATTATAGGTCCCAAATTACAGTCCACATTATCTTTTGCACATAAAATTGATACAAGCAATCAGTGCTCATTCCCTTATCTTCATCCCTGGCATGGAATTGTGTTTCAAAAGAACACTCTGCTTTGTGTGCATGTGTGGGGGGAGGGAGTGTTTGCATATTCGTTGCCACATCTTCATTAGCATTTCTATTCTTTCTGGAAAAAAAAAGCACAAGCACACAGATGTCTTCTCTAAAAAGAAAGCACAAGCACACATACATGTAAGGAACACCTGGTTTCTTTATCAGAAGGAATGTACTAACTTACTAGGGAGATTCAGACAGATTTACTAAACAATGGATTGAATTTTACTCCCCCATGTGGGAAACTGAGATGGTGTTGCCTTGCCCTTTTTAATCACTAGGCACCATTTTAGGTTCTGGAATTTTAGTTGGATTTCCTGGAAGCAGGAGCTCTCTGCCTTCTGTCTGTTTGTTTTTGTAAATTAATGGGTCTTTCCCTTTTAAGCTTGCCAGATAGACTAACTTTTTTGAAGCTGTGTTTGCTCATTTTGATAATTTCCCTGTGAGACCCTTGATATCTCTTCACAGAGGATTGGGGAGTTCCTGGGTCAGGTTTTTTAAAATTATTTTTGTATTAAGGGTAACAGTCACACAATAATGTGTAATCTTCAGTTTAGTGCCAGAGCAGTGGCATTGTGGTCAAGCCCTTTTAGGGATTCAGTTAATCCCCAGCCCTAATTGGCATGTTTTAAAATTATGTTTCTTTTTTTAACTGCAACCTCATTAGCCTGCGTGGACCCAGGGTAGGCAGGAACTGCAGCAGAGTCATCAGTACGTGCAGATCAACAGAATGCAATGGCTTGGCCTGCGCAGATTCAGTGATGGTGGGAGCTGCAGTTTCATCATCGGCCTACACAGGCTAACAGGAAGTGCTGGCGACTTGGCCTGCATGGGCCCACTGTAGACAGGAACTGCAGCAATACCATCAGCCCACACAGGCTGAAAGGAGATGGTGATTTAGTATGTGCAGGCCCAGTGAAGTCGAGGTTAGTGGCATATTGACAATTGTCCAGACAAAAGGGGAATATGCGATGGAGAAGGTACAGAGAAGGGCTACCAAAATGATAAGGGGAATGGAACAGCTCCCCTAAGAGGAAAGACTAAAGAGGTTAGGACTTTTCAGCTTGGAGAAGAGACGGCTGAGGGGGGATATGATAGAGATGTTTAAAATCATGAGAGGTCTAGAACGGGTAGATGTGAATCGGTTATTTACTCTTTCGGATAGTAGAAAGACTAGGGGGCACTCCATGAAGTTAGCATGGGGCACATTTAAAACTAATCAGAGAAAGTTCTTTTTTACTCAACGCACAATTAAACTCTGGAATTTGTTGCCAGAGGATGTTGTTAGTGCAGTTAGTGTAGCTGTGTTTAAAAAAGGATTGGATAGGTTCTTGGAGGAGAAGTCCATTACCTGCTATTAAGTTCACTTAGAGAATAGCCACTGCCATTAGCAATGGTAACATGGAATAGACTTAGGTTTTGGGTACTTGCCAGGTTCTTATGGCCTGGATTGGCCACTGTTGGAAACAGGATGTTGGGCTTGATGGACCCATGGTCTGACCCAGTATGGCATGTTCTTATGTTCTTATGTTCTTAGGTAGGGGAGACAAGGAAAGAAAGGAGAATACGGTATGGGAGTGGAAGGGGAAGGGGAAGAAATGGTGATTATACCAGGGGAGGGGGGAGAAGTGGGAAGGTAATTATGCTAGGGGCATGGAATGAGGGAGAAGAGGGCATAGAAGGTGAATTTGCCAGGGGAATTATGCCAGGCAGATGTGGGAGGAGAGAAAAGGGAGGGAATGGTGATTATGCCAGGCCGGGGGGGGGGGGGGGGAGAAAAGGGAAGGGAAGAAAAGATTATTATGCCAGAGCAATGCAAGCAGATAGAGAGATAAGGTAATTATGCCAGAGGATGGAGAAAGGGAGGGAAGAGAAAATGAATAAGCCAGGTTGATGAGGGAGAGGCAAGGCAAGGTGATTATTCTAGGGTGATGGGGTGGGGGGGGGGAGAGAGGCAAGGGCAGGTGATTATTATAGGGTGATGGGGTGGGGGGGGAGAGGCAAGGGCAGGTGATTATTATAGGGTGATGGGGTGGGGGGGAGAGGCAAGGGAAGGTGATTATTCTAGGGTGATGGGGTAGTGGGGGAGAGGCAAGGGAAGGTGATTATTCTAGGGTGATGGGGAGGGAGAGGCAAGGGAAGGTGATTATTCTAGGGTGATGGGGGGGAGAGGTATGGGAAGGTGATTATTCTAGGGTGATGGGGTGGGGGGAGAGGCAAGGGAAGGTGATTATTAGGGGTGTGCATTCGGATTGACCGCATTAGTAAAACGCAACTCATATTTTTTTTTTACTTAAAAAATTGATTCGACATAAACGATCGGATTTCCCACATATCGAACATAGATATGTTCGATATGTGGGAAATCGCGATTGTTGAGCCAAAATAAAAATATAAACCCCCTCACCCTCCTTAATCCCCCCCCCCCCTCCGACTTACCACAACTCCCTGGTGATGGAGCGAGGAGTGAGGACGCCATTTCTGCAATCCTTGGCGAGAAGCATGTGACGTCGGCGGCACGTCGAGTGACGCCGGCGTCACGTGATTCCCGGCTCGTTCGCGCCGGACGGCTCGTTCGGCCCAAAAAGAACTTTTGGCCAGCTTGGGGGGGTCAGGAGGCCCCCCCAAGCTGGCCAAAAGTTCTTTTTGGGCCGAACGAGCCGTCCGGCGCGAACTTGCCGGGAATCACGTGACGTCGCGTCTGAGTGACGCGGCGCCACGTGATTCCCGGCTCGTTCGCGCCGGACGGCTCGTTCGGCCCAAAAAGAACTTTTGGCCAGCTTGGGGGGGTCAGGAGGCCCCCCCAAGCTGGCCAAAAGTTCTTTTTGGGCCGAACGAGCCGTCCGGCGCGAACGAGCCAGGAATCACGTGACGCCGCGTCACTCGACGTGCCACCGTCGTCACATGCTTCTCGCCAAGGATTGCAGAAATGACGTCCTCACTCCTCGCTCGATCACCAGGGAGTTGTGGTAAGTCTGGGGGGGGGGATTAAGGAGGGTGAGGGGGTTTAAATTTTTTTTTTGCACATATGTACATATACCCAACTCATTGGATTTTTTTTATGTCCATATTGGCCGCAAGTGGGACCCCCTTTCGGACATAAAAAATATGAACATAAAATTTTGCTCTGCACATCCCTAGTGATTATTCTAGGGTGATGGGGTAGGGGGGGAGAGGCAAGGGAAGGTGATTATTCTAGGGTGATGGGGAGGGAGAGGCAAGGGAAGGTGATTATTCTAGGGTGATGGGGGGAGAGGTATGGGAAGGTGATTATTCTAGGGTGATGGGGTGGGGGGGGAGAGGCAAGGGAAGGTGATTATTCTAGGGTGATGGGGGGGAGAGGTATGGGAAGGTGATTATTCTAGGGTGATGGGGTGAGGGGGAGAGGCAAGGGAAGGTGATTATTCTAGGGTGATGGGGTGATGGGGGGAGAGGTATGGGAAGGTGATTATTCTAGGGTGATGGGGGAAGAGGTATGGGAAGGTGATTATTCTAGGGTGATGGGGTGGGGGGAAGAGGCAAGGGAAGGTGATTATTCTAGGGTGATGGGGTGGGGGGAGAGGCAAGGGAAGGTGATTATTCTAGGGTGATGGGGGGAGAGGTATGGGAAGGTGATTATTCTAGGGTGATGGGGGGGAGAGGTATGGGAAGGTGATTATTCTAGGGTGATGGGGTGGGGGGGAGAGGCAAGGGAAGGTGATTATTCTAGGGTGATGGGGTGGGGGGGAGAGGCAAGGGAAGGTGATTATTCTAGGGTGATGGGGTGGGGGGGGGGAGAGGTATGGGAAGGTGATTATGCCAGTGGAGTGGAAATAAAGGAAATGGAAGATAAGGGAAGGTAACAGGAAAAGAAAGGAGGGAAGGATTATGTCAGAGAAGAAAGGGGAAGGTGAATATGTCACAGGGTAGGGTGGGTGGAAAGGAAAGGAAAGTGATTCTGCCAGGGGCTAGAGGGAGGAGATAGGGAAAGGAAAGAGAGGTTGGGGGGAGGGAAGGGACAGTGAATATGCTAGGGGACAGGGGGTGAGGAAGCTAAAGAAAAGAGGATTATGCCAAGGGGGAGAGGGAATAACAGTTAAATATTCTGGAGGGCGGGGGGGGGGGGGTGTCTGCAAGGGGATGTGATTATACCAGAGGAGTGGGCTAAGAGGGGGCGGAAAGGGAAGGGAAGATGATCGAGTGTGGGCGGAGGGGGGGAGAGAAGAAAGGGAGGGGAAGATGATTGTGCCAGGAGTGGGGAAGGGAGAGATAATAGAAAATGATCATGCAGGGCATGGGGGAAGACAAAAGGAAGGGGGAGATGATTATGCCAGGGGGGTGTGGAGGAGAGGAAAGGGGGTGGAAGGTAATTATGTCACAGGGTTAGGGGAAAGGAAAGGGAGGGGAGGATGAAGAGGAACAGGAAAGTGATTAGCACAGACGGGGGAGGGGGAGGAGGAAGGGAAAGGGAATGGAAGGAAAGGTGAATATAAAGGGGGGTATTTAGGAGGGGGAGAGACACATGTTAAACACGGTGTAACTGTGCTATTTCCTCACTACCTTGATAAAGAGAGGTCCAATAAAAAAGGTTGATTCTTAATTCCATGTTTACAAGTGAGAAAAAGAAAATGCTGCTAATGGGTTTCAATTCATTTTTATTAGCCATACAATCTGAATGTTGTGCATTGCATGAAAAGTAAATATCTACAGGAATCTGGTTGACAAGTGTGGAATCATTCCTCATACTCTGTATGTCTTTTGCTTATTTTCAAAATGTTCAGAATGATGGTACTTTGGTTGTATTCTAATAATCACAGTTACTTGTGCGATCTGCTTACAAAAATACTATGCTGGGACAATTCTAAACTGAGAATTCTGAGAGTAGCACTTTTTGTCCTTAACTACAATAGTTAAAACACCTGAAGTTCCTTGGGTTCTGCAGCAATGCAGCTGCTTCCCTCAGAGTATTCTCCTGAATTAATGAAAAGGATGTATCTGATACCACCGTTCTGAAACCTCACAGAAGGCAGCTGTGCTTTTGATAAACTGGGCCACATTTGCAACACCTCCAGCTACAGAGATATTTGGAAGGGAATTGTCTGCATTATATACAGTATCCGTGAGCAACACAATTTAACACCCTTGACATATCCTGTTCCATTACAAGTTTACACTGCAATTCAGCCAAATTTGTACATTGAATTAAGCTGCAGCATGAAATTAAAAACCTGACATGTAAGACAAGATTAGCCATAGCTCAAATAAACATGCCACCCGCACAGGGAAATTGCTGACTAGTGTGCAGAGAGAGAGAGAGAGAGAGAGAGAGAGAGAGAGAGAGGATATCACTCTGTCAAAGGGGGAGGGTCAAGCTCTGAAGTTCTGCTCTTCTAAGATCTATAGCAAGGTCTCACTTACTCACCCAACCAAGTGCATACCTAAGAGATCAAATGAATAACGGTGACTTTCTATCCTTGAATTCCTCTTTTGAAATTCCATCAGTAGATTTTACCAGTCTTTTTTGTAAGCAGCAGTAGTACAATTTTTATGTATATATATATATATATATTTCTGATCCAGTGAATGGCTGTATGAAGACTGAGAAGTAAAGAATTTTCTGACATTTAATCAGGCAAATGTAACATTTTTATCATATTAGTCCACTTGAATACTTAGAAACAGAGGTCAGCAAACAAGTTGCAGGTTATATTTTTCTTATTTGACTTATTTGATTATCTGCCAGGTCATGTCAGGTCGCCAACCAGGAACCTTTTGACATTGATCTGTGATCTTTTTGAACTTCCTTCTTGTTTCCTATTGTAGATGGAGGCCACTGCTGGACTAGACCTTGTACCTTTTTTAAAGAAAAGTATCACAGATAAAGTCTAATGTAAAGATGTCAGGAAAATGCTGCAGTTTGTTAGCTGTAAAGAAGTCCCATTTTGCAACGTAAATTTGAAATTTATAGTGTGAGAGCAGTGCTGGCTATTTAAGAGCTGCTGGGTAAAGGTATTTGTTTATATCATGTCTTTCATGAGTAGATCAAGGCACACTATATTCAGGTGCAGTAGGTATTTTTCTGCCACAGAGGGCTTACAATTTACCTTTATACCTGAGGGAATGGAGGGTGAAAGAATATGCCCAAGGCCAGAAGGAGCATCAGCAAGGTTCAAATTCCCGTTTCTCTGGTTCTCAGCCTGCCACTCTAATCCCTAAACTGCTCCTCCACTCTGTTTATCAGTAGATTTTCGTATTTAATGGTTACTGTTTGACTTGGTGACTGTTAACTAATGTGGGGTTCTGATTTAGTTTTCATACGGGTTGTATAATTTGATGTTCCTGTCTCTCAAAACTGGATTACCATGGAAATGGTGAAGTTTTCATTTCCCTCCCTAAATAATAGAATCACGACTAGGGATTATAATTCAGTTGATAGGAGTTCCACAATCTACTGGATTCACTGTATGCTGCAGGTAGTAGGAAAATCTGTGTCACATTTTGATTAAGATCATGTCAGATTTCTTCAAATCCATTGCAATTTTGGCCAACAGCTGTGCCATTCCATTAAAAAAGGGTTCATTAACCAATCCATCCAATTTGCAGATTTTCTATTGTTTTGATAAATTTGTTTGCAAACCTCTTTTAGAGCAGTTCCTAAATACTTAGATAGGAAAGGAGTAGAAAAAATAATTCTGTATGTGAGAGGTCATTTCATGCTCAAATATCTTCCTGGTAAAAGATTCAAAGATAATGAGAGAGTTCACAAAAGTGCTGACTATGCCCCTTGCAACTCTGTTTAACTTGTATTTCAAAGCAGGGAAGGTTACAGAGACCCAGGGGCAAACAGATAGTCCCAGAAAGTAGAAACAAAGACAAGACAGATAATTACCGACCCAATCTAACTTCAGTTGTCATAAAGTTTATGGAAATACGTCTAAAGGAAGGCATAGTTATCTACTTAAATCAAGTTTATTACATGGCTCTGTATAATATAGCTTTACAGGTGTAGCCTTCACGGCTTCACCTCTATCAGCTCTTGGGCACAGGGACCCATGGAGAAGGTCTTGGACCAAGCATGGCCCCATGATCTCCCAGAGTCCCCACATCAGGAGTGGGGGGGGGGGGGGGGGGACGGGACGGGACAGTCTTTCATGGCCTTTAAAGGTTTCTCATGCTGGGGCTCTTCTGCTTGTCAACCCAGTTGTTCCAGAAATCTCTACCCTCAAAACAAATCCAAAAATCAGTACAAAAACTACTTTCTTTCAGAAAATTCAACCCTATCCTTCAGGTCTGCTCTTTGTGGCAGGGACCTTCCTCCTCTGTGTCTATCCCCGGTACCTGTTTGGTTGGGGCAGGGTTTCTTCTTTCCTTTTGCACAGTTTCCCCTACTTAGTTGAGCTTCTGGAACGACTCTGTTGCTAGACAGAAACTCCACAGACTTCTCCTCTGCTGGCTAGCAAGGAGAAGGGTTATTCCAGGTTCCCCTTCTCCTGGATTCCTTCCACTTGGAACCTTCCCTGTGAAAGGATAAGGCCCAATGGCACCACCCTGTGAAGAGAAAGATGCTCTGAGCACTGCAATTCCTGGAATCCCGTCTCCTTCTCTTCTGCATCAGATGGGTACAGACCTCTTATTCAGACTCAAAATCCCTCCCATTGGGGAGTGGGTATTTAATAGATTTGTATTAAAGTATATGGGTTAAATACTCCTATTTACACTAACATCACTACAGGGACCGAGTCTGAAAGAGGCCTTTGACACCTACTGCTGGCAAACAGGCCCGCTGAGACCAGGGCTGTCAAATCAGTAAGGGGCAACACTTCTAGTAAGGGGCAGAATTTGGCATCTTCTTACATAAGGAAAAGAGAACTTTTCCACAGCTTCACATAGATGAGAGTATGGGAGTAAGACAGAAAGTTAGCTAAGCCAGCGCCTGCTTGAGGAATGGAATTTAGGAACCGGTGGCAAATGAAGATTACTCTGAAGATAAATTGACCAGAGGTATGTGGACTCAGTGCTTAGGTCAGTAGTTTTTAATCTCCTTAGGAGAAACATTGTGGAAAGATTTGAATGAGAAAAAAAATTCCTCTTTCTGGAGGATACCAAAAAATCTGTAATACGGTAGCGACAAAAGAAAAGGTAGAAAAAAAATGAAAGATGAAATGGAAAAATTAAGTCAAGTTTGGAAGTTATGCCTCCAAGCAAAAAAAGTGTAAAATTATGCATTTTAGGTTCTCAAACTCATTAGCCATGTAGCATTTAATAGGGCAACCAGCAGCAAAGGAAACTGGGGGCAATCATTTCAGATGACTGGAAAGGTGCCAGCGAGATAGTGCTGTGATGAAAACCTGCAAGTATGCTCAGATGTATAGAAGAGACAGCACCAAAAAGACAAAAAGCAATATTATCGCCCTTCTGCAGGATACTGGTGAGATAATTTGAATAACATGTTCAGCTCTCGAAGCCATATTGAGAAGGCATTGAGAGAATGGAGGGATTTTTTTCAGGATGGCTAACCAACGGATGCACAGTCCGCAGCAAAAGTCCTACATAAACGTAAGGAGCTCAAGTTCTAAGAAGGAAAGCAGTGAGATTTGATCAAAACATTCAAACACCTAGAAAGCTTCAATAAAGTTAGAAGAAAGACATTTTGCACAGGAAATGAAACTCAAGTCATAAGGAGGTTATAGCATGAAGCTGGAGAAAAGGAGGGTCATAAGACATATGAGTTTGGTAAATAGACAGAGGTGATAGCAGCCAAAGATATGACAGAAATCAGCAATGCTTGAAACATACGCAGAAAATGATGGTAAGGACAGAAGAAGGGAAGACGCAGAGCAAAGAAATAAGGGAGGGGTAGCTGGAAGAGGGCTGCCTAAGTTTTTGATTTAGGTATGTTGTAAACCCAGAACTGTAGCAGAGCAAAGAGGGAAGATGAGAACATAGACTTGTACTGAGCAGTGGTTCAGCCACATAGAACTGCCAGGAAGAGATGGCAAGGAGAAGAACCAGCACAGAGTAGTAGTAGGGCCTTGGTATGTTCCCAGGTATAACTAGCAGGAAGTGATAGGTTGCTTAGCATAAGGAGCAGGGCAACTTGGCTACATTCCCCGGCTAATGGCAATAAGGAGTCATCATCTGCAGGCAGGCAAGTTTGTACTGCTGACAAGTTCTCCTTTAGACAGTGGCAAGGGCAAGGGCAAGAAAGAACGACAACCAGAACTAGTGTAGTGGAGACAAGGGAAACTGAGCAGACTTAGGGCTTGATTCACTAAGCGTTCTATTTATTTATTTATTTCCCAAGGGCACAGAATGAAAAGAATAGCCTTAGTTGAATCAGGACCTACGTGGGCCAAATGTTTTTGATCTACTCATATCAGCTCAGTTACTAAGAGTAATAATTATTCTGGGCATATATATAAACTGCAGGTGTGCACAAGGGAAAACATTCAGAACTCTGTTGCCAGCAGCTTGAGCTATTCAAACTTTTATTAGCTTCCATTAGCTACACCTGAATGGTAGGACACTCTTAGCTATACCTCTGCAGAAAAGAAACCCAGGTGTGCCCAATTAAGCTCCTAGAAAAGCTGGAATGACTGAACATGCTATGCACAGGGGAATCTTAACATTTTTCTCTGGTGTATGCTAAAAGATTTGGTGGGAATGCAAAAAAAAAAAAAAAGTCTTCAATAAAAAAAGAAATGGGATCCAAACAGATAGAAGAGCTGAAAAATCACATTAAACGCTGCAATTCACATTTCACATAGTAGTTAAAAATGCTTCCTATAACCGAGGCTGCAGGCACATATGGAGGGTAATTTTATAACTGCAAGAGTAGGGGTAATGACTGTGAGCAACTTCTAATGCGCAGACTTGACCCCCACATTTTCAAAGCATAGGTCTTAAAATTCCTGGGTAAGTGACCTGACATGCACACAAATTCACCTGCATAGAGTTACACCTGCTCTTCAAAGGGTGAGAGTTACACCTGCTCTTCAAATGGTGTAACTTGTATGGGTTAATTTACACATTTTAAAAACAAACGCCTTTCCCCAGTGAACATGCAAGTATGCATGAAATTGGATTACACACATTCTTTTATGAACACTGAGCCCTGGGATATTTAACAACAGTCATTTACAAGCATATAACTGTATTTCAAGTGTGTAAATAGCTTTGAAAATTCATCCCACAATGTCCCCAGCAATGCCTCTAAATCAGATCAAAGTCCCCCAAACTATCCATTAAAAAGCAAGAAAAACAGCATCCGTTCAAAATTATTTATATACAGCAAAAAACCCATTATCTGGGATACTTGAGGAACTGGTCCATGCCTGCTTATCTGTTATCTGACAGTCTCCTGATTCCTGCTCTAGACAGCAGCCTGCAAGGGAACAGGAGAGGAGGAGTGATGCAAGAGGAGACAGAGCACAGGGCACAAAGCAGAGAAAAGCTACTTTGCTCCATAATGTTGATTAGAGATACTGGGATTTGCTGGGTAATTTCAGATGACTCGGACTGGCCACTGTCAAAGACAGGATGCTGCCTGGGCTCGATAGACTTTTGGTCTGACCCAGCATGGCATTTCATATGTTCATATGATTAAACCATCTTGACCACAGTTACAAAAAGAAAGCCTTTCTGCTAGATGCCAGATAATTGATTTTCCAGTTGGTTCAGTGCTGGATAATGGGACCTTTAGTAGTATATTTTCAAATAGTTACGTGAGGGTTATGCATGTACAGTTTGGATATAAATGAATATGTAGCCCTTGAGTGCAGTAAGCAAATTTTCAGGTCAGAAATATGAGCTTACCATTTCGTGCCTACTTCTATGTGAGTTAAAAGAAGGTGCTTCAAAGGCATTCCAGGATAGAGTTCAGAACTACACACATAAATAACAGGGTCATTTATCAAAATGCATTAGGGCCCTAACGCAAGCTAAATGGGGTCTAACGTGAGTTGGACACACGATAAATATCGCAACGCAAGTTAGCATGCTAATTTTATTTTGAGTATGCAAATGAAAAGAGTTAATACAAATTAAGGTGTCCTTCCCCAATCCGTGATAGATTAACGCACCCTAACGGGACTTAACATCAGAAATAACGACACCTTTTTTTTGCATTAGAGGGAAAAGGTTTTTATCGCACATCACGGACATTATCACGAATCACTGCTATTATCACACACGTATGTGGTGGAGGTATACCCCATGTCTCCTTTTCCGCTGGTCCATCTGCTCATGCATTAAGGTCTCTGTTGATAATAGTTTCGGTGGCAGTGCTGGTGTTGGTGCTGGTGCCACTGCCAGTGCTAGTGCTAGTGCTATTGCTGGTGCTGTGCTGGCCTTGGCACGAGCTGATGTTTGGGCCTCCAAAAGAGGCATGAGGAGGCTGGTGAACTGCTCCTGCTGAGTGCCTGCTGACGAGTGGTTCCAGCATCTGCCTGTACTCGGGAGGCTGGTGCTGCTGCTGCTCCTCCTCCTCGTCTTCCTCCTCGCTGAACTGTGTCTGTGCATTCATCAGCAAGGGGTAACAGAAAAGTGCTGCTTTGCTGCTGGTTCCTGGGGCTTGACTGCTGGTCCCTGGAGCTTGATGGCTGGGACCAGCAGAGTCCTGGGTGAGAGCTGTGAAGCAAAGTACCAAAGCCAAGAAGCACAGGTGAGCCTCCATATGAAATTGCCTAATTCAGAATGGTTCGGGAGAACCGAAAAACGATCAAATGTTTTCCGAAATTTCATAAAAAATTCATTTTCGGGTTAGTGCGCTAGACCACTCACCTACTCTCCTCTCTCCAAACACCTGACATACCCTGAAAGAGGCATCTGCAGGAAGCCAGAGTATATAAACCAGAAAAATAACATGCCATGCATAAATCAATGTGTGCCATGGAAAATGATGCACAATGCGTTGACACAATGCACGAAGCGATATATCATGCTTTGCGAAAATTGCCTATGTGATTTGGTAGACATGAAGTTAGCCTAACCACGCCCATTTTTTTAATCACTGGCGCTATTTCTGTATATTTATAGCAATTTGATGAATCTAGGCCTTAGCCACCTATTATTGTTATCTACCTAACTATTAATATCACTGCTTAACTACATATAACTAAAAACAGTTAATAGTGAAGTGGATAGTATAATGCTGGCTAACCTTTCCTTATCACTTCTTAGCTGCATTGTTATAATAAACATCTACTTTTCAATATGTATGTATGTATGTATGTATGTATGTATTTATTTATTTAGAAGTTTTTATATACCACACCATGGGGTAGTAGTCTATCCGTCTTGGCGGTTTACATAATAAAACATACACAATATCATTCACTTACATCATTTAAAATACAAATAATTACAGTGTCTTAATGACGGATACTTAATAACAGGCGGGTTTAAAAGTTTATTGTAATAGGTTATAAGCACATGTAAATAGATATGTTTTCAATGCTTTTTTGAATTCATTACGGTTTACTGTTAGACGAATATATTCCGGAATGTATCCATAATATAGGACCTGCATCTGAAAAAGCTCGTTTTCTTGTCAGTGCCAGGCTTGCAGATTTTATTGATGGGATTTCCAAAATGCATTTGTCCATGGATCAAAGCTGGCTGTTAGGTTTATAGATTCTCAGTAAAGAACATAACAAGATTGAGTTAGGATTATGTAATAAGTTATGAATCATCGATAGAATTTTATATGATATTCGGTAGGGTATTGGAAGCCAGTGTAAATGGTACAGAATTGGTGTGATATGATCTCTCCATGGTGCATTGTATAACATTCGATCGGTTGTATTCTGCACAAGCTGCAGCGGTTGAATCGAAGACAGAGGTAGGCCAAGGTATAAAGAATTACAATAATCTAACTGAGTAAGAATCAGTGCTTGGGTCACGAGACGAAAGTCATTTGGAAGCAATACCGGCTTAAGTTTCTTTAACATGTGAATTTTGAAAAATGATTTTTTTACTATTTCTGAAATGTTCTTGGTTAGAGATAATCTTGAATCTATGATCATTCCTAAGTTTTTTGCATGAAATTTATTGGGAATATGTTGATTTTCAAATATAAACGATTGAGGTGGTTGGTGAATTGACTCTGGTATGGTACTTACAGTAGCTGATTATGTTAAAAAATGCATATGATTGGCTCCAGGGCCGGTGCAAGGGGATTCGGCACCCTAGGCACCTTCAGCCTTGTGCTGCCTCCCCCCCCCCCCCCCCCGTCGTGCTGCCACCAGCCTGCCCCCGGTCGCAGCCCCGACTCTAGGGGCAGGGACCACATGCCGCCACTCCCCCATCCTCCCAACCTCCCCCTCCACCCCAATAAAAACCTCACAAAACAACTTGTCCAGTGGGGAGCCCAGGAGTGATCTGCCGCTCCCGGGTCATTGGCTGCCACTAACCAAAATGGCGCCGGTGGCCTTCAGCCCCTACCATGTGACAGAGGCTACCGGTGCCATTGGTTGGCGCCTGTCACATGGTAGGGGCTAAAGGCCACCAGCGCCATTTTGGTTAGTGGCAGCTGAGGCCCCGGGAGCGTCATATCGCTCCCAGGTCCTCCGCTGGACCAGCAGGGGGGCGTCAGGAGGATGGCATGATGGGGGTGGGGGGGAAAGCAGGGTGAGGCGGGGGCTGGGCAGACTTTTGAAGGGGCACTTTTTGCCCTTTCAAAATTCTGCTGCCTGAAGTGGCCGCGAGCGGTGGTAGTGCCCCCTTAATCTCGGCGCCCTAGGCACAGGCCTAGCTCGCCTAGTGATTCCTCTAGCCCTGATTGGCTCAATGGTAGAAAGTGTCTTCTAGATGATAGAAAAAAACATTTCCCACAATGGCAGCCTGCAGCAAGATTCTAAATTTCTCTGAGAAGAAGAAAAAATTCCTGGCCGGGGGGGGGGGGGGAGGTGTGTCAATGTCAAGACCAGGCCATGAGCCTGGAGATCAAAAAGGAGTTTAACCGATAAGGATACTTGTAATCTGGAGTACAAATGTGCATTTGTAGGTTAAAGGCTGGGTGGGACTTATAGGCTATATTACTAAAGGCTTCAGTACATGTGCCTCATTTCCACAAAGGCCTAGCTCTTTTTGCAACTGTGTTTTCGAATCTATATTGGTAGGAGTTTATAAATGTAAAGTGCTTTATATGAGACTACGGATCAGAAAATTCCTATAACAGCTCTAACCCTTATATGAGTGACCATTGTGATAAGCAGATTATGTGGGAGATGAGGGATAAGCAGAGCTTCACTTGTGAGAGGGCATGGTGTTATGGGGACCCCGTTGGCAGAGACTTGACACTGTATCACCAGTAGATATCCACAGGCCATGGGTCACAAAAGAAAGGTCAGGGGAGGTCCGACGGACAGGTAGAGAGGGAAAGAAGGTGTTGCAAAGGTATCCTTGCACATACATCCTGACGTGTCTTTTAGATTTGTGATGGCCTCGGTCACAGAGTTATAAGTGCATGCACCCCTTGGACAAGGTAGTTTATTAAAGGAGAAACGAGATTGACCTTTATCTATCTGTGCTGTTTGTAAAGAGGGAGTCTCTGGAGGGATTTGAGATAAAAGGATTAGAGATGGTGTGAATCACAGGAAGTTTGTTCTCTGGGTAGCTCTGATTCATGGGTCATACAGCTTTATATGATATAGTGTTTTCAATGGTTGTAACAGTATGCACTGGGACATTGAAGCCCTGTAGACCCAATTCAGGGTGATATGGTGCCAGGAGCCAGAGCAAGAGCAGCTTCTTGAGGATAAGTGTACATCTTTGATGGTGGGGGGGGGGGGGGGGGGGGGAGTAAAGGGGAATTGGATTCAGACAGCAATCAAAGGACTTTTGGCCAGCTTGGGGGGGGGCCTCCTGACCCCCACAAGACTTGCCAAAAGTCCAGCGGGGGTCCGGGAACGACCTCCTCTACTCGGGCCGTATTGCCAATATTCAAAATGGCGCCGGCACTACTTTTGCCCTCACTATGTCATACGGCCAAAAGTCCCTGGGGGTCCAGCGGGGGTCCGGGAGCGATCTCCTGCACTCGTGATGTCGGGTGACAGGAACCAAAATGGCGCCGGCGCTACCTTTGCCCTGTCATATGGTAAGGGCAAAGGGCCACCGGCGCCATTTCTATTAACGTGGCCCGAGAGCGGGAGATCGCGCCGGGACCCCCCCCCCACTGGACCCCAGTTAATTTAAAACATTTTGGGGGGGTTCGGGAGGGTGGGGGATTTGTTTTAAAGGGTCGGGGTGGGTTTTAGGGTTGTTTTGGTGTGCCGGTTTTCCCGCCGATTTACGATTTGACGATTTTTTAACAAAAAAAACCATGACGATCAGATTTCCCTCTCCCCCAGCCAAAATCGATCGTTAAGACGATCGATCACACGATTCACATCCCTACTAAATATCACCTGCGCCATAATGCCCTCACCCTAAATAGGTATTTATATCTCTATGGGAGGCCCACCTAGTAACTCGAGGTGAGGTTTAGGTATTAGTGTAGGGGTATCAGTGTAGGGGTTAGCTTGATGGACGCTCTACCTGGGTAACATTGCGAGAACATTGCACAAATCTCATCTTTGAGTGAGTTTCCTCACTCCGAGGGTTAACAAATCTTCACAAGAGAGCACTGTTCTGTTTGTACATCTCACTTTGAATGTCAAAGTGGCCCCTAACCCCTGCACTAATACCTAAACCTCACCTCGAGTTACTAGGTGGGCCTCCCATAGAGATATAAATACCTATCTAGGGTGAGGGCATTATGGCTAGTCTCTCCCTCTCCCTCTCCCTCTCCCTCTCCCTCTCCCTCTCCCTCTCCTTCTTCTTCCCTCTCCCCAATGTTCTGGGAGCCTCAAAAGTACTAACAGAGGCATTGGAGAGCACATCACACAATGCAATCAAGCCTTAACACATGCAAAAGCACATTTTGATAAATGAACACCTCAACTAGTTAAATCATCACCCTGTCAGCATCAATCCTTAAAACCCCACCAACTAGCCTATTTTTTTTATTTCATTACTTATATGCCATCCATAGCAGTAGTAAAGTTACTAGGCAGGGGACTCTGGTGTGTGCTTGTGTGCTTCAACATTTATGTGCACATTTCATTTAAAATCCCAAAATGCCCATGTCCCTCCCATGCCTCACCCAGACTATGCCCATGTCCCGCCCCTTTTTTCAACTTCTTATTTGTGGGCACATGATGAGATACACACGTACGTGTGCATCTTTTAATATCTGTGCAGCATGCCCCGGCCTGACTTGTGTGAGTAACTCCAAGTTTTGGCACGTGTTGGGCTTTTATAATTCACCTATATTTGCATGATCATCTGCTACTTTGTATGCATGCATTTCTTTTAATATTCACTTTTTAATGTACATGTGTACTGCTGAAGCAGACTGTGGGAGACAATATTAACAGCTATATATTAACATGTTAGGGCATATTAAATGAAGCACAATAAGAACATAAGAACATAAGAAAATGCCATACTGAGTCAGACCAAGGGCCCATCAAGCCCAGCATCCTGTTTCCAACAGTGGCCAATCCTGGCAAGTACTCAAAAACTAAGTCTATTCCATGTTACCATTGCTAATGGCTGTGGCTATTCTCTAAGTGAACTTAATAGCAGGTAATGGACTTCTCCTCCAAGAACTTATCCAATCCTTTTTTAAACACAGCTATACTAACTGCACTAACCACATCCTCTGGCAACAAATTCCAGAGTTTAATTGTGCGTTGAGTAAAAAAGAACTTTCTCCGATTAGTTTTAAATGTGCCCCATGCTAACTTCATGGAGTGTCCCCTAGTCTTTCTATTATCCGAAAGAGTAAATAACCGATTCACATCTACCCGTTCTAGATCTCTCATGATTTTAAATAGGGATGTGAATCATGTGCCCGATCGTTTTAACGATCGGGTTCGGCTGGAGGGAGAACAAAATCTGATCGGTAGAGATGTGAATCGGAATCTGTTCCGATTCCAATTCACATTGCTAATTTTTTTTTAGTGAGGCCCAAGCAGATAAAAAAAAAACCTCCCCGACCCTTTAAAATTGACCCCTTGTTTTTTTTGTTTGTTTTTAAAAAATTTATTAATCGCTTAACGCAATTGGCCTAAGTGATGTACATAATTACATACACAACATTACAATGAACATTTAACAAAAACTAAAACTCAACTTAGCTTCCCCCATCCTCCCGAACCCCCCCAAAATCTTTTACATGTACCTGGTGGTCTACTGGGGGGGGGGGGGGTTCGGGAGCCATCCCCTGCACTCATACCCTCTGTGCCGGTATCAAATGGCGCCGATAGCCTCTAACCTACTATGTCACAGGGGCTACCGGTGCAATTGGTCAGCCCCTGTCACATGGCCATCGGCACCATCTTGTGCTCCTACCATGTGACAGGGGCTGACCAATGGCACCGGTAGCCCCTGTGACATAGTAAGGGCAAAGGCTATCGGCGCCATTTTGCTTACTGGCAGCCGACGCCCAAGTGAAGGAGATCGCTCCCGGACCCCCGCTGGACCCCCAGGGCCTTTTGGAAAGTCTTGGGGGACCCTCTGACCCCCACAAAACTTGCCAAAAGTTCAGCGGGGGTCCGGGAGCGACCTCCTGCACTCTGGCTGTCGGATGCCAGTACTCAAAATGGCGCCGATCGCTGCCCCTGTGACATAGTGAGGGCAAAGGCGATCGGCGCCATTTTGAGTACTGGCATCCTACAGCCAGAGTGCAGGAGGTCGCTCCCGGACCCCCGCTGAACTTTTGGCAAGTTCTGTGGGGGTCAGAGGGTCCCCCAAGACTTGCCAAAAGGCCCTGGGGGCCCAGCGGGGGTCCGGGAGCGATCTCCTTCACTCGGGCCATCGGCTGCCAGTAAGCAAAATGGCGCCGATCGCCTTTGCCCTCACTATGGCACAGGGGCCGACCGTCGGTCCCTGTGACATAGTGAGGGCAAAGGCGATCGGTGCCATTTTGAAACCAGTCCAGCACCGAGGGTGTGAGTGCAGGGGATGGATCCCAGACCCCCCGCTAGACCACCAGGTACATGTAAAAGGTTTTGGAAGGTGGGGGAAACAAAGGGGTCATTTGTAAAGGGTCGGGGTGGGTTTTTTTATTGGGCTATTGGCGCCATTTTTATTAATGGCAGCCGACGGCCCGAGAGTGGGAGATCACTCACGGGACTCCCAGTAGATCACCAGGTATTTCCAAAAGGTTTTGGGGGGGTCGGGAGGGTGGGGGAAGGTAAGGGATTAGTTTTAAAGGGTCAGGTGGGTTTAGGAGGAGTTTTGGTGTGCCGGTTTTCCCGCCCTCCCCCCAAATAACTCCCGTTAGTGGACACTAACCCCATTAACGATTTTTCAAGATAAATCGGGGGAATTTCTATTGTTTCGCGCAGTCTAATGATTTTTGACGATTTAAATAATATCTGACGTTTTTTTTAAATCGTCAAAATCAATTCACATCCCTAATTTTAAACATCTCTATCATATCCCCCCTCAGTCGTCTCTTCTCCAAGCTGAAAAGTCCTAACCTCTTTAGTCTTTCCTCATAGGGGAGCTGTTCCATTCCCCTTATCATTTTGGTAGCCCTTCTCTGTACCTTCTCCATCGCAATTACCGGTATAATTTTTTTGAGATGCGGCGACCAGAATTGTATACAGTATTCAAGGTGCGGTCTCACCATAGAGCGATACAGAGGCATTATGACATTTTCCGTTCTATTAACCATTCCCTTCTTAATAATTCCTAACATTCTATTTGCTTTTTTGACTGCAGCAGCACACTAAACTGATGATTTCAATGTGTTATCCACTATGACACCTAGATCTCAATGTGATGCAGGAAAGTAGTTCTGGTTCAGATCTGCTTCTGTACAGAAAATATTTTGTAAGATTGATAAACATTTGAATAAACTAAAGATCATGATCCAGGTTTCTATACAACAGAAATGTCAGTGCTTTTTAATTGCCCAGGATTAGTATTTTATTAGAGAGCAAGTGGCATTGATTAAAAGGGGATTAGAAAGAGAAATGCCACCATGTCTGAATTATGTTGACAGTTAACACAGCCAATGTTTTCACAGTCATGCTGTAACCGATATAAAATAACTGAAAATTACTGTGCATTCATGCTTGCCGATTTCACCACTAAGTAAACCAGCACATATACTAAAAATAGTGACCTTGGCTAGAGTAGGCAGGAAGGAGATGACAAAATGGTCATATTTATATATTGAATCCCAAATACAGGAGGTGGTGCAGTAATCAGGCAAGATCCTTATGGACAATTGCAAGACAAAGGAAACCATATAATTCAAATTATTTTGGACATGAGAAAAGCACACATTCACAATTTAAAAACTACCAGAAAAGGCTTTGGAAACATGTGGAGTTTGTAACTGAACATTTGTTATTAGAGAATATAAACCATGCAAGGGTTAATAACAAAACCAGATTTTCTAAACTGGAATGCAACTTTAAGTGCTGAAACGGATGTAAAAACACTTTAAAAGTTAATAAACCCCTTGTAAACTGCAGTTCTACAACATCAAAGGAATTGTTTTTATTATATTCTCTTAAATTTTGTATTCATCTGATGTTTGACAGAGATGAGAAAGCCTGCATTTTTTTAATGTAAAATAAACGTGGATGGAGGATCACAGAATATGTAGTTACAGGAGTTATCAGCCGACAATGGAACGAATAGGTGCAGCAGGTCTGACAGACTATAGAAAGGCCAAGTGAGCTTTGTGAACAGAAGAAGTGAGTTGAGGTTCCTATGGACACAATATAATGAAAAAACACCAAGAGCATAAACTATTTTTTGACCACTGTATTAAGTTACTGTTGTCATGGGGGTCACCAGTTCTGAAGTGCCTGAAGCTAAATGCATTATTATACAGTACATGTGAAAAACATTTTAGATTTCAAAGGGAATATGATTTTGCTTTTGGCAGAAATATTTGTTTTGCTATGTCCTCTTGGTTTTGCCTTGACAAAGTTCCATTTAGTACTGGATTTCTCTCATAAGTTTTGCAGTGAACTAGGCCCTGGGAAATACTCATAGAATAGACTGAAGTTGTGTTTGCCAGCTATTGAAATATATTTTATTTCCCTTCTGTGTGAATGCAATTCCAGGAGCAGTTCCTTGCAAGAATTGTCACTTGCAGAGACTGTGGAATGTTAAGCCCTCTAGGTAAAACTACAATAAATGACCAGGTGATCACATTTGAACCATAGTGGAAATAAAAATGTGCATACTGGTATGACATTTAAGCTACAGATAATTCTTCGAGTCCTTGGTGGCCTAATTTTGTGTTATTGCTATTAATTATATTCAATATTTATTTATTTTATTTATTTATTTATTGAGTTTTATATACCGTCGTTTGGTTTCGCCATCACAATAATATATTTGTGTAGATTGATTATCCTCTGAATATGAACTATTTGAATATATAGCATTTTCAGCATTACTCTCTGTCCCCTAGGTCCATGCTTGAATACAAAATAGAATTTATTGGAATTTAATAGTATTAGTAAACAATAAAAGAAGCAAAATACAATCCAACAAGTACAACAAAAATAGTGACACAGTATCATTTTAAATTCTACAGTAGATGTATTGCCTAAATATGTCATACCAAGCCAAGATCTGGCTTAATGGGATTTGCTGGGTACTTATGTTCCAGAATGGCCACTGTAGGAGACAGGATGCTGTGCTCGATGGACCTTGGGCTGACTCAGCATGGCCTTGTAACCTATTTTCCTCAAGCTTCCTACTGCTTGATTTTGATTTTATTTGTAAACCGTTGTGATGGTTTCACCCGACGACAGCATATAAAATGAATAAATAAATAAATAAATAAATAAATAGGATGTACCGAGAAGTTCTAGCAAACGTTTTGTGTGATTACAGTTTGCAGTCTGTAGTTTATATGTATTAGTGCCTAGTACCATATCTATACATGCAATAAAAATAACAAAACAGAAAGGAAACAAAACCTTGCAAATAGATTTTTCTTAGTCAGATTACTCAGTGGTAAAAGTGGTATTTCTAAACTGGAAATACATCACATGAAAAACTCTTTCTTCCTTCATGGGGAGGAGGAGTGTGCCTCTTCTAGCAGTTGTATTCTTCTGGACCATTCAGTCTCACTAACGCAATCTGAAGGAATATTCCAACATAAAGCAACAAACTCGCATTAACTTTCAGGTTAGCTTTTTGTCAACATTGGCCCTCCCCCGCCCTTCATTCTTTAAAAAGCCTGAAAATGTTGTGCTTAGAAAACTTCAGGCATGTAAAGTAAGTTGTTTTATTTTTAACAAGTTCTCCTTTCATCTTACAATTTCTTGCTAAGGGATTTGCTTCTACTGTCAGGGGCTAATGTATGGGACCCTATTTTATTTTTTTAATTCCACGTTTTGCCACTTCAAAGTAGATGACAATCAGGTACTGTGGGTATTTCCCTATCCCCAAAAGGGTTTATAATCTTACCTGAGGCAATGGAGGGTAAAGTGACTTGTCCAAGGTCATAAAGAGCAGCTGTGAGATTTGAACCCAGGTTTCCTTGGCTTGTAGCTTGGCTGCTCTAATCATTGGGATACTCCTTCATTCATTATTGTGCTATGAAGAAGTTTTCTCAATGGAATCCATTTTATTTTTTGCTAAGGTGGCTGGTTCTCCATTCAGATTTATAGTACTTGGTAGTGACAGTGGTTCAACAATTCACAGGGAAGGTAACTTTAAAACAAGTGCACGCACATCCATATATATGTGTATATGGGAGTGTAGCTGCATACGCTGAAATCATACCCTGCACGCAAGTATGTTATAAAATAGGCCTTACACTGCTCATGTAACTTTAAGCATTTATTTGAAAACCTGGGAATTGTTGGCATTTACACGCACAAGTGAGGAAATTTTATAACATGCATGCATGAAGAAAATGACCAGTTTAACCAGTTCATCCACACGTTTGCCCAGTCTATATCTAGATCATCAAGACCCCATGGTCCTTTAGCCTGCTCTCCCCTCAGCTTACCCAGGTCCCTCAAGCACTTTATATGTGGCTAAAAATAGTTTTATTCAGACTCACACCTCATCCATAGCAGAAGTAAATCTGTGTAGAAATGAACAGGCCATGAGTCACCTTTACTTCGCTACATGAGTGCTTATCTCTTTGTCCCACCTTAGAACACCCATGACCCTCATCCATTTTGCCTCTTTTTTACTCATTGTGAGACATTTGCACATTTAGAGACTATGGAGTCTCCACCAGAAGTCCCTAGCTCCCAGCCCTTGGGTAGACAGCTGCAGAGGGATATACCATTCTGATCAGCACCTCCCCCAAAGGTTGTCTGGAATTGGAAATCCCTTAGGCCCAAGAGGGGTAGTTTAGGGGAGCTGGGGGCCGTTTGCTTTCAGAAGGGAAGGATATGTATCATGTGTGGTCTCTGAGTTAGGCCCCCCAATCTGTCATAGTTATAGGAAGGCATATCTTGCCAGCTCCTTTAATAGGACTGCAAGGAAGAAGGCTATTGAGAATAATTTTTACAGTTTTTTTCTGGTTACTACATTTTTTACCTGTACCATTCATGGCAGGTTATATCCTTTGCCCAGAGTGGTCAGAAGGAACTCTATCCCTTGTCAACCAGCATACGAGGAGATTATATTACCCTGTGGTGAAAAGAGATCCTGATTAACATTTTTGCACGTTTTATATTTTTTCACATTTTGGAGAAAGGGAGAATTTTTCTGCCCCCTTCTTTTCCCTGAACTGGTCTCTTCTGGCAACATTTTCCATTATAGGTCTTTCTGCCTGGGAGGCCAGCATCGACCTATTGAACAGGAAACATCATCAGAGAAAATCATCTGGAGACACCCAATGGAGTTTCCACCCTGGGACACGAGACACTGCCTGGTGAAGTTTGAGATTCAACGTGGACCTCAGGTACTGTGGGAAGGGATCCAATCAAAGTTAGGATACCAACAGCCCTAATGGGACAATTATCATTCCTCACCATGGAGAATAAGTCAGTTCCAAGCCCCTGCCTGGAGAGACACATCCACAAAGGGAGAGCAGACAAATCCTGACTTATGTAAATCTGGGGACACTGGAAGTAACTGGGCACTTTATATTTTGCATCTATTGATTCTTTTCTGAGGAATTACAGTAAACTTTGATTTGAACACCCATCCAGTGAGTCCTGCCTGGTTTGTAAGTGTACCTATCCCAAAGAGCTACGGGAACATACTCACATGCAATATCTTGTGGGCCAAGAAAGTTTGCCTTCACCCGCATAGAAAGAACCCACACTTTGGGGACAAAGGTGAGGAGAATGAGGAGTATGAAGACAGCCCCAGTTATAAATTATTTTGTGGTACCTTGGAAATAGTGACAATCTAGAACAAAGGTCACAGGTACTTGTGCGTGTATGTGGCAGGTTTATAAAATGGGTTGGATACGCGTGTATGCTAGATGCATGTGCATCTGCATTTTTGGGCATGAACATCTCTTTTAAAATTCACCTTTAATTACATTGCACTTGTTCACTATTGTGGTCTTTCTTTTAGCTCTATCTTTGATGAAAGCCAATCCATTTGGTAGCAAACATATTTTATTAAATATGCTCTAGACGTTTGGTTTGATCTTTCTCTAATTCAAATGAACATATTAACCTCACACTTAATGTATTTTTTTACTTGAATTGAGCGCTTATGAGAGATGACTGACAGCAGTGGAAACTGAAATTTGTGCAGTCTATGGCCTTTCTGCTGAGACTGCCAACCATGGTGTTAATCAATGCCATACTGTGTTGGTGTTTTCTTAACATGATTTCAGTGCCTGACCCCGGGAGACTGAACTGAGACCACCAACTCATTTCACATAGGCCACCAAATAGCTTTCACTTCCCAATGATTTCTGATCAACAATGCCCTGAACTGAATTTGAACTTTTGACATAGAGGTGAAAGGCTTTGTAACTCTGTGCTACTCTCTTACTACGTACAGACTCCCTTCAGACTAAATGAATGTTTTTGGAATTTTGACTCTGCAAGACCATTCCTCTTTAGTTCTCATTATTTGCCCATTTGGTATGTACTTTATTAGATGAAGTTGAGAAAAACTGTTTGCCATAAGAATAATATTCCGGCCTATCAAATTTTCTGTAAATTTGTATGAACATTGTCTTTCATATAAATTTTTAAATTTAAAAAGGAGAATATTGGTGAAGTGAATTCTATTGCCAATTATTCATGTATTTATCTGTAAAAGTGACCACCTTGAATGGGAACCCAAAAACTGTTAGATCACAGAATGTTTATTAATACAAATGTAGCCCCCTACTTTGATGTTAGGACTGAATTGGTGCAGGGGACACACTCAGTACCAGAGCTAAGTCCCAGTTCACTTGCACCAGTCCTTTCAAATCCCGGGGTGTGGATTCCCTTGATTGGGGTGGGGGAAGGGGAAGCTTAACCTCCTGGGACCAAGGCATGCAGTAGGATGGGGAACCCAGTTTAAATCAATCACCTCTCATAGTACTCACAGATTTCACTCTCAGAAAGCTGGGTCTCACATTGGAAAAACAGACAGAGGATTGGAGTGGTGTTCAAAATACATTTAATGTAACTTAATATAAGGTCCAGTCAAAAATAGCAAAAAGCATCAAAATACAAAGGAAAATGAAAACTCCAAGTGTCTAAGGGCCTCATTTTCCAATATCGCAGTGGTAACGCATGAGGGGGCGTGTCCTATGCAAATAAGGCATTTTTCGTGCAGTGGGGAAACATCGCCGCACGCGATGTTTTCGCCATTAACTGGAGTCGCAAATCGCGAAAACATCGTGCACTGCGATAAAACAACCATTGAATCATCTGTCAGCCAGGAGTATCGCGGTCCACGATATTCCCAGACAGCCCGTTTCAGTATCCTGAGAGAGAGAGAGAGAGAGAGAGAGCCTTCCTATAATGCCTATGCCCTAGACAGGTATGTGCATGATCAAGTGCCGCTTAAATTTACTTCTGCTATGGAGGAGAATTAAAACAAAACATTCATTTCTGATGGGTTGAAAGGGTCTGTGATAACTGGGGGGAGTGCAGGTTACTGAAACAAGGAGGGATGGAGCACCTGGCTCTCGAATGGACAAACTGGTGAAACTGGCAATGGCATGGATGTGCACCTGTTATATAATACCCTGATTTATGCGGTAGAAATGGGATTTATGCAGCTAGGCTTGCAGCCATTTAAAATTAGGTGCACATAAGCGCAGTCAGTAAATTTTATAACATATATTTTATAAAATAGCTATGTCCCTGCACCCCTTTGAAAGTTACCGTCCCTGCACATTTTTTTTTTAAATAGGTAGGAATGTTCAATGCATTGAAATACTTTCAGTGCATTGCATGTATTCATGTATCAGCATATACGAGGTAAACATATGCATATTTTATCATTTGTGTGGGTTAAAAATACTAATGTAGATCTACATGCGGGCATATAAACACGAATATGCCACCGCATATAGTTGTTTGAAAGTTATCCTCTCTGTTTACAGTGCTCTCTAACCAGAAATTAGGCTTCTTTTAAAAAATACATATTGCAGCTTCCTAATTAACTTTCATGTGACTGACTGCTTGAGATTTGTTCTGCTTCTCTTGAAAATAAACATTATTTTTATAGTCATATTTATTTCAATAGGAACTCAAATTCAACAGGCAACTTTTGGCTTTCCTCTCTTATTCAGGGCACTACTATGAATATGAAGAAAGCAAAACACTTTTCTTAATATATGTATGAATTTGCTCCACAGTCTTATAAATCCATATTGGTTTCACCAAGATTATGGAGCAAATTCATACATATACAGCATTTAAGAGATAAGTTTTACTTTGTTCACATTCAGATTAGTACATTGAACTAAAAATAAGAAATCTTCTGAAACCAAGGTCTCATGACTATACCAAAAGTTAGGTGTAGCAGTCAACATGAACTGAACCTTTAGGCATTGGTCAGGTATGAGGTCCAGTGGGTTTCTTGCAAAATATTTTTTAAAAATAAAAGAATTCTTTTTTTTCCTAAACATAATATGATGCGGATTGACTGATTGGGAAATAGCTAAAGTGCTGCCATGAACCAGGCACTGATTTGAAGAAACAAAATCTGTAATATAAGTTAAATTCACCAGTCTTTTCAGCAAAGAAAGCCATGATAGGCATGTTAAGAAAAAAGACAAGACTAAGGTTTTCAGATAAAAAGCAGACACTATATATTGCAGGTAAATCTATTAAAATGGCACGTTAAGCAGGAGTGAGATTTTTTTTACCTGGGGCAGTTCCCATATTGCACCTACTGGTCATGGCCGTTTTTTCACTCTCACCACTCTCACATTAAATCAAATAAAATCTAGTGACACTTTGGACTTGATTTATTAAGCTTCCTGCCACCCCCATTCCCAATAGACACAAATAGGAAAAAAGCCTTACAGTGAAACAGGCCCTTGATGAAATGTACCTCACTGGAGCAGCCCACTGTCCTTTCTTGTAAATTTCATTCAGCCTTGCAAAATGCTCTGCAAACTGTCAGAATATGTGAAACTGATAATGTATAAAATCTGAACCTGTCAATTAAAGAACTTGGTTCTTCTGAACCAAATCAGCTCCCTAACCTACTTTCCTCTCAGCACTCTCCATTCAATAGTGATTTTGAATTGTTTTTCTTAGCTAAGTAGCCACAACCTCTTATTGCTTGGCTTCTTTCAGGCCAGTTGGAAGCCAATTCTCACACCCATTGTCAAATAGATAGCAGTTATTTTATTTAAATTTATTTTTTTTTTGGCTGATTATGTTTCTTCATATTCTCTTTAGTTGCCCAATTGCAGTGGTTTTCATCTATGTGAGGCATAAGGACTATAACTTTTTTTGGAGTTCAACATAAATGAAACCTTGAACTGGTCAAAAGGTGTCACAATAGAACATCATATATGGGCAAGACACACTCCCGTGGGCTTGGAGTGTTGCCTTCACAGGGCTCCCTTAGCCTAAGTGAACCAAAGACCACAAGTTGAGCCAATAGAAGAACCCAGCTAACATGCATGGCAACATCTAGTTCTGCTGCTGTCTAGTTTTCCTCCAAATTAACATATTGCAACTAGGGATGGGTAAGAGTTATGAATAATTTATCAGATTTATTCATATGAAACTATTTCCATGAAGAAATTCCTACATTGGTATGCTAAATATTTAAGGCTGTATTCAGCAAGAACTACTATGTCAATTGGCTACTCAAGTAGAGTGAAGTTCACTTAAAGGGTAGAGAGAAACCTGACTGATTTTAGGATTTAAGCAGCTTTAAGACTACGTAAGTAATGAGGAATTTTTGCTGAATAGCACCCTTAGATTGAAAAAAAACCAAATACAGTTAGAAATATGCATTGGTTAAACTATGAAAAATGTACCCATTTTATTTTCATCAGCATTTAACACATGAATTTTAAGTAGGTTCCACTTATAGAGTTTTATGTTTCAGTTCTGTTAATTGCCAGACAAAAGCCAAGATGCCAAAATAAATCATTCATTTTAACATATAAACAATATGCTGAAAGACAAAGATTACACTTTTATCTCCATAAAACAGTAATCTTGTGTCTATTTATATTGCTGATATATTATATTTCACAGGCTAAACTTAAGCTACAGGAATGTGTTCATTTAAATACTTAAAGCACAGCGAGTATACATTGTCTTTTTAACAGTTCTTTTACAATTTAAATGCGTCATGTGATTAAATAAATGAAAATAATGTTTGATTTAAAAGGGGTTTTTAGAGATAATGGGCCACATCCCCCATTTTCTGGTTCACCCTTATCTTGGTACTCTGTTTCATTATCACTGCTTTACTGTCTGTGTCTATCTGTCTACCTTCCAATTACAGTATCTGCACTTGAGATATGGGATAAATAACATTCCAGTTTTTAATGTGCAGTGGTTTTAGATTCCCTACAAAGAAAGAGATAAAGCAGCTGTTACAAAAATCACTTAGAGATATACAGTATTTGTGGGAAAAAAAAAACATTCCTAAGGCTCTCTGATGCTCATCTGCAGAAATTAAAAAGAAGGTAAGACTGAATTGTAGGGAAACATATATAGGGAAAAGTGATATTAAAAAGAGGAAGTATGTACAATAAATCTGAAAAAAAAATGTTAATCCTTTCCCCTGCATTGTTTTCCTCTGATATTCCATTTTCTTCCAAATTCCAGTTTTATCATTCATTGTTTTATCCTGGTTTTGATTGTTTCGTGTTACTGTGAAACTCGGTGAAAATTAAGTGGAAATGTCCAGTTTCTGTTCCCCTTGAGTGCTCCTCTACTCTTCATTGTCAAAGATTCTATTGTTTATTTATACAGCCTTTTTCACAAAGCACATTAGAGCAAATGAGAGATGAAAAACTCAGTACAATGGAGAACAAGGATTAGACAGGAATCCAGAGAGAATAAAAAGAAATAGGTCCAAAAGGAGAGCAGAAAGAGGAAGTAAAAGGTAAGAAGTACCTTTCTATAAGGTTCATAAAAGTTATCTGCACTCTTCTTATGCCTAGACAGCGTAAAACATACTGTAACTAGAAATACATTATTTTATTTAGATTTTGTTTATATTTTGCCTTTCAGCCACTTCAAAGTGGATTGCATTCAGGTATTGTAGGTAAAAAAAAAAAAAAAAAGAAAAGATAGAAAATAATACCACAAGAAACTTCTCAATCTCAGATTATACTGCAGGACTTCATCTCAGTATTTCAGACAAGAAATTTGCACTCCTCCTACATGTCCTCTCCCGTTTGGTACCCTGACAAGCAGTGTGGAACAATTGTGTTGTATGGCAAAAGAATTTCAGGGGACCTCAGATACATGTGATGATGAATCAATTAAAATTTGCAATCAGTCCACCCGCAATTTCTCTTATTGCCAAATACCATGTAAGGAGCAAAAAATGTTTTCTATTGTATAACAGGATATTTTGTCTGTTGCGGACGTGGACCCTTGATCCGGCTCAAGGGTTGGAGGATCAACTGAAGGAAGGCCTACAGTGGTCCTCATAGCCAGGAGGCAGAACAGGACCAGGAGACCTGACAGGACCTTCACCTATACCAGCCCTCGTTCCCCGCAGATTGAGCCCTTGGGTGCCGGGGCCGGCAGGACTTAGGCGAAGGTCTGGTGAAGGAAGTCCAGTAAACAGTCCGAGTCGAGGCAGGCAGAAGACTTGAGAAGTCAGAGACAGTCCAGAGGTCATGGCGGGCAGCGAAGGTGCAAGACAAGGAATTGGGCCAGAGGTCAGGGCAGGCAGAAGACCAATGAAGTCAGAAACATGCCAAGGGTCAGGACGGGCAGCATACAGAGGAAATCCAGGAACCAAGCCGAAGTAAAAAACCGGAGAAGCAAGCAGAGGCAGAAGTGGGAGCAGGAGCAGAACCACAGGAGCAGGAGCGGAGCAGGCAGGATGGCACGGAAGGAGGCAGGAGTGCTGGAGCGGGAACAGGAACAAGCAGGACAGCAACTAGCTACTCAAAGAGTCGACCTGTTGTGAAGGCAAAGCATGAAGATCTTCAGGACCCTTATATAGTCCCCAGATGATGACGTGGGATTTGGGGCAGGGCCGCGGTTTCCCGCCGTGGCCCCTTTAAATTCCGGCGTGGTGCATGCACGCACCTAAGGGGCAGAACCACTCAAGGAAGTCAGCGGCATCTCTGTCATGGGGAGGATGCCGCGAGAAGGCCCCAACGCGGCCCGAGCCAGGACGGGGTCACCCACGGTGATCGTCGGAGTGTGCCAGAAGGTGAGGGGGGACCTGGTCATGGCTGCCCATGGCCAGAGTTCACAACAGTACCCCCCTCTTACACCCCCTCCCCGGGTGACTTGGCTTGTTGGGATGGTCTTGGTGGAATTGGTGGAGGAGAGATTTGTCTAGGATATTGGAGCCGGGTTCCCGCATGTTGTCCGGGCCGAAGATTAAGTACTCCCACCATCGGTGATAGAACCAAACATCAAGAATATCTTGCACTTGGTAGATGAGATCTTCGTCTGCAACTGCGTTCGAAGGTTCCGGTGGTTTGTGGTAGAAAGTCGAAAGCATTAGTGGTTTCAGCAGCGAGACATGGAATACGTTGGGTATCCATAGTCTAGATGGCAAACGTAACCAGTAGGAAACCGGACCCACGTGTCCCGTGACCACAAAGGGCACAATGTATTTGGGGGCCAATCACATGGAGGGAATCCGTAGGCAAATATGACGGGTGCTTACCCAGACCCAATCTCCAGGTTGAAGATTGGAGCTCTGCGATGATGTTTATCCATGTCCCTTTTAGTGGCGGTAGCTGCACACCGCAAATTGGCTTGAGTGGAGTCCCAGAATGAACGGAGCTGTTGGGCCTTGAGTTGGGCTGCAGGCGAAGGCACTGTTAGTGGAAGTGGTGAAGGTGAAGGTGGTTTAGACTGTTTTCCAAAGACCACTTGGAAAGGCGAGGCTCCTGTCGCTGAGTGGATATGGTGATTGTAGGAGAACTCTGCCCAAGGCAGCAAGGCCACTCAATTGTCCTGTTTGTTTCCTACAAAGGAGCAAAGAAATGTTTTCAAGGAATGATTGGTCTGCTCTGCTTGTCCGTTACCTTGTGGGTGGAAAGCTGAGGTGAAGTCCAACTGGATCCCAAATTTCTTGCAAAGTGCTCTCCAGAATTTAGCGGTGAATTGTGATCCTTGATCGGAGGCGATGTGCTGTGCACATCGCCTCCGATCAAGGCTGTGCATGTAAGCAGAAGATATGCCGTGTGAAGAGTTGAGCGAGTTCAGGTGCAGTAGGGAGCTTTGAGAGGGCCATGAAGTGAGCCATCTTTGAGAATCTATCTACCGTGACCCAGATGACCTGCTTTCCCTCGGACAATGGTAGATCAACTATGATGTCTGTAGAGATGTGGGTCCAGGGCTCTGCTGGTATGGGGAGTGGCTGCAACAGACCCCACGGATGGCCTGGTAAGGGCTTCTGTGTAGCACAGGTTGGGCAGGAGCTGACATATGCTCAGACGTCTTGATTGACATACGTCCACCAGTAGTAATGAGTTAGGAGTTCTAAGGTCCGGACCCTGCCCGGGTGTCCGGCCATCAGAGGGTCGTGTGCCCAGGAGAGGGCCTTCTTCCGCAAGTGGATGGGCACAACTGTCTTGCCTGCGGGAGCTACGTCAGTAGCAGCCAGAAGGACCTTAGCCAGATCTAGGATGTACTGAGGTGTTATTGGTGAGTCCTCCATTTCAGAGGTACGAGAGAGGGCATCAGCTCGGATGTTTTTTGATGCTGTCGGTAGCATAAGGAAAAATTGAACCGGCTGAAAAACAAGAACCAGCGGGCTTGCTGAGGATTCAGCTGCTGAGCCCAACACAGGTATTCCAGGTTCTTGTGGTCTGTGTATATGACAATTGGATGCTGGACTTCCTCTAGCCATTGCCTCCATTCTTCAAAAGCCATCTTTATGGCTAGGAGCTCCTTGTCGCCTATGCTGTAATTTCTCTCAGCAGAGGAGAACTTCCGAGAGAAGTAGGAGCAGGGGAGTAATGTACCCTTGTTGGAGAATTGGCTGAGGACATCCCCCATGGCTAGGTCAGAAGTGTCTACCTCCACAACGAAAGGTAGCGTAGGATCTGGGTGGTGTAAACAGGAATCCTGGAGGAAGGCTTGTTTTAACTCCTCAAAGGCTTGGAGTGGCCATGGTGGCCAATCCTTGGTGTTGGCCCCCTTCTTGGTTAGGGCAGTGAGTGGAGATACCTTCTGTGAGTAGTGGGGGATGAAGTGCTGGTAGAAGTTTGCAAATCCGAGAAAGCGCAAGAGGGATTTAGTCCCTTCCGGACGGGGCCAGTTTGTAATGGCAGAAACTTTCTCAGGTTCCATGTGGAATGTATCCCAGGAAAGGCAACGACTCTTGTTCAAATAGACACTTCTACAATTTGGCGAAGAAGCGGTTTTCTCGAAGACATTGTAGTAGTTGGCAAACTTGCTGCCGATGGGTGGTAAGATCCGTTGAATACACGAGCACATCGTCTAGGTACACAATCACTGATGAGTGGAGCATGTCTCGGAGGACCTCATTCATGAGGTTTTGAAAAACCACTGGAGCATTACACAATCCGAAGAGCATGACTAGATACTTGTAATGCCCATCATGAGTGTTGAATGGGGTTTTCCGCTCATCACCTGGTCTGATCCACACTAAATTGTATGCTCCTTGAAGGTTGAGCTCAGTAAAGACCTTAGCTCCCTGTAGATGATCCAAGACCTCTGGGATGAGTGGAAGAGGATATCTATCTGGCGGGTGATGGCATTGAGACCTCGGTAATCTATACAAGGTCTGAGGGAACCATCTTTCTTAGCGACAAAAAAGAACCCGGCCCCCACCGGAGAGGTCGGAGGTCGGATAAATCCTCTGTTCAAGTTTTCCTGGATATACTGGGACATTGCTTGTGTCTCCAGTAGGGACAAGGGGTAAACTCGGCCCCGAGGAGGCATCAAACCAGGTAGTAAGTCAATAGCATAGTCAAATGGACAATGTTCCGGAAGGAGTTCAGCCTTCTCCTTGGAAAAGGCATCAGCATACTCTGCGTACTGTGGTGGTAGTGACAAGGAAGTGGTTGTTAAAGGAATGCTAGGAAGAGGCAATGTGGGCAAGCAAGTAGTGAAGCAAATCAGACTCCAAGCAGTGATTTGAAGAGTGTCCTATCTTTTATTTATTTATTTTATTTATTTATCTAATTTATATACCGTCTGTCTGATGAGAAATCAAGATGGTGTACATAGCGGTTGTAAAAAATTTCAATCTAATTAAGCCAGTTAAAAATTTACCATATTAAAATAAACTATAATAAAATACATTGCAAAAATTAAAACAACCTTAAAATACGATAACAATTTAAAAGAATCAAAATCTAATATTAACTTTAAAAATAACAAGTAACGAGTGGAGAGTGCTTCTGGAGCCAGGGTAGACCCAAAACTTTGGGGTGGATAGCCTTTCCTAGAATATAAAAGGAGATCTCCTCTTCCCCCAAAGCACATGTCTGCCCCCCATACACTCATATCTCTCCCCCCCTGCACATGTCTGGTCCCCATACACTCATATCTCTCCCCCCCATGTCGGGCCCCCATACACTCATATCCCCCCCCCCCTACCAGCACATGTCTGGCCCCCACACTCATGTACCTCTTCTTTTTGATTGTTGCCAGTTAAGTGCTTCACTCCCTTCAGGGTTCAAGCCTGCCGTGCTGCTTAACACCTTCCAGGATCACCAGACACTGTTGCTTGCAGTCAGTACTCCTCATGGCCAGGCCTCATCATCAGCAGCAGCCAATGACAGGGACAGCTGGGCTCAAGTCCCACCCAAGAAGCCCAAAAAAATGCAATTGACAGCAAAATTTGCCCAATAATAAGCAACCCACGAACTGAAAAAAAAAAGTGAATTGCTAGAAAAAAAAGCCCAAACTCACGTCGGAGTTGACCGGGCTTTCGCAACACACCTGCACACTGCAGGCAACATCCTAACATCTCACGACATACAGTTTGGAAAGCTCTGTTCTAACCACACAAATGGATTTAATCAATACTCCAATCCAAAAATTGGTAATATATTTCTATCTCTTTTCTTCTTTTATATATTCCCAATCTAATCAATGCTCCAGTCCAAAAAATTGGTCATATGTTCCTATCTTTTTTCTTTTTCTATATAGTCCCAACAAAGGACCCTTGTTTCACCAATGGTTTCATCAGGGGATTTGTGATAGATGCATAAGAAATCACCATATTCTCATGATGAAACATGTCAAATTTTACTCCAAAACTCCACTTTCCATCTGTGTGCTACAATTCCTATTGTGCCAGTAAAAATCGCACTTCAATATTCCTTTAATGTTGAATCTCAGATTCCTGTTGGAATTCCTTACTTTCAAAATCTACTCATAATCACACTCATTATGCCTTCCTTCAGCTCCGGATACACACCTTCCTTCTACAATATTTAACAAGACCCAGAAAATTTAGCTTTTACAAAACTCCACAGGGTTCCACGACATCACTGCAGTCCTGTGGTTTCAGGAAACACCGTGGGACACAGGATTTGGTTAGAGAGGCAAAGGTGGTGGGACCACTTGGCAATAGAAATCATAACTTAATCAAATTTGAACTAATGACTGGAAGGAGGTCAATATGTAAATCTACAGCTCTAACACTCAATTTTCAAAAGGGAAACTTTGTTAAAATAAGGAAAATAGTTAAGTGTAGCTGCAAAGGTTAAAAGTGTACATTGTTTTAAAATGCAAACTTAGAAGTGCAGTCCAGATGTATTCCACACATGAAGAGAGGTGAAATGAAGATAAAACAATTACCAGCATAGTTAAAAGGTGAGGTTAAAGAGGCTATTTTAGCCAAAAAAAATCCTTCAAAAATTGGAAGAGAGATCCATCTGCAGAAAATAGGAAAGAGCATAACGTCAAATTAAGTATATAACATTCATAAAATAGGCTAAGAGAGAATTTGAAATGTAGTAGAGGCAAAAACTCATAATAAAAACTTTTTAAAATATATCCGAAGCTGAAAACCTGTGAGAGAGTCAGTTGGATCGTTAGATGGCCGAGTGGTTAAAGGAGCTCTTAGGAAAGCTGATGCCAATACAACATTTATTTGCTTTTGTGCTTACTAATGAAAATGCTGGGGAGATATTGGTTCTGGAGAAGGTTTTCAAAGCTGATGATTTGGATGAACTGAACCAAATCACAGTGAAGCTAGAAGATATGGTAGGCCTGATTGACAAACCAAAGAATAGAAAATCACTTGGACTGTTTGGTATGCACCCCAGGGTTCTGAAGGAACTAAAAAATGAAAGTTCAGATCTATTAGTTAAAACTTGTAACCTATCATTAAAATCATTCATTGTACCTGAAGACTGGAGGGTGGCCATTGTAACCCCAATATTTAAAAAGGGTTCCAGGGGTGATCTGAGAAACTATAGACCAGTGAGCCTGACTTCAGTGTCAGGAAAAATAGTGGAAACTATTCTAAAGATCAAAATCACAGAGCATATAGAAATACATGGTTTAATGGAACACTGTCAGCATGGATTTATCCATGGGAAGTCTTGCCTCACAAATCTGCTTCATTTTTTTTGAAAGGGTTAATAATTCTGTGGATAAAGATGAACCGGTAGATGTAGTGTATTTGGATTTTCAGAAGGCTTTTGACACAGTCCCTCATGAGAGGCTTCTATGAAAACAAAAAAGTCATGGGAAAAGAGGCGTTGTCCTTCATGGATTACAAATTGCTTAAAAGACAGGAAACAACGAGTAAGATTAAATGGTCAATTTTCTCAGAGGAAAAGATTAAACCAAACCCTGCCCCAATGCTGTGGCCAGATCCCGACTCAAGAGCCTTGGCCTAGGTTCAGACCCAGGTCCAGAGCCCAGTCCTCGTGGCAGGTCCAATATCCTCTTCTTTTCTTCTTTAACTGATGCTATCCGCTGGGGTTGCACTGGAGTTAATCCCGGTGTATTCACTCCAGCACATGGCACTATTTTGATGTACGGCATTCTTTAGTCCCTTTTACCAGGATGGTATTGTGCATGACCTGAGTTATATGTTCTTCATCTTTATCCTATTGTGGATTGCAAATTGGTTATAAGATATTAAACAGAGGTAGGGCTAAATGGAAAATCTTCCCAGTGGAGAAAGGTCAATAGCGGAATGCCCTAGGGATCTCTTCTGAAACCACTGCCCTTCAATATATTTATAAATGACCTGGAAATGGAAACAATGAGTGAGATGATCAAATTGGAAGATGACACAAAATTATTCAAAGTTCTTAAATGACAAGAGGATTTTGAAAATGTATTTATTTATTTATTTATTTAACATTTTTATATACCGACATTCGTTCGGAACATCACATCGGTTTCCACAGAACTAGTAATGTAGCCAACAGAGCTTTACAAAGAATGATTTCAAAACAGTATTAAACAGTTAAGGCAACATAGTTAATGGGGGCCTAAGGGAAGACATAACAAAACAAGTATCTTTCGCATTACGTAAGTACACAGATAATTAATGATGCATAGGGAGATTTAAAATTACTAATTTACTGGAGCTGAAGGAAATAAGGAATATTATAATGAGAGATAGAAGGGGCTGAGGGAAAGGATTGAATAGAGAAACATTGTTTAGGGGCAAGTGGGTATAGACATGATATTTACAGGAGAACGTTTATGAAATATTTACAGGATAGAGATTTTGTGAGAGAATTTGTGAGAGGGCCTTGCAAAACTGGGAGACTGGGGATGCAAATGCCCAATGAAATTTAATGTGGACAAGTGCAAAGTGATGTACTTAGGGAAGAGTAACTCAAAATATGGCTACACAATGCAAGATTCCATATTAGGAGTCACCATTCAGGAACAGGTTAGGGGTGTCTTCATTGATAATGCATTGAAATCTTCTGCTCAGTGTGCAGTAGCAGCCAAGAAAGCAAACAGAATGCTAGGAATTATTAGGAAAGGAATGGAGAATAAAACAGAGAATAATATATTGCCTCTATATCACTCCATGGTGCAACCTCATCTTAAATACTGTCTGTCATTCTGGTCACCACATCTAAAAAGAGATATAGCAGAATTAGAAAAGGTACAGAGAAGAGCAATCAAAATGATAAAGAGGATGGAATGATTCCCCTATGAGGAAAGGCTATAGAGGTTAGGACTGTAGCGTGGAGAAGAAATGGCTGAGGCGAGATATGATAGAGGTCTATAAAATTATGAATTGAGGGGAATGAGTAATCATTAATCAGTTGCATTCTCTTTCAAAATGTACAAAAACTAGAGGGTACAGAATGAAGTTAATAGGTGATACATTTAAAACTAATTAAGAGAAAATATTATTTTACTCAACATATAATTAAGTTCTGGAATTCATTGCCAAAGGATGAGGCGAGCACTATTAGTGTATCTTTGTTTTAAAATGGTATGGACAAGTTCATGAAGGAAAAGTCCATAAACAATTATTAGGTTGGACATCGAGAAATCCACTACTTATCCCTGGGATAAGCGGCTTTGAATCTGACTCAGTATGGCAAGTTCTTATGCTCTTATCTCTCCATAGCTGAATATCATATTCTAGAGGCCCAGTGGAACAGGTATTTTTATACAGTTTTGGTTCCTCACCAGAGACCATACACAAGAAAGCAATCCAGAGTAATAAATCTGATGTGGGAAAACATCCTGACATGGTGTAGGTAATTCACAGGAAGAGAAAAAAAATTCACTGGGCAACCTTACCTATGGTTTTGGCTAATTCAGTCTGTGATGGGTGCCTGGGCTTGGCAATCAGGGCTGCCCCAGAGGGAAGGTGCATCCTCGGAGAGGCAAGGTGGAGGCATAGTTGCATGGTGAAGAGTTGGAGAATCTTCCAGAGAGAGACACAGAACATGAATTCTGGAACAGGACACTAGCAAAACACTGGAGACTGAAATGTGAAGCAGGATGGTTTATGTGCAGGAGTGTTGTACAGATGTACAATTGCAGGAATCTTGTAACAAGATACTTCAACTTGAACAAAGCTTAGATTCTTAGACTAGAACAAGGCTCCGAAGTCAGGAAACAAACAGGTAGCATTTGCACAAGGCAGACACCAAGATGGCTATTGAACCAGCACTGTATGCCTTCTGAGCATGCCTTATATACTGCTGGGAATATGGGACATACTCAGTACTGGTCCAATCATAAGATTGCAGGGATTGTGACTGCCTCTCCCAAGAAACAGGGCAAATATACTTGAACTCACAGGAATGCTAACAGCCTTTGCAGCCTTGTGGTAGGTTCACAGTCTAAATATCCCATGCTTATGGGTTTAAATCCCGTTGACCCTGACAGGGATCTTTAGCTGTTTAATATCTCTTCAAAATAATTTAGCTCAGTCATTGCAGTACCAATTTTTGATCAGGGGCCACATATGATAACTCCTTCCAAACCCTGCAATCATGGGCTCTAAAGACTAGCCACTAGGTATCATTGTTGTGCAATGATTGGGACATCCTCTCCCTATGGGAGATGAATGCAGCCTTTCCAGCAGCATCCCTGGCTCATATCAGGCTGAGGATCAGAGACCAGACTTAGGCCTGGATTCACTATTCTCGCAGAGAATAGTGAATTGTTCAGTACTGGGGGGGGGCCTGCGAAAGCCGGCAGCCATCGCACCACTGCGGTGTGCTGGCTGCCGGCTTTCGCACCGAATAACTACACCAAAAGGTATAGTTATTCGGCGCGAAACTGGCGGCGATAAGGGTCCTTACCTTTCGCCGCCAGCGATGTCACTGCAGCGTCGGCCCTGGTGCTACCCTGACTCCTCCTCTTCCGGGGCCGACTCAGCCCTGACTCCACCCTGATCACCCTATTGCACACGAAAAGTCCCGTCCCTTTTCGCGTGTAAAAGCTATTGAAAATGACCCCCTTAGGTATTGAACTCAGCTCCTTCCCATTTCAGTGCATAGCACTGCCACCGAGACATCAAAACAAACCTCCTGCTATAAATATTCATGAGATTAATTTTTTTTATAATGTTTCTGTACGTTAGCTCATTGCTTTCCATATTTAGTTTATCCTGAAAACCAAATCTCATTGTGGTTTTTGAGGACAGAAATTTGATATCTTTACTTTTTGTAAACCATATCATGTACTGCATTAAAAAAATTATGTAATGGTTTATATACTGTTTTTTCAGTTGTCTAACCAGAGTGAGCTTGATTCAAACCTTGCATGTGGCTGAGCACTGGTACTTTATTCCATGGAAAAAGATGGAATTGACCAATTATATTTGCTGATTTGGCTTTTTCCAGTAATCTGAGGCTTCTGCATACAAGGCTTGATTCAGATCCTCTATGATTTTGTTCCTCTTCAGAGTCAAACCAGATGAAAAAAGTGGTGAATTTCTTCCCCATCACAATAACAAAGATTCCACAGCTTGAAATGTTTGGAAATTTTTTGTTTGGTTGTTTTTGTTTGTTTGTAATAAAAGGACAATTTCAATCAGGCTGAATGCCACATCTGTGACCATAATAATATAAATATGCTTTGGCTATAACTGATCTTAGACAAGTAGCTGATAAGTTACTATGACTTAAAATCTTCTGTAAGATTTACTTTAAAATAAAAATATTTATTTTATTTATTTATTTAGAGTTTTTCTATACCGGCATTCATGATTAGAATCACATCATGCTGGTTTACATTTAATAGGGGGTGTAAATTAAAATAAATAACTGAACAGAACTGAAAAAAAACTGTAACAAGTGAAATGAAAAACTCTGAAGTTACAATAAAACAGGATGCTAAAACTGGGTGGAGGAAAGTCTAAAGGAACTTAACAGAAAGAGCCATTATTTACAGTATTCTAAGAATGTCTGATTGTGGTTGTCATTAACATACGATTCAAATAGGGTCTAGAAATGCTTGTTTGAACAACCACGTCTTAAGCCTTTTTCTGAATGTTCGAAGGCACGGTTCTTGACGAAGTTCCGGTGGAATTGAGTTCCATAGAGATGGTCCTGCTGTAGAGAAAGCCCGGTCTCTAAATGATATATGTTGAGAGGTTTTGGCATGGGGGACATGTAGTGAGTCTCTGTAAGCTTCTCTAGTAGGTCTGGAGGAGGTAGGTTTTCTGAATGGGATTTGTAGGTTTAGTGGAGCTTGGTGATGGATGGCTTTAAAGATTGTGGTAATGGCCTTATGCATGATTCTGTAGTGTAGAGCTTTCCAAAGTGTGTGTCGGGACATATTAGTGTGTCGCCTGTAGTGTGGAGGTGTGTTGCCCGGTCCACAGGGCCGGCGGAAGCAGGGAACTATAGCAGGAAGATCGGCGGGCAGTGGTGGAGCTTACATCACCACGGCCCGAAGAAAAGGGTCACGTTCACTCCTCCTCCTTCCTGCCTGTGCAGCCCTGGAAGAAAAACGTTGCCGGAGCCGCGTGGGCAGGAAGGAGGAGGAGCATCTGCTGCGTACAGAAGAAGAGCAGCATTAATGGGCCGTTGCGGATCCCACATCGCGACGGCCCGAGAAGAGGAGGAAACCCGATAGCTGGGCCGCTGCAGATCCCACGTCGCGGCAGCCTGAGAAGAGGAGGAAACCCGATAGCAGGGCCGCTGCAGATCCCATGTCACGGCCAGGGAAGATCAGGGCCTCTGAAGAGCCCATCCTTCGGCAACCCGTGCAGAGGGACAGCATGTGCCAGTGAGAGCCTGTGCTTGAGCAAGAGAGCATGTAGGAGTGAGAGAGCCTGTGTATGTGAGAGTGAGACAGCATGTGCACGAGAGAGACAGTATGTATGTATGTATGAGAGAGAGGCATGTGAGAGTGAGAGCTGTGGATGTGTGAGATTGCATGTGAGTGAGAGCCTGTGTGTGTGAGAATGAGAACCTGATTATGTGTTTGAGGGAAGACAGATGGAGAGAAAGAAATAGAAAAAAAGACCCTGTAAAAGGAATTGGCAAAAAAACAAGAAAGGAAAGCTGGAAAATAAAGCCTGTGACCAACCGATTAGAAAACTAAGATCAGACAGCAAAGGTAAAAAAAAAAATTACTTTTTAGTGATTGGTACATGTAATCTTTGGGAATGTGCAAGAGTAGCACTTTCTCTATGCCGATCTCACAATGTACGAGATCAGCATGGAGGAAGTGGAAGCCTGCAAATATTTATTATGAGATAGGTTGTGTTGTGAAACATTTTATTTATGTATATATTTAAGGAAACATACATAAATTGTTGAAATACATTTTGTTCGTTTAACCTTTAACTTCTGGTTTGCTGGTAGACTGAATTACTGTGTCACGAAATTATGTTTGTCTAAAAAGTGTGTCACCAACATGAAAAGTTTGGAAAGCTCTGCTGTAGTGGATTGGCAGCCAGTGTAGGTCTTTAAGGATAGGAGAAATGTGATCTCTTCTCCTTGTGTTTGTCAGTATTCTGGCTGCCGCATTTTGTACCATCTGAAGAGGTTTTGTGTGAGAAGAGGGGGAGACCTAGTAAGATAGAGTTACAGTAGTCTATCTTAGAGAAGATTATAGCTTGCAGAACCGTTCTGTAATCTTGAAAGTGAAGGAGTGGTTTTATTCTTTTCAAGACATGTAGTTTATGGAAACAGTCCTTAGTTGTTTGGTTGATGAAGGGTTTGAGGTTTAGCCAACTATCAATGATAACCCCTAAGTCTTTTGCTTGGGTGATGTGAAGGTTTGCTGGTGTGTTCGAGGTGATAGTACTGTTTTCCAGGGAGATGAGAAGGAGTTCGGTCTTAGAGGAATTTAGAATTAAGTTTAAGTTGGTGAGAAGGTCGTTAATTTCCTACAGGCAGTTTTCCCAGAATTCAAGTGTTTTAGTAATAGATTCTTTTAGGGGGATCATGATCTGGACATCGTCGGCGTATAAGAAGTGTTTTAGGTTCATTTTGGTTAACAGCTTGCAAAGTGGAAGGCGGTAAATATTGAAGAGGGTGGGGGATAAGGAAGAACCCTGGGGAACTCCTAGTGAGGAATGGTGATGGAGTGATTCTTTATTGTGTATTTTAACCCTGTAGCTCTGTTATCAAGGAAAGTTATCAAGGAAAGTTTTGAACCAGGCCAGAGCAGTTCCTGTTACTCCGATGTTTGACAACTGGTTTAGGAGGATGGAATGGTTAACAGTGTCAAAAGCCGCCGATAGGTCCAGGAGAATCAGTAAGAAGGAGTGACCTTTGTCTGTCAGGGATATGAGTAGGGATTCTGTGCTAACTGCTTTTCGGAATCCAAATTGGGAGGGGAACAGAATTTTGTGATCTTCGATATAATCCGATAATTGTGTATTGACTAATTTTTCCATGACCTTGGTTATAAATGGGAGGTTGGAGATCAGGCGGAAGCTATTGGGATCTTTAGGGTCCAGATTAGGTTTCTTTAGGAGTGGTTTGATGGAGGCCATTTTAAGATCGTCTGGATAGATTCCCTGGGATAGAGAACAGTTAATGATGTCCGCCAATGCTTTGGAGATGGAGTCAGGGATTAGTAGTAGTAGTTTAGAGAGGATTTGGTCAAAGGGATGAGAGGAGGGTTTCATTTTCTTCAAAACATGAATATGAATATATATTCAGTTAGTCAACAGAACTTGCAAAGTCATAGAAGTCATTAATGAACAAAAAGATATTGCATTGCATTCCTCAGCTTTCAGTTGATCCCAGGTCATCTCTATGAAATAGGGTTGTGCAAAAAAAAAAAATAATGTTTTTCTTTTTTATTTTGAGTGATTTTTAAATTTTTGCTAACATTTTGTTTTATGGCTATATATTGTATGGCTTTGCAGCATACAGCCATAAAACAAAATGAGACTAGCCTTAGGGTCCTGAAGCTGGTTCCATTTTGTTTTAATTATAACAAAATTGTTCCATCTTCAGAAACATCTGGCACCATTTTTTATCTTGGTCCTGCAGGGTAGGAGTGACTGGACATTACTTCTGCCTTTTTCTACTTTGTAAACCTCATGAAAAGAGTAAGAATTCTCTGTAATTGGTGGAGGGTGCTCAGAGCTGGCCTTAAGTCATTCGCAAACGCAAATCATGGTCTTATAAAAAAAAAATACTGTTCTCTGTGAGTTCTCCACAGAGAAGGAACCACAGAGAACAGTAGATCTACTAAAGATCTTCTAAAGAATTAATGATAGATTATAGAAAAAAAATTTCTGGGCACACAATGGACATGCTTCAGGCTGATTTTACCCCTTACTATTGTGTGTGTATATTGTGCATCCAGAAGTTTGTTTTTTTTTTTGGGGGGGGGTTATAATGGATACATTTCATTAATTCCTTAGTTTTCTCTATGGTTTCTTTTGAGCACCCATAGTAATAAGCGCACAGCCACCTCTCCAGGGTGCTAGTAACACACAGTTTCTCCCTAGTGTGTCGCTTTTAACCCACCAGCTCATTTAAATATATCATCAGGCACCCAGGAGAGGTGGCTATGCGCACATTAAAAAAATGGGTGCCCAGTTTGGCACACATTTTTACATGTGTCTTATTGCATCAGCCTATAGGTGTTTGAAGATTAAAAAAAAAAATTGCTGGCCAGTGACATCGGATTCCACAACCCTCGAACTCTGCAAGAGAAAATAATGTAGTGGGTCAAAGGGCACCAAACACACATCCCCTAACTCAGTGTTTCCTAGAGGCACATCTTACCAGTCAGGTTTTCAAGAGATCCATAATGAATATGCATGAGATAGATATGCATACATTGGGGATATAAGTATGCAAATCCATCTCATGCATATTCATTATGGATCTCTTGAAAACCTGACTGGTAAGATGTGCCTCCAGGAAAGGGTTAGGAAATTTTGTCGTAACTTAAAAAAAATGAGGTGTCATATTCTCATTCCCACCCCCACTCCTGAACCCCAAAAGGGGTCCCAGAAGCCCAAAAGGAAAAGAGGCAGAACAACGAATTCAAAGAGTTCTGAACAGGGATTTTTCAACCTATGAAGGTAGAGGCCCACTAGCCTTGGGTAGAAAGAGTTCCCCTCGACACAGTTTAATATGCCTGTTGGGTAATCTGGCTCTGTATATACCAGTACATAACTAGAGAAAAACATGAAATGATATAAATATAGAGAGAAACAAAGGGACAGTGTAACAATGGATATTGAAACATACAACTTACTATGCACACAAGCATTTGCCTTTCACATAAAAGTGGATTCACTCACATCATAGAATCAAACCCAAGTTATTTAAGCTACAATATACCCTATACAGGCACAAAGGACAGAAAGATAAGCAATGGACACTAGGGATGTGCAGAGAAAAATTTTCGTTATTCGATTTGTTTTCGGGAGGCTTTTTCCCACGAATTTCGGTTCGTGGATTGTTTGATTTGTTTCATTTGTGGGAAAAAAAACAAATCAGACAATAAAAAAGACCCTCAAAATGGCCAAAAAACTAAAACGAGGCCTCCTGGGGCCGCCCACCCAGTCCAGTGAAGATCTTCCGGCTTCAGCCTAGGCCCAGGCCAAAGCCTCAGCCTTGCATAGGCCGAAGATGCAGTGGCTCACCACCTTCTCAGCCTTTGGCCTGGCCAGGAGGCCGGGTCCCAGTGCCTGGACCTCGGCCCGGACCCAGGCCTGATGGCAGGTCCGAACCCAGAGGCTGGGTCCTGATACTGGGGCCCAGACCCAGACCCAGAAGCCAGGGCCTCTGCCCGGATCCAGGCCCAGGGCCAACCCCACAACTCAACCCAGAAGCCAGGTCCCTATGCTGGGGTCCCGAGGCTGGGGCCTCAGTCCAGAACCAGGCCTAGACCCAATGCCATGACCCGACCCAGAGGCTAGGTCCAGATGCTGGGGCATCAGCCCTGAACCAGGCCCAATACCTCAACTAAAAAAGGAGGTCAGGTCCCAACACCACGACCTTAGCTTAGTCTGGGGCCTGGACCCAGGCCCAATGCTGGGACACTGGCTCGACCCTAGCGGTCACCGTCATTTAGCAGTGAAGGGCAGAAGAAGAAGACGCTGGACAGGGCAGCTCCCAGGCCTGAACACTGAGACCTGGGCCTGACCCTGGGCCGAGGCCCAGGCATTGGGACATGGTCTCCGGGTCGGTTCATGGTGTGGTGCCTGAATCCAAGACGAGGCCCCGGCGTCGGGACCCAAGCTCTGGGTCGGGTAGCATAATTGGGCTCGGTCCTCAGGACCAGCCTTCAATGGAACCTGACAGATCAGATAAGTTCTTATTTATTTATTATTTTGGGGACCTCGGCCGAGACCCCAGCATTGCTGTTGGGCCTAGGCCGCGGTCTCTATTTTGTGGCTGCGGCCTAGGCCCAAATGCAATGCTTGCACCTTGGCCTATGCCCAGTCTGGTCCTTGCCTAGAGCTTAGATCACAGCCTCTGCTTTGGGGCTCATCCTATGTCCTAGGTGATGCCCTGGCTTCAGGCCTAGAATTAGGCCTGATGAATTTTTTTAAAACAAAATGCACAAATAAGGTTCATTTCATTTTGGGGGCCCCTGATTCATTTCACGGATCCCAGAAAATGAAACAAATTAGCCTTATTAGTCACATTTTACAGTTTCATTTTAAACAAATGAACATCCCTAATGACTACACAATTTGGAAACATTGCACCAGTGGTAAACATAAATAAACGTACACAAGAGAAATACTGCCATGCTAGCATGCCACATATATACCATGTAAATACAAACTTTTGATCATGCATGCACAGACATACTGCACTACAAGAAGCATGCAAAGGAAATTACTCATGGGATTATTTTGGATGACTGGACAGAGCTCATTCCCCAGCACCTCATACTTGTCTTAGTCCTTCAGGAGTTACTTGGGCTCTGAGGAATTCACAAACTGCCCCTTTTAGTATATAGAAGGAAGGTTTTTCAGCATGATGTTTCTCACTGGGTTTCTGTTATTCTATAAAATAAAGAAAAAGAAAACATGCTCATTAGTCATTTGCTGAGCTCTTGCTCGATTGTAAATTAATATATTTTATTTATTATTTATTTAACAATTTTATATACCGACCTTCATAGTAGATTACCATATCGGATCGGTTTACAGTTTAACAAAGGGAAAAAACTAGAGTAACAAATTCACGTAAACGAAAGATAACCAAAGCAGGAATAAGTCAAAGTTACAATCAACAGGGGGCGAGAACTTGGAAGCTTGCAACAAGCTGGAAAGAAGAAAAGGCCAGTAAAGTAATTTTACCGTAGAGTGTACAAGTTACAACTTAAGAACGGTGCTTTAATCTGAAGTCTAAGAGTCCATTTATTTTTTTTCTTTGAGAAACGGAGTGACAGACTGGGTAAGAAAGAAGGCCAGCTAGTGATTGTCTGGTGGTTCAGGGAAGGCTTGGAGAAAGAGCCAGGTTTTAAGATTTTTCCTGAAAGTTAATAGGCATGGCTCCAGTCTGAGGTTTGATGGGATACTATTCCAGATGGAAGGGCCTGCTGTCGAAAAGGCTCTGTCTTTGGTCGTAGCGAGGCGTGTAGCTTTAGTGGGTGGAACATTAAGAGTGCCTTTGTAAATGTCTCTAGTTGGTCTGTTAGAGGAGTAAAGTTTGAAAGGTATTTCTAGGTCAAGTTGAAGTTGATGATGGATGGTTTTATGGATTAAGGTGATTGATTTGTATAGAATTCTGTAATTTACTGGTATCCAGTGTAGGTTCCTGAGAATTGGTGATATGTGTTCGTAGCGGCATATACTAGTAGTGCTCACTCTCACCTTGGCAGAACACATTGGATCCATCAACAATGGGGCCAATGCAATATCAGGCACTCAGGCCAACGCACTGGTTAGCAACTCTACTGGATGTGTGCTTTGGGCACGCTAAGCTAACACCCAATGCAATAATAATACATAATTTATTTATTTATTATTGCCCAATGCAATAATAAATAAATAAAATAGAGGGAGGAGGAATAGCCTAGTGGTTAGAGCAGTGGGCTACAGACGAGGGTTCGAGTCCTGCTGTCGCTCCTTGTGACCTTGGGCAAGTCACTTTACCCTCCATTGCCTCACGTACAAAACTCAGATTGTAAGCCCTCTGCGGATAGAGAAATACCTACAGTACCTGAATGTAAAACGATGTGATATCTCAGATCAAATGTCGGTATATAAAAATATTAAATAAATAAATAATGTGATTAGTGCATCCAAAATGCACTTCCAGTCAAGCGCATAGCTAATAGCACTCGTGACATGTAAATTCATATAGATGAGGCTATTAGCCATTATCCTGGGATGCAACATATGACCGCATATGCAACTCATCTTGTTTAAAGTTGAAAATGTAATGCCAACCCTGGGGCTGGCATGAAGTCATTCCATACTTAAGGGCTCAACAAAAAAAAAGTTGTCTGTGGTTCCTCCTACAAAATATTATCGCGATACTAAGTAGGAGGAACCACAAAATGCTGTATGAAGACCAAAAAAAAGGCTTGACTGTGAAAAAACATTTTTTAGGGCATGCAATATACTCGCACAATATACATGGTCAAAGTCATGTATATGGTGCGTCTGGTAGCATGAAAAAAAAAACAGACTCTTATACTGAGCATCCGTTTTCCTAATATAGAACTTACAGCCACCTCTCCTGGGTGCCTGTTACTGAGGAGGTGCTAGGGAGGCACAATTTTACCTAGCGCCTCCTTTTTTACCAGGCCCTGTGTGCCTGGGAGAGGGGGATGGGTATGCATTAGGTAAATGGGTGCTCAATTTGAGTGCCCATTTTTTGTGCGCCCATGTTGCATCGGCCCCAATGTGTATGAACCAAATGATGCTGGATAGAAAGGATACATACTAGAGTTGGTGGGAGACCTACTAAGGTTAATCATTGGGGGTCACAATATTGATATGGAAGGATCAGCTGAAAAAGGAGGGGGGGGGGAGAGTAATGCAGCTGCTACGTTGTGGAAATAGTGCTACCATCCTGACTTTCAGGCAATGGCAATGCAAATGTGATGGCAGCCTTTTTATAGCATATACCTGACCACTACTTGGGCAGCATCTCTGAGCCTTTTAAAGAGACTACATCTGTGCTTTCTTGGCATGGTGGAAAGAACTTTAGTGTTCTCTTCAGGAAGTTTTATTTAAAAAGAATAAAGGCCATGAAGAGTGAATGCTGTGTTTAATCTTATGGCTCCAGATGTGCGCATTAATTTGTTCTCAACATGGTTGAAAGTATCTGGCAGCATGTGGTATGACTGTACAGAACTGGGAAAGCAGAAAGTGATAAGGGCTTATTATCCTATAGGTCACTTTCTTAATCTGATGGGCAAGCTTCTGGGGATCTTGCAAGAATGGTATCTATGAAGGTAGATCCCCTGTATACAAATATCATTTCTGGGGATGTGTCCTATGGGGTAGGTGGTGCTGAGGTTGAACTCTGCTATGGTAAGATGAGACTCTATTTGCCTCTGACCCTACAGTGCTGTCCTGTGTTGAAGGTCATTTAGAAAATGTGAGGTCATGAAAGCATTGCATATGCTGACTAGTGAATGTTCTGTTTAAGAGAAAAGTACTGTATATTTTGCTAGCTGAGGTATCACTACATTACCTAAATTGGCAAGGCAGCTGTCATTCAGTGAAGGAGAACAAATATTGCAGAGATGAAGAAAAGTGCATATTATATTTTGACTCAAGCTGACCTTGCATGCCAGAAGTTATTCATGCCTTGCAGCTTGTGATATTTTTACCAGTTGGCGTTATTTTCTACAAGAAGCCTGTTTTGCATATATGAGAGAATACTATCTTTTCCTTACAAAGGCAATTCTCATTCTGCCTGTGGTACTGGCAGACCCATGGGTTTTTGGTACCCACAAGCCTGCAAGCAGATTTTCAAAGGCTAACTCCCCACAGAATTTCTTACCTGGCAGAGACCACGGGTATTTAAGAATCTGTGTGGAGGGGCATGGGAGTTAAAAAGTGACTCCCTGCATGTACTCTCCCAGGGCAGCCCTAGCATTGCCTGTTTCCCACCGGGGGAAACATGAACCTATGTCCCTTTCCCTTTTCTGGAGAGAGGGGAATCAACTTTCTGAAAGTATGTTTGTGCAGGTGAAAAGCCATCTGAATATTGCCCCCTAACTTCATTTTATTTTAGAGTGGAGGTAGCGAACAAGAGCTGGGTTCTGACACTGCGAGCCTTCATTACTATCCACTCAGTGGGGGAGAGGGTCCCATTATTTATACCCCTTCCAAACTCAACTAGCCCTTGGCACCTTCTGGAATTTCAGCCATGGCTCTATATTCAGTCAATGAAAACCCAAAAAGGAAGGACAACAAAATTGTCAGTGACCTTTGCAACTTAGAACATCTTTATTGTATGTTAGGCAAATATGTCAGCGATACCAACGTAGTTAACAGAAGCTTCATGGTCCCCCAACATGGGCTGTGTTTCGAAAATTGTGTTGGGATGGAACTTAGAAAAGAGTGGCTAACATCAGAACAAATGTAAGAGAACAAGTTAAAAGAAAACGGACAAAGACAGCTGAAAACAGAAGATCATGAACAGGCTTAAATATCTGTATTGAATGGGCAGCGCTTATTAACATTTTCCCCTTGTATTTGTTCCCACCTTTTCCCCCCCAGCTTCCCACCCCATACCATCCCCTCCCCTTCCTTCTTCCCCTTCCCCCTTTTTCCCCTCCCCCTCTCCCTCCCCCCTTTTTCTCCAACCCCTTTTTCCCCTTCCCTCCCCATTTCTTCTTTTCTTTTTCTTCTTTTTTTCATTATTCCTTTTCTTTTCTTTCCTTGTCTTCTTTTCTTTTTTCTCCCTCCTTTCCCCTCCCCCTCCTTCCACACTTTTTCCCCTTTCCCCCTTCCAGTCCTTCCCCCCTCCCCTTCCTACCCTTTCCCCTTCCCCCTTCCTTTTCCCCTTCCCACTTTGTTTTTTCCTCCCTTTTTTGTCTAAGTTGATTTCTATTAAGAGCATACCTCTTGACGTCACTGCTCTGGGCGGCTCTTGGAAACCTTGACAGCCAGCTGACAAATGTCACATGACTCTTTTTTCGTGCCTCTAGCCCTATTTAGACAGTTCTGCTTTGATGCCATGGTGGCAAATCCTGTTAGCATTTTTTTCACATTTCTGACGAGATTAGGTAAGTTTAAATGCTGTTTGGGTTGCCACTTTTATTCTTACCGCTTTTTCTTTGTTAACCTCTTATTTGTGACATATATTCTATATATTTTTTTGCAGCGTTGACTAATCCTGAATTCAAATTCCAAAGAATTAGTAGCATGTTAATCCTGGCTAGAACTTTATTGCAAGTCTTTTTTGCATCCACCTATATTCAGTCTGGTAGTGCATTTTTGGTTCAGTCCCTTTACACGTTCTTTATATTTATTTTTCATATGTGGCTTTACCCACAATTCATTCATTTTAGTTGTTCTCCTCTTAACGCGGAAGCCTTCTTGATTTATTCACTTGCTATCTAGTTACAGTTTCTCCTGTCTTTAACTCTGGCTTGAGGCAGTAACATACCTATTTATTTAGCCATGTTCAATTCTTCGATCTTCTCTCCTTATAGAAGCACTCTCTTACATTTTTAACCCTTGACTGCTTTTGAAGGCAAGTTTTCATTTTCTATTTCTTTTCTTTTCTTTTGTTCCATTGTTTCCATTTTTATTTATTTTTTTATTTGTCATCTGGTTCTGTTTTTTACCCTTGTTTCTCTGATTGTACCTGACCTTCTGTTTTTCTTTTAGATTTTCAGCCTCAACATAATTTGCCTTCTAAATACTTTTGACCCCTTATTGATTATTCTCGGTAAGCTTTTTGATTATAGTCACTTACCATTGTGATTTTTTGATGTGTAGATTTTTTATGTTTATTTCTATGTCATCTGGTTTATATGGTTTCTTCTGAAGCAAATAACCTTCTTTATATGTGTTTTTAGATATACTCCATTTGTAATTTATTATTTACCAATATGTAACTGATTATTTTGCATTGGATCTACTCCTAAGTGTGTGTCTTGTTCATGATCTTGTGTTTTCAGCTGTCTTTGTCCTTTTTCTTGTACTTGGTCTTTTACATTTGTTCTGATGTTAGCCACTCTTTTCTAAGTTCCCTCCCGATGCAGTTTTTTTAAACACAGCCTGTGTCGGCGGACCGTGAAGCTTCTGTTATCTACTTTGGTATCGCTGACATAATTTCCTGATGTACAATAAAGATGTTCTAAGTTGCAAATAATATTGACAATTTTGTTGTCCTTCCTTTTTGGAGTTTTCATTGATTATTTTTGCTTTGTCTGTTCACCCTTGTTGTTGCTTTATATTTAGTCACTCACTATCACCACTGAATGATGCTGGGGCTCTCTTTCTCTAGGAGCTGTGAATGAATACCACCGCTGCAGGATTTCTAACCTCAGCTGGTCCAGGGAGTGGATGACCTGACCTCTACAAAGCGATGCATAGCTCTTCTCATGAGACACTGAGCCATCCAGCTGGCCCTTCCCTAATATATATTTTATGGAGCCAAGCCATACAAGGGTTCCAGAGATCATGAAAATGAGATGGTGGAAAATTGTATTATGGGAAAATATTTTTGTTCATACGGTTATTGGTGTTCTATGGGATGGCTCCACCTTTTTTCTATAGAGGATCAGCATCACAAGAGCTCCTTTGCATGACATAAAAGGAATAATGAAAATGATGCATATTTTAATAAAGCTGATAATGCTCCAAATGCCTCATTAATTAATATATTTGCTCATTAACAACTTATTTCTCATAATTCAGGTTCCTATGGCTAAAATTTCTAACTCAGGATAGCATTTAAAATATGCGTGTCATTATTCCAAATAGATATTTGCCACAGCCTTCCTTCTGGCCTCTAAATGGGTGCCACAAACCCTTTGGTTCTATGTGACTTGGAATATTCATGGCACTGAGAACAGTTAAATTTCTTCATGTAGATTGCAATAGATAAAACTTTATAACCAGACCGACATGTCTTCTCTATATTATTAATCTATTCGGTGCTGCACTAGAGAGTTTTCCAGAAAGTGAAACAATTCTGCAGATAATCCTTCTTGGCTTCCTAACACTTTTGGAAAATCTTAAGAGGGTTTTTGATTTCTGGGCAATATGCTTATTCATCTGAGCTGAGTCCAATGGAGCTTTTTTTTCTTTTTCCAATAAATCTATATTACTACTTTACTTAGACTAATGTTGACATGTACACTCTCAACAGGCTAGGATACAGTTCAAAGAATTCTCCTTAGGCAAAAGGAGCAGAGATTACAAGTTCAGCTTTAATGATCCTTTTTTATTGAGTTAAATCTTTTATCATAGAAGTCCCCCATTGTGTTAAACAACCTAAGTAAAAAACACAAATCAACAGAATTAGATTTTAAGACTTCTGAAGTGCTAAAAATCCCTCCAAATGATAATAAAAATCATTTAACTCAGTAAAGCAGAAACAAGTTTCTTCAATGTTAGATAGATAACAATGTATGTGATTAACTAAGTCCTTAAATATTTTATCCATAATTAGTTAAAAATCATGGCTTTACACAGAAGTCTTAAATGTGTGAGTATATTTGTGTACATGGAAGGTTTTATAGTAAAAACTGGAAAGTGATTTATAAATGCACATACATAAATTAATAAATAAATAAATAAATAAATAAAATGTGTGCAAGAGCGATATGTTTTATATATTTATTTCTAAGAATATGCTATTTTTTGTTGCTGCTTTTAATATGGAAAATTAAAATCCCATTAGCAAATCAATGCAGTGACTAGTGGCACCATATAGAGAAATTTATTGAGACATGCTTTTGAGGACAAGCTTCCACGTCATCATGCATCTAGTCTTCAAATCTTATGGCTCAATCAATCTGATAGTCTGAAAGTTACCATCAGCCTCTATGTCATTTTTGTTACTACAGACTAATATGGCTCCCCGTCTGGAAATGAAATCCTAATAGTAATCTGCATTTGTCTATCCCAACATACACACATGTGTTTCCTTATGTACAAATATCTGCAATGCAATTGAAAGTGCCTACTTTTTCTACCTGTTTCAAAAACTCAAGTGCACGTATTTTAGGTGCAAAAAAATTGTGACTTGCTTGTATAAAACTCTGTTTTATGTGCAAAAGTTGGCATATTTCAAACATGTGCATATCATTGAAATCACCAATTACCTGAAACTTTCAATAGTTCATCCAGTCCTTCTCCAGATCATTGAGACCCTCCTAGTTCTTCAGTTTGAACTCCCCAAGGCTCACCCAGCCCTTCCACCTAACCAGTCCAGTAGTAGAAGAGTCTGTTATCAATTGCAGAAGATAATTAGTAGGTGTAAAATTATGCCAACAACTTGCTAAATATACATGTGTATGTCTTTTATAAAATTGCAATTTGCATGTGCACCTCTTGGCCTGGCCCCAAAACACCCATAGACTGCCGCTTTTTTGTGCATGTACATGTGCATATGAGACTGAAAATATGCATGTACTTTAGATGTTCATAAAATAACGAATATGTAAGTACAAGCTACTTATGCATGTATATGCTAATTTTATACATGCAAATGTTTTGAAAATTCACCCCATTATTTCCAATGGTGTTCTTTATATTGAGTGCAAATTTCTAAAATGTCTTTGTGAGAGAGAGGTCGATATTTTGTGTGTGTGTGTGAGAGAGAGAGGGAGAGAGAGAAAGAGGTTGATTGTGTGTGTGTGTGCATGTGTGCGTGTGTGTGTGTGTGTGTGTTTGTGAGCGAGAAGCAAGAGTTGTGGGTGGTTCTTCTGTATAAAAGAGAGTCTTTATGTGTTTGTGTGAGAGAAGGAAAGTGTGTTTGTGTGAAACAGAGGCCACTTCTTTACTTCCTCCTACATTTAGGGGTATATTTTATAAATATGGGTGGAGGGCGTAATTTTGTTCGCGCACCAGGCGCGAACAAAAGTATGCGTATCTTATAAAATCCGGGGTTGGCGCGCGCAAGAGGGTGCACATTTGTGCGTTGCCTGTTCCCTCCAAGGCCACTCCGAAATCAGAGCAGCCTCGGAGAGAACTTTCCTTCGCCCTCCCCCACCTTCCCCTCCCTTCCCCTACCTAACCCACCCCCCCGGCCCTATCTAAATCCCCCCCTACCTTTGTTGCCAGATTTACCCCTGCTTTGAGCAGGGCTGCTGGCGTGCCATCACCTGACCAGGGGGCTGGTCTGGAGGCCTCGACCATGCCCCCGGGCTGGCACCACGCCCCCGGCCCCACCCCGAACCGCCCCCTGACCCCGGTCCCGCCCCGGACATGCCCCCTCCCCGCCCCTTTTATGAAGCCCTGGGACTTGTGCGCGTCCTGGGGCTGTGCGCGCGCCAGCGGCCTATGCAAAATAGGCGCGCAGGGCATTTAAAATCCAGCCCTTAGTCCTTTCATCATCCAGAAATTTTTTTTTTATATGTTACTCATTTCTCCCACTAGTTCCTGTGAAAGGTGAGGAGTAAATGACAACAGGAAATAACACAACAAATGCTTTATGAGAGCAACTGCTCATCAATGTTCTCTTTAAGGTGCATTTGTGCGCGGCCATTCAGAGTTCTTCATGTGACTGTGCACACTGCACCCCAGCCCGCTCACAACCCGAATCCAGGAAATCTGATGGCAGCACAAGATCCGCAAAGAGAAAGTACCAGCCCTGGAGGTTTGAACATACTCACAAGACCAGCACGCAAGGAGTAGCAGCAGAATGGGCTCTTGCCACTGTCTCCATCTGCTCCCACTACTCAGCAATCCTTCCTGAAGGCCAGGCAGTTCCCATTGTGTTGACTCCTTCTCCTATGCTGCTCTGGACCTGTAATTTAAAGGGACAGCATGCATCAAGTAAATGCATAAATAACTTGAGCTAGTAGCTCATATACTTATACCCAAGGAGAGACAGAGGAAGATGGGGCAGGTGCTGGGCATGGAGGGAAAGCCAGGAGGCAGATGGAGGAAGGGGAAGGAGGCAGGGATGAGGAGGTTGGGGGAGGAGTAGAAGAATCAAAGGGCATCTGCTAAGTAAAACAGGTAGAGATTATGGGGGAAAGAGAAGGAGGAAAAGGCAGGGGTAAGATGGGGGAAAGAGATAGGTTTGTGGATACTAGGGATAAGGGAGGAGGCGGGGGGTGGATGCTGGGGACAGGAGAGAAGGAGGTAATGGACAGATGCTAGGGAAGGGAGAGAAAGGAGGCAGACAGCAGATGCTGGTGATGCAAGAATATAAGAAATGCTGTCTTGGGTTCAGACCAATGGTCCTTTGAGCCCATCATCCTGACTCTGTGAGTAGCCAATCATCCTGACTCTGTGAGGAGCCCATCATCCTGACTCTGTGAATAGCCAATCCCTTTCACATGGAAATCCCAGCAGATTCTACTGGGATAGGTGGATCCCTGACCAGTAGGTTATGCAGCTCTACCAGCAGATGCAGATGGAGCAAAACTGACATAACAGTATATATACACCCCTGAACTGACATCAGCCCACCAGTATTCTCAGCAAAAGCCAACTGTGGACAAGCTAACAAAAACTTGATTATTAACAGACAACCACTCCAGCACTCAGCTAACAGGAAACCACTGAGCTTAGACAAGGAGTGTAATAACACTAGACTAGGGACTGGATTGACACCAGTATCCCCTGGAACACACAGCCACACAAGAGGACAATAGCACAAACATCTAGAAGCTGAGGATGGGAAGGTGGATCCGCCTATCCTCCTTGAAGAAAAGGATATTATCAGGTAAGTAGTAATTTCTCCTTTCTTAGCATTCGAATAGGTGGATCCAAGACCAGCGGGATGTACCAAAGCGACTCCCGAACAGGGTGGGAGGCTGCCTGAGGTCCAATCAATACTGCACATATGAAAGCAGCATCCTCCCAGGCCTGCACATTCCAGGTGGTAATGCCTAGAAAAGGTATTTAAGGAGGACCACGTCACATTATTTCAGGTCATCAACCATGTGGACAATGCTCAGTGTGCCCTTTTGCACTTTCCACCAACATTTTTGTACATCCTATTACACATAGACAATTTATTTTGAGATTTACCACCACTTGTCATTCACAAGGAGTAATCTATGTGATCTTATGCCCTTGCCCCAAATTGTATGTGGGTAAAACAACCAGACAGGTGCACACTCGTATTATAGAGCACCGATCAAACATTCGTACTGGTCGAGAATCGGCTCCCCTTGTTACACATTGGCAAACGGCAGGGCACTCTGAGAATGATTTACGATTTCTGGTAATTGACCTGCTTCATCCCCCATGTCGGCGTGGCAATTTCTCTGAGATGCTCATCCGTAGAGAACAGAAGTGGATTTTTAGATTAGATTGTCTATACCCGGCAGGATTGAACAATGAGATAGAGTGGCAATATTTCATTTGATCTTTCTGTTTTATTTTGCTCCTGTTCATTTTTGCAATGTTTATCTTGTTTCTGATTGGCTGTTCTACTCATTTCCTGATTGGCTGAAAAAGTCGCGCCAAAATAGCTGGTTTTAAAAACGCTGTGTTTTGTCGAGCTGCCCGCTCTCCTTGCCGCATTAGATGTATGAACTCCTCAGCTATTTTCAAGGTATGTGTTCCGGCGCAATTTGATATACTCTGTACCTTTAAAGTGGTCCACAATTCTAAAACCTAATTTTCTTGTTGTTCCTTTTTAGTTGTTGTAAAATAATCTTGTCCCTCCCGACGCAGCCTTCGGGCGAAACACGGGGTCCATGTCGGGGGACCCTGAAAGAATTATTTACTCTCACTGTTTTGGAGATAAGGAGTTGCCACATTAAAGCTTTAATAAACTGCATTTGATGAAATCACGTTTGGACCGATAATTCTTGAGCACTCCCTGTGGATTGGACTGTTTAATAAAGAGGTCACATATTTTGAAACTTTACTTTCTGGTAAAGATGATGATATCGTTATCAGATATCGGGGGTCCCCGATAGCGATAGGAAACCCCACGATTAATTTTGTGGGTTCTCTTATCGTTATGGGGGGAGGGGGAAGAAAGGGCACTTAAAAGTAACACAAAAACACCGCCTGACCCTTTAAAATTAGTTCTTTAGTATCCCCCCACCCTCCAGACCCCCCAAAATTTTTAAGTACCTGGTGGTCCAGTGGGGGTCCCGGGAGCGTCTCCTGCTCTCGGGCGTCGGCTGCCAGTAAACAAAATGGCGCCAATGTCCCTTTGCCCTTAGCATGTGACAGGGTATCTGTGCCATTGGCCGGCCCCTGTCACATGGTAGGAGCAATGGACAGATGGCGCCATCTTTAAAAATCCGGCCCATTATATGTATTGACTTGGTTTTATATTCCTTTATTTTTAGTATGCTGTTTTACTGATTTTATTATACTTTATGTTTTGATAATTTGGGGTTGTACCATACCTTGGTGTTTGATGGAAAAGAATATAACAAATGAAAACCTCATTGACTGAATTAATGATCAGAGTTTCACAAATACAGATAACTGCGTCTCAACCCACTGTTTTCTTCAAGTTATTCTACACTGAACTCTTTGCAAGGCAAAAGAAAAGGGTACTTTATTTTGGAAATTTTCTCTAAATGATCTTTTGCACTTCAGGATGACTGCATCACTTTCAGAAGAACTATAGGATTAATGGATTTACAAGCATGCTTCTACAGTGTTTTTATAAAACAGTGATATATATATATATGGATATGGTGAATTCATAAAGAATTTGAATGCCATAAAGTATCAAAGGGACTATAATACTATACAAAGTCCAAACTAGTATTCCACAAACTCTGAAGAAATATTATATTTGCAACAGAGCCTCCATACTATCTGCTAAAGCTCACACAGTAAACTGGTGACAGATGCATTTTGCCTTCTTGGGTGTTAACATCTGCATATTACAGCTGTTCCACATAGTGCTAGTGTCAACCACTGAGGACAGATAAGAAACACATACTGTATATTCTAAAGGTCACAGAGAGTTTAAAGAGACATAAGTGACAATTTCTACTTTTTATCACCAGCAACAGTTGACTGTTCATCTTTAGTTACCCTATATTTATAAATCAGTTCAGATTTCAAATACACACTAAATTGGTAGGCTGGCAATACTACCATTGCACTGAGGGCAAATATTTATTCTCATGAAAATCAATGTTCTTAATAATGAGATAATCATGCATGTAAAAAGTATTGCTAATAGAGAGATGTCTTTAATGCATGTTGTTTTGATTAACAAGCATTGGTAAACTATAAATAGAAGAACTGACTGTAGCGTGTTTTGAATGAGGATGGTGTGTCTCAAGTTATTGCATGGTATTTAAAATGACTCTAACACAGTTTACTTTGAAAGTTTAGGGGCAGATTTTAAAAACTTGCGCGAGCGCGTACTTTTGTTCGTGCAGCAGGCGCGAACAAAAGTATGCTGGATTTTATAAGATACGCGCGTAGCAGCGCGTATCTTATAAAATTTGGGGTCGGCGCGCGCAAGGGGGTGCACATTTGTGCAACCTGCACGCTCCGAGCCCAGCGCGCGCTGCCTGTTCTCTCCGAGGCCGCTCTGATTTCGGAGCGGCCTCGGAGGGAACTTTCTTTCGCCCTCCCCCCACCTTCCCCTCCCTTCCCCTACCTAACCCACCCCCCCCCCGGCCCTATCTAAAACCCCCCCTTACCTTTGTCGACAAAGTTACGCCTGTCGGCTGGCTGCCCCACTCCGTGGTCCGGTCCCGGGGACTGTTCCGGAGGCCGCGGCCACGCCCCCGGAACGCCCCCGGGCCAAAACCATGCCCACGTCGCCGCCCCTGAAACACTGCGCCCCACCTCCTAAACGCCCCGTCATCCCGACACGCCCTTGACACGCCCCCGAAGGAAGCCCCGGGACTTACACGCGTCCCGGGGCTTTACGCGCGCCGGCGGCCTATGCAAAATAGGCGCACCGGCACGCGCGGGCCTTTGAAAATCTGCCCCTAAGCTTTTTAAGCTGTTTCAAATGTATCCAACCTTTTCTGATGTTTATTTTTAAGTGAATCATATCAATAATTAATGGAAACATCTTTAATTTCTTCAGTGGAGGCTAGATAAGAGTTGCCTATTTCACTAAAGCCTTTTTCAGTGCAAAAGAAGTTCTAATGGTTCAAAGAAGTAGATTCGGAGTAACATCAGAAAATACTCCTTTATAGAAAGAGTGAGGTATACATGTAATGGTCTTCCAGTGGAAATGTTAGAAGCAAAAAAAAAATCATCAAAATATGGGATAAGCACAACGGATCACAAAATGTGAACGGGAAAGCCAGAAATCAACTATGATCTGTCAATGACTTTGCATAAGGAGCAAATTATATAGACTAGATTGCACTTGTTGTCCTTATCTGCTGCTATATTCTCTCTTTCTGTGTAATATTATATAAGATTTCCTAACTAGTTTAAAATAAGAATATGAATCAAATCTAGGATCTGTCAGATTTAATCTAAATATAATAAATAACTTCCATCATTGTATAGTCATCCTACTTGCAACACACAAGGAGGATAACTTTAAAACAAACATGCGAGTACACAAATAATTAGCTATATGGATGTACACATGCATGCACATGTATTTTATATCATGTGTGCAAATGTGTGAGCACTATATAAAATATACTTAAATCTACCCAACAACATGTTCACATATCTAAAAGATATGTGGCATGTATTTTCAACATTTAACATTCATCCAGTTATCTAACTCGCATTTTCTAACTGGCATTATGGCCTTATCACATGCGTTAAGGTGTTTTCGCATGCGAAAAATGCCTTAAAGCATGCAAAAAGCACCATAACACATGGTGCAATCCTAATTTGGAAAAGGGGGAGGAGTTAGGGGCGGGATGTCTATCAAAGTGGGCTGGCTTCGCAACCCAGAATGAGAGTCCGTCAAGCTAGGTTGAGAGAACATTGTACAAATCTCATCTTTGTGTGAGTTTCCTCACCCCGAAGGACATCAAATCTTATAGCTAGACTCTCTCTCTCTCATTGTGTCTTAAGTAGAACAGATGTTTCCTGAAACTCTCAAGAAAATGTCAATATTCGTTGCTCAGAAATGCTCTGTATAATGTTAATTTACAAAAATGTTTATTGCTCTTTCTATGGGAATATAGGCAACAACAATTCACCATAATTAACTGTTATTTAAGAAATCATCTCATGTTATGTCCAATGGTGTGTAACCAATTAGAATGATTTCTGAAGAGAACAAATATAATTTGATTGAACTACATTTTGTTTAAATATTGTAATGAAGATTTAGTGCCATTCAAATTTAACATCTGAGAAAAGGCCCAATACAATATGCACACCTTTTTTTAAAAGATTGAACCTTTGTGCTTGTTTTCCAGTCCAGCTTTGCTTTCTGCTTTTTTGTCCTGCTTTATAATCAAAGTCTTAAGGGGAAATTAGAATGTCATCCCATTAGCCCACACTGAAAACAGAAGCGGGAAAATAATATTTTGGAGGTCTCAAAAACTAGGATACAAAGCAAAAGAAAGTAAAGCAGAAATTTAAGAGAGTCAATATCCACTTACCATCCTGAATAACTTTTCAACATATACATCCATCCAAACTCTTGCGGAAAGGTAGTAAACAGATTCTTTTTATGAGTGAACACTAGTGCACCTTGGGCTAGCCGAGCCCTCGGGGAAACCAGCTGGCTTTCCCAGTTCCCTCCGAGGCTGCTCTGAAATCAAAGTGGCCTCAGAGGGAACTTTCCTCCCCCCCCACCTTCCCCTCCCTTCTCCTACCTGTCCCGCCCCCCAGCCCGGAAAAAAAACCAAAAACGTACCTTTATCTCACAAGTTACACCTGCCAGTCGACTAATCCCCCGGCCAGCAGCCTTGCAGAGGCCTCTGGCCATGCCCCCACTTCACCCCGGACCGCCCCCGCCCTGCCCCCGGACCACCCATTTTTTCAAACCCCGGGACTTACATGCATCACGGGGCTTCACACGTGCCCCCGGGCCTTTTGAAAATAGGCCCGGTGCGCGTAACTCCCCTACGCACGTAAATCCTCCTGGATTTATGCACGTAACCCTTTGAAAATCTGCCCCCAAAAATATATTTTATACTTAAAACTCAAAAGTTATATTCACAAAGGCTTTGAATGTCAACTTTGCTATCTTTTCTTTCCTGAATGTATTGTTGTACTATAGGATGCTATATTTGTTATAATAATTGATATAATGTGTGCTAATGATCACAGTCATGCAGAATAGACACATTATATAGCAGGATTACTGCTTTGTTTGCAGTTCAGGATGTTGATGTACTAAAGAATGAAAAGATTTCACACAACGACCTGATACATGAAAAAAAAACAAAATGCCCTGAAATTAGACAAAAAAAGCTGAAATTTCAGTTTTTCACTTTTCCATGTGGGACTATCTTTTGCAAAATCACTTTGAGGTAAATGTTAAGAGTCGTGCATGGGTGTACATGTGCACACATTTTCTGTGTGTGCGCATAGACATGGCAATTTTAAAATGTATGTGCGTATACGCAGGCATTTTTTAAAATTGGCTATTCACGCGTACATGTGTGCATAATTTCATATTAATGTGCGCATGTGTATGTAAATGGTGCTTTGCTCGCGTACGTGGAGGGCATTTTATTAGATGCTCGCCAATGCTAGATCCCATTTTCCCAGTTTGTTCCCAGTTCACCCAATTAAACAATCAGCCTTCCTAACCCCTGCTGTTACTTTGTCTTTCTTTTACTCTGTTTGGCCAGACCCCCTAAATCTCACTAACAGGCCGATACAGTACAGTGCGCTCCCAATGGAGCGCACTGTTAACCGGCATTTGGACGCACGTTTTCGACGTGCTAGCTTTACCGCTTATTCAGTAAGGGGTAATAGCATTTCAAAAACGTGCGTCCAATCCCCCTCGAGACTAATAGTGCCCGCAACATGCAAATGCATGTTGATGGCCCTATTAGTCATTCCCGCGCGATACAGTAAGTAAATGTGCAGCCAAGCCGTACATTTTACTTTAAGAAATTAGCGCCTACCCAAAGGTAGGCGTTAATTTCTGCCAGTGCCGGGGAAGTAAAAACTGCTTTTCTGTGCACCCTCTGACTTAATATCATGGCGATATTAAGTCGGAGGCACCAACCCCTCTCCCCCCCCAAAAAAAAAATAAATTAAACATAAAAAAGCAAATAAAATCCTGGTAAAAAACCAGCCCCAAAATCAAAGGAAACAAACTAAAATGAACATTTCGGCCATACATATCCCTAATAAAAATACCCCCAAAGTGTTATTTTATAAACAGAGAAAACCTAGATTCGATTTCTGTGTTCTTGGTGGACTAGATTTTCAGTAGACTCCGTAGTTCAGTAGAGAAGAAAAGCACAGAGATATATAGTAAGTGATCCTTGATGTATTAATGATTACCGGTATATCTTAACTCCAGTTCTGTTCCCTCATGACTTTAAGCACTATTACTTGACTTTCCAAATCCATGCAAGCATTTCAGAAAACCATAATGGCTAACTGTGCTTTCTGATAAATATGTGCATTTTTAACTTCAGAATTCTCAAAGGGTTACTAAGAAAATAGAATAAAATGCACAATATATTTGACATACATGATCAAACATCCAACTGATTTTGATCTAAATCATTTTTTCTAAATGTGGTGCCCAAGCTATCAACATAGTTCTTTTGATTTTGATGATACATGATATAAACAATAAAAAAAACCCCTCTATTTGGGTGTAAAATGCATTTCATATGCATGAGCTTTAATCATTGTGCCAGGCAATGTTCTCAACAGAAACTAAACAAGCCGAACAGATACTTTTTCAAAATTAAGCTTTGTAACTTAAATAAAAATAGTTAATTCACTTCACATAATCTTTCCTCTTATTTGCAGTTAAGAAGGCTACCAAATTGGATAAAATTCAGTTATGGTAAAATATAATCAAGAACATTGTGTTGAAGCTTAAAGAGTAACAGGTGGGTGAACTTAAAATCACTGACTGCAGAATGCTGTGCATAATACAGTTCTTCTTTAGTCTAGGCCCTGTATTAGTTTTGTACTGTTTGTAACATGCTGTGTTTTTATTATGTATCAGGGATGTGCATTTGGTTTCAAACAAATTTTAAATATGTGCTGAATAAGGGTAATTTGTTTCATTTGGGGGGGCCCCAAACCGAACTGGGGGCCCACTGAATGAAACAAACCTTATTCGTTCCATTTGTTTGAAATTAATTCATCAGGCCTAAGTCTAGACCCAAAGCCTGGGCCTCACAAAGTAGGGGCCACGGTGAAGACCCGAGTGTGAGGACGAGGATTCTTACCTGATCCGTTGGAGGTATCCAATAGCAAGGCTGGGCCTTGGTTTACAAAGTCAGGACCTAGGCTGGAGCCCAGGCCTAGGCAAAACATATGGACTCAGCCCAGAGGCTGGGTCCCAATGCCAGGGCCTCAGCCTAGGCCAGAGCCTGGACAGAGGCCCTATGCTATGCCCCAGGCTGAAGGCTGGGTCCCAACGCCGGGACCTTGGGTTTGGGTCAGGCCCAGGATCAGAACCCAGGCCTCGCTGCTGCTCCCTCATCATCCTCTTCTTTCTTTTGATGCCTCCACAGGGGTGAATGCACCGGAGTTAAGTCCAGCAAAACCCCTGCAGATGGGATCAAAAGAAAGAAGAGAATGATGAGGGAGCGGCAGCGAGGCTTGGACTTCAGGCCTGGGCATGACCCAAGGCCAAGGCACAGGCATCAGGACCTGATCTTCAGGCCAGGCCCCAGCATTGGTACTGGCACCAGGAGTAGGTCCCGGCTTTGGGACCCGGCTTCCAGGCCAGGTCGTGGCATCAGACCTGAGTCTGGGCTCCAGCCAAGGCCAAGGTTTAGGCATCAGGGCCCAGCCTCCAAGCCAGGCCCTGGCATTTGGCCTGGGCTCGGCTGAGCACCAGCCTTGAGTTGGCTGAGGGCATGGTAGATCACCGCCACCTCGGCCTATGCAAAGTCAAGGCTTCAGCATGGCTTAGGCCTCAATGGCAGATCCCTTCTGGACCGGATAACTGGTGACTGGGAAGGGATCCTGGCACTGGTATTTTTCCAGGCAGACGGAAGCCCCAGGAGCCCCCGTTTTTTATTTTTGGCCACTTTTGTGGGGTTTCATTATTATTATTTGATTCATTTTTTTTCTCCAAATTAATCAAATCAAGCAATCCACGAACCAAAATTTGTGGGGAAAAAACTCCTGAAAATGAACCGAAAACAAATATTTTTCCACTGCACATCCCTATTATGTACTTAATTCTTGTTACCTGCCACAAATTTGTAAAACAAACAAATAAATAAATAATGACAGACTGCTTTTTAAAATGCAGTGTAAAGCCTGGTCAATTGCTGAAGCAGTCAATTAGGGGAAGATTTTATAATGTGCATGCACTTCCCAGTGCACACACATGGACGCACTAATTTTATAACATGTGCCGGATTTTATATTCCGCGCACGTATGGGCGGGCAGCGCATGCAAGGGGGGGGGACTTTAGCAATTATACGTGGCAATGCATTACGGCTTACCCCAGTTCCCACCCCCCTACCCATACTCCCTCCCTCTTCCCCTCTCCTCCCCACCCACTAAACCCTACTTTTTTTTGTATTTCTCTTTGTTTTGCAACTTACTTCAGCTCCCAAGCTGAAGTTAGTTTCGCATGCTGGGCAGCTGCCGGCACACGAGTCTTCGGGACAGTGAGCAATGGCGCTGTCCCGGCCTGCCCCCTACCCTGCCCCTCCTTGCCCAAAACATGCCCCCCAGCCCACCCCTTCGAAGAAGCCTGGCACTTTTGCAGAACCGGGCTTTATGCGCGTGGCCAGGCCCCTTCGAAAATTCGCTCGGCACACGCAAGGCCTGGCCATGTGCATAAATCCTGGACTTTAATCATGCAGGGCTTTTAAAATCCAGGTGTTAATCTTTAGATCTCTGATTTTTTACTATTAGCCTTTTTTTTTATTGAGTTCATACTTGTTTTATTCTATTTTATATTGCTATTTATTATTATTTTTCTTTTTGTTTATTTTTTTTAATAATTATGAGATTTTTTAATTATATTGTTATTGAATCTATTGCTACCGTCGCTGCCCGATGCCTCCACTATGCTCACCTTACCGCTTTGGCGACTCCATCTTTGCCTGTGGGAAGTTTGGCTGCCGCGGCGTCCTCCTGCCATCCTCCTCCGGTGTCCCCAGACCGGCTAGACGCTGCATACTGCCATGTTTTCATGGAGCCTAAGGGCATGCGCGCGGCGCAGCCCCGACTGCAGTACCAGTAATGGTGTGAACCTCATGGGTGTCCCCGTGAGGTGACGTCATCCACACCGGATATTTAAGGTCTCATAAATCGCTAACTAATCGAGTTAGCAAGGGGATTCATTCTATGCTACTCTGCCTCCTCGGACTTACCAGGGGTACCCGCTCCTCGGGGGCCTCGCTTCTCTTTTGCTTTTCAGATCACAGTCTGGAACCGGTACTCGCTCCTCGAGGGCCCTCGTCTCCGGACTTGCTACTGAATACCAGGAAGTCATCGCTGCCTACAACATCAGTGAGTTCCTCTCTCTCTCTCAGAGCGTTCCCTAGAACCAGGTACTCGCTCCTCAAGGGCCTGCCTCATTCCAGCTCCTGGGCTGCTTCTAAGAAACCTTTGTGTGAGTGTTACCATCAAGGTTCTGTTCCTGAACTCTGCATACCCTGCCTACTCACTATATTCAGTTTCTCTACAGCTCAGTTATCCAGGATCTCTGTTCCAGTATCTGAGAGACTACAGCCCAGCTGGGCACTCCAGCTCACTACTGCCACCTCTGGTGGTTCAATATACTGTTTAATAAAAGAACTAGTGTGTGTCTGTCTCCATACTCTGAACCTGACCGGTGGTCCCTCTCAGGATCTTCCCCCGGGGGTGTGGTCATCTGCTACCGGCCCAAAGATCCACCCACAACTACCTCAAACACTAACAGAATCATAACAATATAAGACAGCAAGCAAGTATATCAGTGAAATACAGAGTCATATAAGAGAGATATATAAAAAAAGAAAAGAAAAAGAAAGAAAAACAAACTCCCTTAGACTCAGGTACAAGGAAAACAGGGAAACCAAGGGTCATAAAATGCAAATATTAGCAGCAAAGATAAAAAAAATAAGTGAGGCGAAAATGGAGTAAAAAATATTCCTGCTATAACCAAGTTAACTAGTGATATCAGATGGCAAATGTGAGTCAAGTAAAAACCTAAGGGCCAGATTTTCAAAGCCCTACTCACGTAAATCCTATTTTATAAAGGCTCGGCAATGCGTGTAAAGCCCCGGGACATGTCTAGGTCCTGGGGCTTCAAAAAAGGGGCAGAGAAGGGGCGGGGCGGGGCCAGACGCCTCCGGCACAGCGGCCATTTGCTGCTGAGTCAGAGGATTGAGTGCCGGCAGGCGCAAAAGGTACAATAAAGGTCGGGGGGAGGTTAGAATAGGGCTAGGGGGTGGGAAGGTTAGGGGAAGGGGTGGGAAGGATAGAGAAGGGGGAAGGGAATGGGAGAAGGCTGTGGGCATCGGCATGCGCAGGGTGGAAAATTGTGCATCCCCTTGCGTGCACCAACCCCCGGTTTTATAATATGCACGCACATGTTATAAAATCAGGCATCATTTAAAATCTACCCCTAAGTTGGGAACACTAAAAAAAGACATACCGCTATCTATCATTATTATATATAGCAACAAGTTTACAGGGGTAACAAATTATAATCTGAGCACCCAACTGATGAGCTTCTTGACACATTGCTAAAAATCTCTTCCTACGCTGTTGGACAGTTTGTAAGATATAAATCCAGTACCTCTCTTGATAGAACCAACAGCAATTTTTGGTAGATACATTTCTTCAAGCTTTAGTAATTCAAACTCTATCATATGTTAAGGACATTATACATTTTTTAAACAATTTAGAGGTGAAATAATTGAATGATCATCCTGTACTATTGGTAAAATAGGCATTCAGTCCTTATATGCACAGATTCTCCAACAAGAGGTTAAGCATTATTGGCTATATTTGATGAATCATTTTGGCTTTGATCGTATGCCTACAACTTTTTTGGTAGAATGAGCCCAACTGGTATTGTTTAACAATTTTTCCATTTTTAACTATAAGTTTTACCATCAATCCCCTGCTTTTGCCATGGGTTCTTCTTTGGCTTTGTCAGTAGCCAATTTATATGTGGCTAATTTTGAACAAACATTTATATATACTTCTGATTGGTGACAACATATTTTGCAATGGTATCGATAAATAGATGACATATAAATGTTATGGACAGCATTTGAGAGTGATCTGCAGAGGATTGCCACATGGATGAACTCCTTGAACATAAGAACATAAGAAAATGCCATACTGGGTCAGACCAAGGGTCCATCAAGCCCAGCATCCTGTTTCCAACTCAGGCCAAACCAGGCTACAAGAACCTGGCAAGTACCCAAAAACTAAGTCTATTCCATGTTACCGTTGCTAATGGCAGTGGCTATTCTCTAAGTTAAACATTTACAATTTACATTCCAATGGGATTACACTTCATAATGTATTTAGATGTGGTGAGTATTCAAGGACATAGCATCATAACAACTATCAAACGCAAATCTAAAAACAAAAACAACTTGTTGCAATATCACAGTTACCACGCCACTTCCTTTAAAGTGGCGTGGTAACTGTGTAAGTCAATTCTTTCGGATAAGTTGCATATGTTCTACAATGGAAGAATTTGCGATACAAGCTAAATTACCTGCTGATAGATTTAACAATAGGGGACATCACATGGGCTTATAAGAGAGCAACATATTCTGATTGAAATGAATTATTAAAATATACATCAAAAAAAGAAAACAACTGGTTGTACACATAGGTATTGACACGCACATCTCCTAGCCTTTCCCCAACATGCCCAAGCCCACACCCCGCCCAGACCATTCCCATTCCCCGCCCCTTTTTCTGAACCTTTGACTGCAGGAGATGCATGCATGCACGAGTGCCTTTTGTAATCCTCACGGCGCACACCAGCCCCACCTGGGCGCATATCTCCCAGCTTTGGCACACATAGGGCTTTTAAAATTCACCCCAGATAGTGCATACAAAAAAACAATTGAAGAAATCCAAGAAATTTCATATTTTTTTTCTATTGTTTCGTTTTGAAAAGAAGAGACAACATATTAAATGTGCATCCCTAATGCGCGTAACTTTTGCCCCTGCCCCTTAACCTCCCTAGATCGCCCCTTTTGTACATGCGTAGATTAGTGTGTGAAACCTAAAGTATGCACATACTTTTGATGTTTATAAAATAGTGATTACGTTAGTGCAAGGTATTAATGTGTGTATATGCTAATTTTTACATGTATAACTCTGAAGTTACCTCCTATGCATTTTAATATTTAGATAAACAATGTGCTTTCTATGTAAGCTTTCGTTGTAGTGGTCTGATGTGTGGTGTGTGCACATTTTTATACAATTCTTGAATTTAGACAAGCTTGCTACCTTCATCAATAATGGTTATTAACTTTTTTTTTTTTTTTTTTTTGCTTATTGCCATTGTTATTGAAGAGTAAGTATATTTTCTATTGCTTTCCAAATGTTCCAATTTAACAAAATCATTCCACTGCAGCATGCAGCATCAGAGAAAGGGTCCTGGGAGGGAGGAATGCATGCACTGATGCTGTGCTTGCTGTCCACAGAATCTCATGATTGGGATACGGCAATACCAGGCTATAACTTGTTAAGGAAGGACAGAGTGGATAGAAAAGGGGGAGGTGTGGCTCTTTATGTCAGAAACAATATCCAAGCATCTGAGCTACAAGGAAGTTGGGGCAAGGAAGAAGCACTATGGGTAGACCTAAAAACAGATGATGGAGCATCAATTTATATTGGAGTGGTTTACAGGCCCCCGAACCAAAAGGAAGAGCTGGACAGAGACCTGGTTGAAGACATCCATAAGATAGGTAAGAAGGGAGAAGTGGTGATCGTGGGTGACTTTAATATGCCAGATGTAGACTGGAAAATCCCATCTGCAGAATCTAAAAATAGTAGAGCAATAGTGGATGCCATGCAAGTAGCTTTGTTCAAACAAATGGTATTAGAACCCACGAGAGAAGGAAATATACTCGACTTAGTGCTCACTAATGCAGATAATGTCTCTGATGTCGAGGTGGGCACCCACCTCAGCACCAGTGATCATCAAACAATATGGTTTAATATCACTAAAAGAATAGGGAAAAGAACCACAAAGACCCGAGTTTTACAATTCAAAAACACAGACTTTGAGGAAATGGGGAAGTACCTAGAGGAAGAACTAAATGGATGGGAGAATGAGAGAGATGTGGATCAGCAGTGGATCAATCTAAAAGGAGCAATCACCAAGGCAACTACTCTTTATGTTAGAAATGTAAAGAAAAGCAAAAGGAAAATGAAACCTATCTGGTTCTCAAACGAGGTGGCTGACAAAATTAAAGCTAAAAGAACAGCATTCAAAAAATATAAAAGATCCCAAAGGGAGGAGCACAAAGAAGAATATTTGATTCAACTGAGGGAGACGAAGAAATTAATCAAGTTGGCAAAAAGTCAAGCGGAAGAGAGGATTGCCAAGGAGATAAAAAATGGTGACAAAACATTTTTCAGATACATCAGCGAAAAGAGAAAAGTCCATAGTGGTATAGTGAAATTGAAAGGTGGAAATGATCAATGTGTGGAGAGAGACGAAGAAATGGCAGAAATATTAAATGAATACTTCAGCTCTGTATTCACTAAAGAAGACCCTGGAGAAGGACCATTTCTACACAAGAAGCTGGAGGGTAGTGGAATAGATGAAAATCATTTTACAGTAGAAAATGTATGGGAAGAGCTAAAGAATCTGAAAGTGGACAAAGCCATGGGGCCTGATGGGATTCATCCAAGGATTCTGAGGGAGCTCAGAGATGTGCTGGCGGGTCCGCTGTGTGACCTGTTCAATAGATCCCTAGAAACGGGAGTGGTGCCGAGTGATTGGAGAAGAGCGGTGGTGGTCCCGCTTCACAAGAGTGGGAACAGAGAAGAGGCTGGTAACTACAGACCGGTTAGCCTCACTTCGGTGGTGGGAAAAGTAATGGAGTCACTGTTGAAAGAGAGAATAGTGAAATATCTACAGTCCGGAGAATTGATGGACCAGAGGCAGCATGGATTCACCAGGGGAAGATCCTGTCAGACAAATCTGATTGACTTTTTCGACTGGGTAACCAAGGAATTGGATCAAGGAAGAGCGCTAGATGTCATCTACTTGGATTTCAGCAAAGCTTTTGATACGGTTCCGCACAGGAGACTGGTGAATAAAACAAAAAGCTTGGGAGTGAGTGCCGAAGTGGTGACCTGGATTGCAAACTGGTTGACGGACAGAAGACAATGCGTGATGGTAAATGGAACTTTCTCTGAAGAGAGAGCGGTTTTAAGTGGTGTACCGCAAGGATCGGTGTTGGGACCGGTCCTGTTCAATATCTTTGTGAGCGACATTGCGGACGGGATAGAAGGTAAGGTTTGTCTTTTTGCGGACGACACTAAGATCTGCAACAGAGTGGACACGCCGGAAGGAGTGGAGAGAATGAGACGGGATTTAAGGAAGCTGGAAGAGTGGTCGAAGATATGGCAGCTGAAATTCAATGCCAAGAAGTGCAAAGTCATGCATTTGGGGAGTGGAAATCCGAATGAACTGTATTCGATGGGGGGGGAAAGGCTGATGTGCACGGAGCAGGAGAGAGACCTTGGGGTGATAGTGTCTAATGATATGAAGTCGGCGAAACAATGCGACAAGGCGATTGCAAAAGCCAGAAGAATGCTGGGATGCATAGAGAGAGGAATATTGAGTAAGAAAAGGGAAGTGATAATCCCCTTGTACAGGTCCTTGGTGAGGCCTCACCTGGAGTACTGTGTTCAGTTCTGGAGACCGTATCTACAAAGAGACAAGGACAAGTTGGAGGCGGTACAGAGAAGGGCGACCAGGAAGGTGGAGGGTCTTCATCGGTTGACATACGAGGAGAGATTGAAGAATCTAAATATGTACACCCTGGAGGAAAGGAGGAGCAGGGGTGATATGATTCAAACTTTCAGATACTTGAAAAACTTTAACGATCCAAAGACAATGACAAACCTTTTCCAACAGAAAAAAATCAGCAGAACCAGAGGTCACGAGCTGAGGCTCCAAGGAGGAAGACTAAGAACCAATGTCAGGAAGAATTTCTTCACGGAGAGAGTGGTGGATGCCTGGAATGCCCTTCCGGAGGAAGTGGTGAAGTCCAAAACTGTGAAGCACTTCAAAGGGGCATGGGATAAATATTGTGGATCCATCAGGTCCAGAGGACGCATATAAAGAGCAGGTAGTAAAATACTGCACGGAGCGGCAGTAGCCACAGAGGCATTCACGGAGCGGGATGCCAGTGGCCAGTGGTAGGTGTCCACCTTCATGGAGCGGAAGGATGTAGGGCTGTCATCTCCCAATTAAATAAAAAAAAAAAAACAAAACAGGGATGGGATCCATCAGGTCTAGAGGACACATATAAAGAGCAGGTAGTAAAATACTGCACGGAGCGGCAGTAGCCACAGAGGCATTCACGGAGCGGGATGCCAGTGGCCAGTGGTAGGTGTCCATATAAAGAGCAGGTAGTAAAATACTGCACAGAGCGGCAGTAGCCACAGAGGCATTCACGGAGCGGGATGCCAGTGGCCAGTGGTAGGTGTCCACCTTCACGGAGCGGAAGGATGGAGGGCTGTCATCTCCCAATTAAATAAATAATAAAAAAACCCAGGGATGGGATCCATCAGTTCTAGAGGACGCATATAAAGAGCAGGTAGTAAAACACTGCATGGAGCGGCAGTAGCCACAGAGGCATTAACGGAGCGGGATGCCAGTGGCCGGTGGTAGGTGTCCACCTTCACAGAGTAGAAGGATGAAGGGCATCCATCTCCCAATTAAAAAAAGAAAAGAAAAAAAGAAAAAAAAACAGGGATGGGTTCATGGGCTTATAGGTATTACCAATTATTAGGCTTTTCAATATTTGATGATAGTTAATGTGACTTTCAAGGCATTCTTCACTTTCGGTGCATGTCCGGCATGACTCCTTGCTTCAATGACAGGGGAAAAGAAAAACTGATACTTCACACATTTCCAGCATTGCCCTCTGCTTCATGGCAGAGAGCTATGCTGCCGCTTACCCAACTAATCAAACTTAATATTTCACTTGGAAGCAGCTCCAGCACTGCTCTCTACATTAATGGTGGGGGTGAAAAGGGAATTAGATCATAAGGTTACTAAGAGCCAAGAGAAACAGTTAAGTATGAGAACAAATGTGTGAAGCTTGCTGGGCAGACTGGATGGACCGGTTGGTCTTCTTCTGCCGTCATTTCTATGTTTCTATGTTTCTGTCCTGGAGTGGCTGAGCAGCACGTTGGCCCCCACGGAAGGGGAGCAGAGGGGGAAGGCCGCTGGCCAGGAGCAAGTGATTGAGCTGCTGGCAGCAATGTCTGCAGTTCAATTACTCGTGATGTTGGCCTAGCTGTGACCAGATAGGCAATCAACCCCCTAGTTGGAAATGTTCCTCCTCAACTCCCCGGGAACCACCTTCCCCGCTCCATCCAACCCCCTTTGAATCCTTTTTTGTGATTATGTTTATTTATTTATTTATATTATTTATTTTGGAAAATTCTTTATTTTGGTTTTCATTATTAGTGCTGCAAGGAAAGACATTTTGGTTTATTTTTATATAGGTAATTTATTTTTATTTTTGTAAACAAATACTTATGTATTTGGTTAAATGGTTTCTGAATGTGCTGTTTTTGCACTGAGGGGTCTGTGTCTGGGGAAGAAGGGATTGTTAATCACTCCACTCTGATGGCCAGCATCCCCCTTTTCTGCAGGTACTGTGTCCAGGGACAATAATAAAAGCAATTTCCTGTAAATATTAATGATTGATATTCTATGGCTATAAAAAGTAGAGTTTCCACCCAACCACATACCCTTTTTAGTCTTGGAGTTTCTCCAACTGTCTGTATAACATTTCTTGATTTGTGTGTTAGGGCTGAGCCAGATAACCTGTATAAGACCTGGCAAGGATGAGGAGGGTACAATACCTTGAATATTAACTCCTTAAAAAAATTGGCCTGTCCTAAAAAATGTACTGCCTGTGTAGCCTTTCATATCCCAAAAAATGGATTAGCAGACCTGAAGCAGACGGGGGGGGGGAGTGAGCAGGTTTCTGCTACTCCGATGGCCCCCTTCTGTACCATCCCAAGATGTTCCCCCTTCTCCCACAATCCAACTATCCATCTTTTATTTTAAAAGAGATACATAACACATATTGTTGAAAGACAATAAAAACCTTTATTATACAAACACAACAAAAGCAACTTCGTCACAAGAGACAACACCAGATGCTGACCATCATGAGTGTGGCTGCCTTGACATTTCTGAGGTGACTTGCAAACACAAATGAAGGCATGACACTGTCTAATTCCTAATCCTGCCTTCATGCAGTCTGACCAGAATCCTTGACTAGCCTACTCGAGAAACTAACCTAACCAACATGACATCCTCTTGGCCAAAGCTCTCACCATCTGTACATGATGGTACCATCGCTAACCTACCATTTGTCGCCAAACTTATGGAGAGAATAGTTAACAAACAGTTGTCGGAGTACCTAGAAGACCACAAGATTCTCACAACAGCCCAATTCAGATTCCGCAAATCCCTCAGTACGGAATCCCTCTTAATCTCACTGACAGATAGCATCCTCACTGGGCTGGAGAAAAAGACCCCCTACCTCCTGGCACTTCTCGACATATCTGCAGCATTTGACACCGTAAAACACACTATCCTAATCAACCGGCTCTCAGACATAGGCATCTCAGGATCAGCCCTTGAATGGTTCAGATCATTCCTGAACAATGGGACATACAAGGTCAGAATAAGCAACAAGGATTCTCACCCGGTCAAGTCCACTCTCGGATCAAGTCCACTCAAGGATCCTCCCTCTCCCCTACCCTTTTTAACATCTATCTTCTCCCCCTATGTCATCTGCTCTCAAGTCTAAAGGTCACACACTTCATATACACCGATGATGTCCAGATTTTGCTGCCAATCACCGACTCCATCTCAAACACCATTAACTTCTGAAACAATTGTCTACAGTCCATAAACTCCCCTCCTCACTAGCCTTAACTTAGTACTCGATACGTCAAAAACGGAACTTATGCTGATCACTCTGGATGACAACTTTCAGGCTAATAACAACCTAATCACACCGCTAATGATCACCCCCACACACGTAAGAGATCTTGGCGTTACTATCGACAATAGGCTGAACCTCAAAAAATTTGTCAGGAACACAACGAAAGAATGCTTTCACAAACTACACATATTGAAAAAGTTGAAACCTCTCCTCCATTTTCAGGACTTTAGAACAGTCCTCCAAACAATTCTATTTTCAAAAATTGATTACTGCAACTCTCTGCTACTTGGCCTTCCAACTATCACCACCAAACCACTACAAATGTTGCAGAACTCGGCTACCAGGATTCTAACCAACACTAGTAGAGGAGAACACATCACACCTATACTAAAAAAACCTACACTGGCTCCCTATAAAATCCAGAATCATATTCAAAGTACTAACCATAACCCATAAGAACATTCATTCACAAACTTCGCTAGATCTAAGCTGCCCACTTCGTCCTCGTGCATCATCAAGACCAATCAGAACCAGCTACTTAGGCACCTTAGATGTACCTCCAGCCAAGTCATTGCTCAAGAAAAGTGCATTCTCGACTGCCAGCCCCTTTCACTGGAATGCCCACTGACCTTTGTCTTGAAACTTGTAGTCGAACGTTCAAAAAGAAGCTCAAAACTTGGCTTTTCACAAAAGCCTTCACTTAAAGATCTCTCCCCGAGCCATGACTCGGGGCTAGACTTATTCTCGCATTTCATAATCCCTTACGCTAGATGTCTGATGCCGTAACTATTTCATCTTTTTTCATCTTTTTTTCATCAAAAAAAGCCACTTCTTTTTTTCAAAGATTTCAGAACAGTACTCCAGGCGTTGTTATTTTCCAAGATTGACTATTGCAGTGCCCTCCTCATTGGCCTACCCAAATCGACCATTAAACCGCTTCAGATGATTCAAAATGCTGCAGCGAGATTACTGACCAACACCAGCCGCGGTGATCACATTTCACCCATCCTCAGAAACCTACATTGGCTACCTGTAAATTTTAGAATCCTTTACAAAGCAATTACCCTAATACATAAATCCATCCATCACCAACTCCATCTCAGCCTTAAAATACCCTTCAAACTTCATTCCTCCAATAGGCCAATTAGAGATAATCATAAGGTACTTTGAATTACCCCCCTACTAAAGCCTCACGCCTTTCCTCGACCAAAGACCGAGCTTTTTCAATAGCAGGTCCATCTATTTGGAACAACATTCCTTCAAGCCTCCGACTAGAACCCTGTCTCATTACATTCAGAAAAAAACTTAAGACGTGGCTGTTCCACCAAGCCTTCGATGATCCTCCAGACAACCCTTAGTCTTCTTTATCCACACTTGGACATAGAAGATTAAAGTCTTACAACCATTCAAACGAAGAACTCTGGCACTTACTGATTAAAGCATCTTTTGCTTTAATCCAAATTCCTTTTGGACTATGCTTCTTTAATTATTTTTTGGCCTTTAACTTCCTTCCAGCTCTTAAGCTTCCCAAGTTTTTTACTCCTTGTTAAATGTAACTTTATCTTATTCTCTTCTCTTGTTAATTACTTTTATTTATTGCTTCTGTTATACCCTTGTTTTATGTAAACCGATCCGATATGGTTTATTTACTATGAAGATCGGTATAAAAAAGTGTTAAATAAATAAATAAATCTTATAACTTTGCCTCATGATTCCACCTGTTAGATGTACTTTATTCTGCACTCATGCTTATTAAGTCAGATGTAAACCCAACTTTTTGTTGACTGTTATTTATAATTATTTTCAATTATGGGTATTTATTTATAATGATTTATAATAATTTAATTCTTGTTCTCTGCTTTATCTATAAGCTCTTAAGTTCTTACGAAGTTATCCCTGTTATTTGTACCCACTTGTTTGTTGTAATTTCCAACTTTGGTTCTATGTAAACCGACGTGGTATGTGCTAGTACATGAACATCAGTATATAAAAGCCTTTAAATAAATAAATAAATAAATACATAAATAAATAATAGTTGACTTTTTGCCTAGGTTGGTATAGCAGAGTGCATCTGTGTATGTATGCATGCAACCACAAAGAGTTATGCTAGCTTGGAATGATCTGTGAACATTGTAGGAATGCCACACTATTGGATAGGTGCTTTACTAAAGGCTGTAACTGAAGCTCTGCTAGGTGAGCACTGGTTTGGAAATAGATGAGGCAGTGTTGTCGGCAGTGTCTTTGCAGGTCCAAGTGATACAAAGCATCCCAAATACAGATTCATAATTTGACATGCACATGGTTGTCAGCTAAGGGATGGGGATATAAATGGCAACTCTGTGATTGATATTTTAAACTGTGTACTTGTAGCTTTAGGCTGTGCCTTTAAGCTTTAGAACTACTTTATTTATTTATATATGTATTTGTTTGTTTAGTTATTTTAAAGGGTTTATATACTGCTTTTACAACTAAAAAGTCAGTCAAAAAGGTTTACAAATACAATATGCATAATTAAAATTGACATAATACATAACTATAAAAACAACAATAGAAAGAAAAGACTAAACTATAGAAATAAGGACGGGTTAAGAACATAAGAACATGCCATACTGGGTCAGACCAAGGGTCCATCAAGCCCAGCATCCTGTTTTCTACAGTGGCCAATCTGGGTTACAAGTACCTGGCAAGTACCCAAAAACTAAGTAGATCCCATGCTACTGATGCCTGTAATAGCAGTGGCTATTCTCTAAGACAAATTGATTAATATCAGGTAATGGACTTCTCCTCCAAGAACTTATCCAAACCCTTTTTAAACCCATCTACACTAACTGCACTAACCACATCCCCTGGCAACAAATTCCAGAGTTTAATTGTGCGTTGAGTGAAAAATAATTTTCTCTGGGATGTGATTTATAGGATTTCTAGAGCTGTTTCTCTCCATGTTCAAGGCCCAGCTGGAGTTCCATCTCACTATGGCACTATCTCACTCACATGTGAGGGATAAGACAGGGATGTAAGGGTAGGCCTGCCAAGTAGAATGCTGAAAGATACTCCAAGCTATGTATACTGTGTTAGAAGTCCTACACGAACTCTATTATGACACATGCCTCTTTTAGACTCCCTGTCACTCAGAAAACATTAGCCCAGCCACATGTATTTGGTATTATCTTTACTTTGACAACAAATTTTCAAATACAGTCTTCTGCTCCATTGTCAAGATTAAGTCTAAATAGGCATATGTGGTTTCTGTTACACACTAACCCAGACAGAGAAGCAGTGAATTAAAGAAAGATGATAGAGAGGAGAGCAGTTTCACTCTACTGGCCTCCCTTCCATGGAAGGGGAAGGGGCAGTTGAGGCCTAACAGGCAAAGTAGCTTTCTATGAGGCTTTGCGGAAGCTGGCTGCCACCTAGCGTGGTGTTCTCAGCTTGTGCGTGTACACATGGGGGATCCAAGTTTAGATTCAGAAGCATCTCCATTGTTATCCCATGGTATGGAGTGAGATTATGGAATACACAGCAGAGCAGCACTAAATCTTCTACTTTGAGTAGTTGATAAATTAAAGCTCCACCCATTTTGTGCAAACAGCAAAATATACTATTGAGAACTCCAAAGGTGCATTCTTTAATATAGCAGGTAGAACATAAGTCTTTGTTGAACCTCGTCTCCATCAGCATGTTTGGAATAGCAACGGGTGTGAAAAGCCAGGTCCTGCATCTGTATCCCAAATCTCCTGCAGCAAAGACAGAATAAGATATTATTCATACCACAGTCACTTTGAGATATGACTGCCAAACCACAGCATGCTGTAACACAGTAGATTCTACTGAGTAGAAGCTAATCTCTAGCTTAGCAGGAGCCTTAAAAGCCTATTTTCCTATCCTAAGTGCATGCCACCTTTTCCTGTGACACTATATGACCACTAGAGCACTAGCTGAATCTAGGTCAAATCTTCCAGACTAGTAAACTGCATCTGGAGATTGCAGCAAATGTATGGCAGCTCCTTACAACCAAGCTAAGGCTACTCATTCATAGCAGTCATCAAACAATGAAGCAGTACATCAGAGTTGCCACAACTTTCCTAGCAGAAAAAACTCTTAACTCGTGGTCTTAATGTAGAAGTCCCTGACTGTTCTGCAGTATGACCTCTAGAAGTTCAAATTTGTCAGCCCTGACACAGGGAATATGCTAGGGCCAACACTGCACAGGCCACTGCTTCTGGTTTATCTATGTGATGGGCAAGACAAACTGTGCCTGACATCCTGGCTAACCCATCACTAACAGGGCATACCTGATCTGCGAGTACCAGCAATATGGGCACTTAAAGGTTGGAATTAACCAGTGAGATTTCAACTGCTCCAAATGGGAGGATTGGAAAAGGCTAATGTTTAACGTGAACCCTTAGAAAGTGTGTAGTGGCTGCTCATACACAAAGCTTTATGGCAAGTGCATTGTTTGGCATCTCAACATAGCAAGTCTCTCGAGCATGGGGAAAGCCAACCTCTGGTGCAATGGCATGCAGACATCACTGTACAAGCCACTTTTCATGTCAGCGATGCTGTTACATCCCCTAGGGCCGGTGCAAGGGTCTGTAGCTCCCTAGGTAGACCAATGTAACACTGTCCCTTGCTCCCTCCCAATCCCACCCTGAGTTGAAAGTGTCCTCCAACAGTGGTAGATATATATAGTTATGTTCTCTCTCTCTCTCTGAAATTGCATATACCATGTCACACAAACCTAGTAGGGATGTGAATCGTTTTAGGACGATTAAAATTATCGTCCGATAATTTTAATATTGTCTTAAACCGTTATGGAACACAATACAATAGAGATTCTAATGATTTATCGTTATAAATCGTTAGAATCATGAGCCGGCACACTAAAACCCCCTAAAACCCACCCCCGACCCTTTAAATTAAATCCCCCACCCTCCCGAACCCCCCCAAATGACTTAAATAACCTGTGGGTCCAGCGGCGGTCCGGAACGGCAGCGGTCCGGAACGGGCTCCTGCTACTGAATCTTGTTGTCTTCAGCCGGCGCCATTTTCCAAAATGGCGCCGAAAAATGGCGGCGGCCATAGACGAACACGATTGGACGGCAGGAGGTCCTTCCGGACCCCCGCTGGACTTTTGGCAAGTCTTGTGGGGGTCAGGAGGCCCCCCCCAAGCTGGCCAAAAGTTCCTGGAGGTCCAGCGGGGGTCAGGGAGCGATTTCCCACCGCGAATCGTTTTCGTACGGAAAATGGCGCCGGCAGGAGATCGACTGCAGGAGGTCGTTCAGCGAGGCGCCGGAACCCTTGCTGAACGACCTCGTGCAGTCGATCTCCTGCCGGCGCCATTTTCCGTACGAAAACGATTCGCGGCGGGAAATCGCTCCCTGACCCCCGCTGGACCTCCAGGAACTTTTGGCCAGCTTGGGGGGGGGGCCTCCTGACCCCCACAAGACTTGCCAAAAGTCCAGCGGGGGTCCGGAAGGACCTCCTGCCGTCCAATCGTGTTCGTCTATGGCCGCCGCCATTTTTCGGCGCCATTTTGGAAAATGGCGCCGGCTGAAGACAACAAGATTCAGTAGCAGGAGCCTGTTCCGGACCGCTGCCATTCCGGACCGCCACTGGACCCGCAGGTTATTTAAGTCATTTGGGGGGGGGGTTCGGGAGGGTGGGGGATTTAATTTAAAGGGTCGGGGGTGGGTTTTAGGGGGTTTTAATGTGCCGGTTTTGCGATTTTACGTTTTTTCGATTTTTCACGATATTTTACCCCCCCAAACGGCAACAATACGATTCCCTCCCCCTCCCCCCAGCCGAAATCGATCGTTAAGACGATCGAGGACACGATTCACATCTCTAAAACCTAGTGAGTGCTCTGTGACTGTCACCCCCTCCTTTCAAATGTCTAAGCAATTTTTTGTCTTCCTTCAGATCAGACATTATATACAGAAACTAGAATTTGATGAATTAAAATTAAAAAACCAAGAGAGAACTAGAAACCTTAATAGAACAAGTCAAAGGCAGGAAAAAATTGATCTCTTTGTAGTATGCAATAAGAAAACCTATCTAGTGACTGCCCCAGTTGCTCTATTATATGCATCTTTAACTTTTGGTAAACCATCCTGTGATATGTGCTTTATATAGCAAATTAGTATTAACTGCTCTCTTCCAGAAACAACATGTACTCACTGCTAATAGCATATACCAACATCCAATAACACATACAGATTGGAACATGATTTCAAGCGAGTATGAGGGTGCAAAAACTTATTTTGCTCAGTCAGTTTGGAAAGGTCTTTTCAGCTAGTATATTTCATTGTTACTATGTGATATGACCAGTGCATCTTGACATTTAATGGGGGTAAGCTGTTACTAGGGATGTGAATTTATATAAAATGAATGTGTTTTCTGAACCAAATGAAGCCATTTTTGTTTTCTTTAATTAAATCCAAAACAAGTCTGAAATGCTTCTGAAAACATCCATTTTCAAATTATTCATTTCAGCACATAGCATACTATTTGCAAATAGTGTGTACTATTTGTTGAAATCAAAACTCTGAATGAAGAGACCTCTGAAATGAAATTTGGCCAAATAATCAGCTGAAAAATAAAATTAAATAAAACAAAAATATCTTTGCCTGTCACAGAAATAGTGTAAATGATGTTATTCTGAATGCTTCTATGTGCTTCAGATAAAAATAAAACAAATTATTAGGTTTTCTCACTGAACCCCCATTTTTCATCAATATCCTTTCGAGTTTCACCTTACAGTTCACCTTGAACAGGATTATATTTACAAGTACTATATTACTTGCATTTGTGTACTTCCTGTGGCTCAATCCTTTACCATATTACAAATGTAGTGGCCACACATAGAAAAGAGAAGAATTATATCAATACTAATGCTAAATAAAAAAACACACTTTTCACAATACTGCTAAAATCACAGCTGAAACATTTCAAACCTAAAGCGAAAGGATTTTAAATGTGATATGTACATTGTAGACTCCATATTCAGCCACTGTATAGCTCTGCTAGCTAGCTGTTAAATATACCCAGCTATCATAAAGGTAGCTGGTAAGCATATCTGGCTAATTTTAGGGCAGATACACGGGGATGACCAGAGTTAGCTGGATAATTTATCTGGCTAACTCAGCTCCTCACTGGAGTGCCTCTGGAGCACCCATCACTTTTTCAACCCAAATTCTAATCAGACAGTTAGTTATCTGGCTAGAATGTAGCCAGATAAGTGGCCAAAATTTTCATTTAGCTGGATAATTTCTTAGATATCCAGCTAAATGCGTTTGAATATAGAACCTCTTTAAGCTCGGTAAGCAAAAGGATTATGGTTGTATGTTAGCCCATTTGGCTATGTGGAATTAAGAGTCAACAAGCAAGTTATATATGATACCTTTCTATTGGAGTAACTTAATAAATCTGTGATGAGCTTTCAAGCATTATCCTCTCTTCATGACGTCAATGAAGAAATAGCACTGAGTTTAAACCAATTATTTTTCTTCTACCTAACTTTCAGTTGGCAGGAGGATCTTCTGAATGAAAAGAAAATCCAAGTACCTCTTGACCATCTGACCATGTATTAATAAACTCAATAAATTTGCCATTTTTGATGCATAGACTGACAAGCTACATTGCTGCTAATTATTTATACAGTCTAATTTGACTTATAATTAGCCCAAGCTATTATGGAAATTTCAGCTGCCTTTCATGCTCCTAGCTCATCCCATATCCTCAGAATTATTGTCCTCTCTGAAAACTTTCTCCTTTCTAGATGAGTAAAGAATTTAGGTTCTTTAGACCTACAGATTCTAATTTAATGTTCCACTGCTCAAAGGAAGAAATAAAATGTACAGAGCATTACGAAGAGTCATTGGTTAGTATCACATTGTGCTGTGTGGACAGGAGCCTAATATAGAACACTAAAAAATGAATTACAGTGGTGGACTACTCTGCTTTCATTATATTTTCAATCAGTTTTGAACCAAAAACAGGAGATTGATTCTAATAAGGACTGCCATAAAAATAAGAATAAAAGCTTTCTCAGTTTAATTCCTTTTACATAGAAACCTTGTTAACTGAGTCTGAGGATGACCATAATTGTACTGTGTTCAACAAAGGTAATAAAAGCTGAATTAAAATGTATCAGCTGCATAGCTCATGCTATTGCAATATGCTATAAGAAACATCAAACAGCAACAAAGAAAACCATTTAATACAGAACACTGGTGACAGGTCAAAGGCTTTGTGATTGTGATTCCAGATATTACATATTCTTATACAGGGCAAATTTTATAAAGCCACTTAGTGGCAAGTTGTGAGTACTCTTGTATCTCATTTTCAACAACAACAAAAAATACCCAGGTCATTTCCATTTGAAAATTTGCTACAAGGTGCTTGTATATTTTGATCATACTATTTCTGCAAATGGGGTAAACTTCAAAAAGAAGCTATAGCCCAAATTTTAAAAGCCTTGTGTGTGTAAAATTTGGGGGTTATGCACGTGGCTGGGCCCTGTGTGTGCCGTGCGCATTTTTGAAAGGGCCCAGCCATGCACGTAACCCCCAATACGCACAGAAGTGCCGGGCCTGAAGAAAGAGGTGAGGCCGGGGGAACAGGTTATGGGTGGGGAGGGGGGCGGGCTAGGACAGCACCATTAGATGCTCCAAAGGCGCAGTAAGTATAAAAACAAAAAATTTGGGGATAGCTAGGGTAGGTTTAGGGGTTGGGGAGGAGAGGGGAAAAGATAGGAAGGGTAGGGTTAGGGTTAGGGAACTGGTCTAGGCCCCATTGCGTCGCCACGTGTATTTTTCTAAAATCCCCCTCCCACACATGGAGGAGGCCACCCACTCGCACATATGCACACAGACATGAAAATCTAGCACGCAAGTGTGCGCAGGAACCATATTTTATAACATGCATGCGCTGACACGCGCATGTTATAAAATTGGCCCGTCCATGTGCATGCGCCTTTTAAAATCTAGGTTTATGCATGTATATTTAAGCATTATATATACAAGTGTAGTTTACTCCCCTGACCCAAGCCCGTTTCCTGTGTGGTAAGACCTGCTCATAGGTGCAAGATTGAAAGGAGTGGCGTGAAGTGGAGCCTTAATACATTGGCATGCCTTTACCCCTCTGATGATGTTTATGTTCAGCTCGGAATTAACAGTTCTGTTATTTTCGGAGTTAACAGTCTGCTTGGAGTTAGCAATCTGTTATTGATCTGATACCTGACAGGAGGAGCAATCAGATAGTTGAGGGTGGATCCCGGGACCAGTGGCAGATGACCACACCCCCGGGGAATGATCCCGAGAGGGACCACCGGTCAGGCTCAGAGTTAGGAGACAAACACACACTAGTTCTTTATTAGACAGTATACTGAACCACCAGAGATGGCAGTAGTGAGCTGGCAAGCCCGGCTGGGCTGTAGTCCCTCAGATACTGGAACAGTGATCGCTGGAGGCTGAGCTGAAGAGAAACTGAGATATAGTGAGTAGGCAGGGTATGCAGATGTAACACTCACACAATGTCCCAAGGAAGCCCAGGAGCTGGAAAGTATAGGGCCTCAAGGAGCAAGTACCCGGTTCCAGGGAAAGGTCAGAGAAAACGATGGAAACTCACTGATGTAGCTGAGATGGTAGGTAGTGAAGACTTCCAGGCAGAAGAGAATACATAGTAAGTCTGGGATGAGGGCCCTTGAGGAGCGAGTACCGGTTCCAGACTGTAACCTGAAAAAAACAAGGAGAGAGCGAGGCCCCCGAGGAGCGGGTTCCTCTGATAAGTCCGAGGGGGCAGAGTAGCTTAAACAGACAAGGCGAGCCCGTTGTCAATCAGTGTCAATGTCCTTGCTAACTCGATGTGTTAGCAAATTCTAAGACCTTAAATATCGGTCGCGAGTGACATCGTCTTCGGAGGACGCCCCCAAGGTTCGCGCCAATGCCGGTACCTCAATCAGGGCTGCGCCACACACACGCCCCTAGGCCTCCAGGAAACATGGCGGTTGCAGCATCGAGCCAGTCTGGGAACGCCCGAGGACAAGTGGCAGGAGAATGCCGTGGTAGCCAGTCTTCCCGCGGACGGAGAGGGAGACACCAGAGAGGTAAGGAAGGCGGAGAGAGGGCGTCGAGCACCGACGGACACAACAGTACATCCATCAGCTTTATTAGAATTGATGAGAAATCCCCAATTTTGGAGCCCAAAATAAGCTGCTGTCCTTCCCCCTTACACTTTAATGGTAAATGAATGAACAAATAAAACAAATAAACAATGTTTTTTTCATTTTAAACTATTAAACCAAATGGAGGTGCCCTATGAAATTAAAGAGCGAGCCAAAATTAACATTTTTTCTCTGCTCACTCGAAATTTTATCCACTTAAAGAGAAGATGCAAAGTCTGTCTAGGATGCCTTCCCCCACAGTATTCTGGACATTTTAAAAGTGGTTTTAAGTGTTTGTAAGTACCAGCACTGTAGCACTGGAAACTTACCTCCATCTCTGACCCTGAAGTTAAGTTTCCAGTGCTAAGAAAATGACAATCTGTCCAAAGAACTGCTCTCTGCATCGGGGAGTAATGCTGTATAGAGGTGTGCATCCGTTTTCCACGTATTTGTAATCCATAACTTATTTTTTGCTATCTGTTAAATACGTGGGGAGGCAAAACGCATCGCGACTCCTCACATATTAAACAGATTTCTGTTTTATTTGGCCTCCTAAATAAAAATTTAACCCCCCCCCCACCCTCCTGATCCCCCCAAGACTTACCAAAACTCCCTGGTGGTCCAGCGGGGAGTCAGGAAGCCATTGCTGCACTCGTTTGCCGGTTTCATCACGGCGCCGATAGCCTGTGTCACAGGGGCTACCGGTGCCATTGGTCAGTCCCTGTCACATGGTCACTGGCGCCATCTTGTGCTCCTACCATGTGACAGGGGCTGACCAATGGCACCGGTAGCCCCTGTGACATAGTATGGGCAAAGGCTATCGGCGCCATTTTGAGTCCTGGCGTCGGACGGCAGGTCGCTCGGGGTCCCCCGTTGGACCCACAGGGACTTTTGGCCAGCTTGGGGGGGCCTCCTGACCCCCACAAGACTTGCCAAAAGGCCAGCGGGGGTCCGGGAGCGACCTTCTTTCACGCTGGCTGTCCGATCCCAATACTCAAAATGGCACCGATCGCCTTTGCCCTCACTATGATGGCGATCGGCGCCATTTTGAGTATTGGCATCGGATGGCAATTTTGAGTCTCAAAATGACGCCGATCGCCTTTGCCCTCACTATGACGGCGATCGGCGCCATTTTGAGACTCAAAATCGCCGTCCAATGCCAATACTCAAAATGGCGCCGATCGCCGTCATAGTGAGGGCAAAGGCGATCGGCGCCATTCTGAGTATTGGGATCGGATGGCCAGTGTGCAAGGAGGTCGCTCCCGGACCCCCGCTGGACCTTTGGCAAGTCTTGTGGGGGTCAGGAGGCCCCCCCCCAAGCTGGTCAAAAGTCCCTGTGGGTCCAACGGGGGACCCGGAGTGACTTGCCGTCCGACGCCAGGACTCAAAATGGCGCCGATAGCCTTTGCCCATACTATGTCACAGGGGCTACCGGTGCCATTGGTCAGCCCCTGTCATATGGTAGGAGCACAAGATGGCGCCGGTGACCATGTGATAGGGACTGACCAATGGCACTGGTAGCCCCTGTGACACAGGCTATCGGCGCCATGATGAAACCGGCAAACGAGTGCAGCGATGGCTTCCTGACTCCCCGCTGGACCACCAGGGAGTTTTGGTAAGTCTTGGTGGGGGGGTCAGGAGGGTGGGGGGGTTGTAGTTAATTTAGTAGTAACGTATTTACAGATCGACAACTTATTGAATTCTCCATACTTCCGCATGAAACGGAATTGACCCCCCACGAATACGTATCACGTACGCAACGAAAACCTTTTGCCTGCACATCCCTAATGCTGTATGCCCTTATTTGCATGGGATTTCCATGCGAGGGTACTTTTACTCCCATTTTGTAAGTGGAGCCTGCTGCATCGGCAGTAAAGTTTATGCTCACAAAATGAGAGTTGAATTGCAGGCAATGCTGTTTGTTGGCCAGAACACACCTTTCTGCATCAGCCTGAGAGTCTTTTGTTAAAACGTACGCTACATACTAAGGATGTGCATTCATCTTGGTTCGGCCGCCCCGAAAAACAAAGCGGATTTTCCCGAAATTTCGGGAAAATTCATTTTTCGGGGTTAGTGCCCACTAATGGGGTTAGCGTGCACTAAATCCCCGTTAGTGCATGCTCTCATTTCCCGTGGCGGGCCGATAACAAAGGCCAAACTGAAAGGTTCGGCCGAATTACATTTCTGCTACATACTATCTGTTTGTTGGCTGTCTACGCATAATGATGTCTATGGTTGACTGAACCTGTAGAAAAAGAGTTATATACTCACTGTAGTCAGTGTATACTGACTCCATTTTACAACCAAAGATAGTCTGATGGAAACAAAAATAGAAACATGGCTGGTGTTGAATATGGTCAGTACAATGCTCTCTGATCAGAAACACTGCAGTTGTTAAAAAAAAAAACCAGATAATCCTGTCTCTCACTTCTGCCTGTTTAGTGAAGCAACATACTAATAACTGTATAACATTGAACAAACAGAAAATATACACAATTGTGTGACAAGAGGAAGCAGCCCAGGCCACCTTATTTAAAAGTTCTCCTTCCTTTCCCTTTCTATATTTGTTTTATACTTTTCTCTTTGGCTTAGAGAGATTTAGAAACTCAACCAGTTGCTCTGTGATCTAGCAGAGAAATGAGGAAATGCTCAAAGGTTGTTTCAGTTTCAGTTTGAATAAAAAATGAGGACCTCATTCTCAATCCATTCAGATGGCAGCTAGGGTCGTCTGGTTAAAAAATGCCATGTGCTTGATTTGTCCTGCTCTGTCCTTGTCCCCTCCTGCTCTGCTTAATCTAGCTTCAGTGGCTTGTCTCTTGAGTTTAAAAAAATAATGACTCATTTGCCCCATAAACTTCAGTGGGATCTGAAAACAATTGAAAATTGGATTGTATAGCATATCTTGTTATCCTGTTCATATATATATTTTTATTTTCAGAGGCACTGCCCATATTCATTTTGATTACTCATTCTTTTCAAATGAACGTGCACACCTATATAATACACAATAGATAGGTCTGGTTGTGTTCAGAGATATTTGGCATTATATCTGTACCATATTGAGTATAAAATTATACAGAGAGAGACAAGATCTGCAGAATAAACACCCCATCCATGCCTCTAACTTAGATGACACCACATCCTTAAATTCCTACTTTTTTGAGTTGCTAAATATACCTTGCCTATTGAAAATAGTGTGCCTAGGGCAATTTTCACTTCTTAGTTAGCCAGCTAGACTCATTCACAATAGAATGATGAATTAAGAAACTATGGTATGCATGCCGTCAGCCATTGTTCAGGTTAACACATATTGAAAGGATAAATTTAAAAGTAATTTCTGTGGATAAAACAGTGCTTTAGTTGTGGAAAAGAGCTTTTTGAAAAATTTCCTTTCCGTGTGATGATAAATTCACACACGCAGTAATACTACAAATGCAACTTTACCCATAGTGGGGATAGGGATACATTCCAAGGTGTGGAATTAGGGAGGGGCTTGCATTTATGCACATAAAGGTTAATTTTAAGACCTGGCATGCAAGCACATGTATGTGCATTTGCTGGCTCGCTCACATGGATGCACATATATGCATGCATGGTATAAAATAAGCTATATGCACGTACATATGCACACAATTTTACATCACCACACGCATCTGCATGCAAATATTGCCTCGATCGCATAAGTGGGGGGGATTTTAGTAGCTACATGCGCCGATGCAATTACATGTTTTTTGTTTCATGCCTTACATGCATCCATAGCAGAAGTAAAATTACACGAATAGGGACCCTGGCGCTCGCTATTGTGTGTAATACTTATGCACTAGTTTCATTCACATTTCCTAGAACGCCCATGCCCTGCCCAAACCCCACCTGGACCACACCCAATCCCCTCCCCTTTTTATGAAAACATTTTGCTTGCATACCCGAGCACCTCTTAAAGCCACGCACATATCTTCCTACTTTGGAGTACTTAGTGCTTTTAAAATTCACCTAATACTTTTGAGTTTCTAAAGTATGTGCATATTTTTTCTTTTAAATCTACATGCACAAATTAGCAGGTATAAATGTGTGCAGGGTGCTTTTCTTGATAATTTTCAAAGTGAAAGTGCATGTTTCATTTAACTTTGTAAATTTAATGTAAAGACTTTACACCAATGTATGCATTTACAAAATTACACTCTAAAAGGGCCTGGTTTTCAAAATCATTTACTGGGTTTTACATGTGTTAATGCACTTTCTGCATGTAAGTGGGCTTTTGAAAATTGCTACAAAATATGCCATTGAATTGTCCATAGGATTTACTCACATAAGTGCATTTTACTCAATTAAGTGGCTTTTGAAAATTGCTAAGATAGCATGTTACATTTACCTGCGTAACTCCTTTGAAAATTATCCCTCAGGGTATATGCATTTAAGGTTACCTTACCTATATCCTGCCATTCCTCAGACAAGTTGAGTTCAATTTGAGTTGATTCATAATGGTCAGTTCAATAAAATGAGCTAAGATCTAAGTTGAATCAGCATGGTTGGAAACAAAACATATGCCAGCTAGTTCAAGTCACCTATCATTTCTATCATAGGCATGAAAGATAGTACAGTTAAACAGTTCCATATTAATAGTACCAACTTCTGTCACATTCTTTAATACACTGTACAAATATAACCCAATAATGGTGGTATTCATTGGGCCAGATTCATTAAGGATTTTCTCTCATTTTGTGTCTATGGGAAAAATCCTTAGTGAATCAGGTACACTGATTGAACCAACAAAACATTGGGTGTCCAAATATTCATAGAATGCACAAACTCATAAGCCATGAGTAACTGTTTGTGCATTCTAGGAATATTTGAACATCCTTTATTTTGGCAGTTCAATCATTGGTTTGTACAATCTTTTTTTAAACCCAGAATACCTAATTATAACTGCATTACAGTATCTCCAACTATTATGCTAGATATCATGGTAGAAAATGTGTTTTCTTTATGAATGTATCATGATTACACATTAGATATCATGCCTTGTGGTTATATGATAAATTGTTATTGTAATTGACATCACATTATGAACAATAGCCATAAAAGGAGTTCATGTTTCCTATTAAGAATTGCATCCAGAATAGCATAATAAAATGTATTTTCATGCTTATCTTTTGATTTTCAAAATGGATGCGTATTATGCAAAATCTTGGAATAAAAAATTGCATATAATCCAAGCATGCAGTGAATGAATACCATCGTTTCTAAAATTATCCATGCAAAATTCTTATGGTTTAAAAACAGCAATAAAAAATGTTATTGGTTTCTATGGCCACATTTCTCACCAAAGCAGTAGTTTATATGTAATAATCCCTCTGGTCAGAACAAGCCTGCTTTTACCTATGGGTAAAGGAGCAGCTGCCCTGAGCTCTTCACAGCAGCAAGCCCATTGAATGAGCACATAGGGCTCTGCCTCAAATGCCAGTGCCCCCAATCTCAGGCAACAGAGAAAAATCCTAACCTTTCAGTTTTAATACCTCCCCTCCCACACAGCATATAGGGAACAGGAGGAGAGGGGGTGAGCCTGGAGCAGGCAGAGCACACAGCAGAGCAGTGTAAAGAGCCAATCTGCTTCCTAAACCGGTCCCTCCCTGTCATTCAGAGACAAGAGGGGAGGGGTTAGCTGGGAGGAAACACTTCAGAGCAAAGAATAGCACCTCTGCTCCCTAATCCTGCCCCTCTCCTCCTCTTATTACTGCCTCTCCTCCTGTCTGCAGGGAACAGAAGGAAAATGGGTGAAGCTGGAACAGACAGAAAAGCAAAGGTCTGTGTACTGTGGGGTAGATTTTATAATTTTGCGCGAGCGCGTACTTTTGTTCGCGCACCAGGCGCAAACAAAAGTACGCTGGATTTTATAAGATAAGCACGTAGCCGCGCGAATCTTATAAAATCCGGGGTCAGCGCACGCAAGGGGGTGCACATTTGTGCAACCTGCGCGCGCCGAGTCCAGTGCGGGTTGCCTGTTCCCTCCCCCCACCTTCCCCTCCCAGCCGGATTTACACACGCAGGGCATTTAAAATCTGGTCCTGTGTGTATGACAGGGGTAAGGTATTCTGCTAGCATGCAGGTTCTATGTAAGGATCTTTAGCAGTTCAACTTTGTCAAATCTCCCAGTAGGAGGTATATTGCTCTTTTAGAACCCAGTGGAATATTTTCAGCATTGCAGCCGGGGATAGAACAGGGGGGGGGGGGGGGGGGATTTACTCAGATTGGGGTCACTGCTTGGGTCCTTTGAAGAGAGACCAGGAACATCAGGATGTGTGTTAAAATCCCCAATGTTCCTGGAGATTTTGAGTTGTAGCTAACTTTTCTGAAAGTAATGCAGTTTGCAATATTTCAGTCACACCATGTTACTTTATTTGCTTGCGATTACCCAATAATGAGATGATTTTCATGTATTTGTGCATTGTCATACTCGTTTTTGGGGAGATATTGTGTGGTATTTGAAATACTATGCGTTATTCCTATCATAGTGCATTTACCGAGTAGTAAATTCCTAGTGCTTCTTAGTAAATAATCTCCTAGATTTTACACCCTCTGAGACAGGGAACTTACCTACTATACCTGACTGTAAATTATATTGAGCTTTGATTTGGAAAGACTGATATTTAAATCTAGCATCCAAATCTTAATATGGATAAAAGGGGGAAGGGGTATTCACAAAATTTGCCCAGGGTCCCTTAAGTGGTTAAAGCGATCCTAGGTCAGAAGTCAATAGTGAATTTCTTGGATCTTTATCTGCTTTGGCCAAGAGAACACTTATTCTTTAGTCAAGTGTAGTTTTTGTGTCATTGACTAAAGAACAAGTGTTGTCTTAGACAAAGCAGGCCAAAGATCCAAGAAATTCTCTATTGTCTTCTGACCTAGGGTCGCTTTAAGGGCCCTGAGATAATTTTGTGAATGCCCCCTCTCCCTTTTTCAGGAGTCTGAAATTCTGATTCTCAAGGGTCACAAGCTAGTCTGATTTTTAGGGTGCTCTCAAAACTTGCAACGTAGCCTGGTTTTTGGAACAAATGAATAAACATAAATCCCATTAATTTTCCTTGTGGATGCACTGAGAACTAGACTTGTACACGGCCCCCAGAAATTGGAGCTGTGGAACTCTGCTATAGAGCATTATAGAAAATTAGAATAAATATTCAATGAAAGGGTTTTATATATCGAGGTAAAAAAAAATATCAAGGCAGTACTGTCTAAAAATTGTGACTGGATTTTAATGCCGTATACTTTTGAAATTTAGATCCTTTTTTTGCCAACAGTTACGTCTTTATTGACTTGATTTTGATGCATACTCACATGTTGCTGTCTGACAAATCACAACAAGGCTTGATTTATCTAAGCCATTTTTAGAAAAAGTTAGCCTAAAGTAAGGGAACCCTTCTTGTTTAAGAGTGCATTTGTAATGCAGACAAGCTTAGATAGATAGAAGACTGCTTTGGTTCTCACTGTCCCCTTGACCAAATTTTTACGTTGATATTTAGTCCATGAGTTATTCCTGATGGCTCTATTAAATTAGAATAACTGCTATGCTGCATGATCTAGTAGCTTGTTAAATTAGTTTGCATTGTAAGCAGTTGAGGAATTACATTTTAGAGGTTGTATATAATTATTTTTTAGCTCAGAATCAGTTTGTATCAGCATGATATTTATATAAAATGCTGACAAATGCATGCAATAATAAGAAAGATTTATGTGAGATGAACAATTTAATTCATATTTTAATCAACTTTTACTTTAATTAGAAACTGCATGATACTTTCAGGGCAACATTGATTATTTAGATCTTGAAATTATTTCATCACCAAACACACACACACACACACACACACACACAAAAGCTCCATCATTACATTAACTTTGCAGAACAAGAAAGATAAAAGTTATACAAATTTGCTTATCTTTGGCATCTAAACACTGGACTTGAACCTGCTGGAATTTTTAATTGGTTTCCCAAAGCACAGTGAAGCAAAGAATCTCGTCCCGATTGTCTGTTTGTGAAATTAAATTATTTCAGTAATGCAATTAAATTCCTTTTAACTCCTAATCAATATTTTGTTTGCATGTATTTTTGTTCTAATGCTTGATTAGTTTGTAGAGAAGGCCTTTTGCTTTACATTAGATGCATATGTGTTGGTCATGTTCTGCAGTTAATAGAGGTTCACTTAGTAAAAAATGGAAACCCGTAGATATAGCTGAAAAACTGAGTCAAATCACAATATAAATATTCAGCTGAAAAGGAACTCTTGTTGAGATGTGTGTAGCAACCTTCATAAATAGCCTCAGTACATTTGTGACTTATTTGGAGAAGCCTGTAATATTCTGGGCTGATATTATAATCATGGGTTGCATGAACACTTTTTTTGCACCAACAGGCACTAAAGACATGGCACAACCACTGTGTAATTGGAATCGATAGTGTGTGCACTTATCTTAATTAAACGCAGGAGAAGATGGCAAAATGGTCCTGAAGTATTTCCTCCGACACCTTGGTGTTTCGGAGTCTGTTACTCCTTCTTCAGGGACCTTCAGGAGAAAACAAGCCTTCTATGTGCTTTCAGCGTTTTCTTGATCAGTTCTGAATGTTGAAACGGCGATTATCTGTGCGGTGCACTGCAGCGTTGACACCTGCCAGCATACCGTTCAAAAACTGGTTATAGCTGAAGCATCTCTTTATCCATGATATTTGCCAAAGGTTCCAAAGAGTTTTCTTCAGGTCCATAACCCTCCCATGACAGGAGTATTCCCATACTCTGCCTATCTTTCTCACATCAAGGATAGTGTCTACTTTGTATTCGATGTCTTCTTCTGCATCAATAGGTGTAGGTTCAGGAGTCTTAGTGGAGAACTCGCTAAGAACTAGCAGCTTCAGTAGTGAGACATTTATTTATTTATTTTATTTATTGGTTTTTATATACCGGAAGTTCCTGTATACAATACATATCACTCCGGTTCACATTTAACAGAGATAACTATCGCCGGGTAGGCGGTTTACATGGAACATATCAAATATAATATAATGAACAGAAGAACTATAATACAGTATAATATATTATATTAAGAAACAACTAAGATCAACTTAGATAACAACTTGGAACAAAACTGACTCAATGTGAGCATTGCATTATTGTGGTAAGACAAGGCTGGATGTTTGTTCTTCCTGCTTTAGCTCTCTGGGAAAGCTTGAAGGAAGAGCCAAGTCTTGAGTTTCACCTTGAACGTAGTATGGCACGGTTCTAGGCAGAGGTCCGGTGGTAGTGAGTTCCAGAGTGACGGGCCCGCTGTGGATAGAGCGCGTTTCCTCAGGGTAGATTTTGCAGGTTGGGTGATCATTCTGTTCTGGTATGCCCTTCTGGTTGGTTTGTTAGAAGAGTGTAGTTGAAGCTGGAAAGTTAGGTTTAGGGGGGAGATGTTATGTAGTGCCTTGTGAACCATCATGCAGGTCTTGAACTGGATCCTATATTTGATGGGGAGCCAGTGGAGATGCTGTAGGATTGGGGTGATATGGTCCCTTTTTTTGGCATTGGTAAGGATCCTTGCAGTGGCATTCAGAACCATCTGGAGTGGCTTGGTAGTGTATGCTGGAAGGCCCTGCAGGAGTGAATTACAGTAGTCTAATTTAGTTAGAATGATGGCCTGGAGTACTGTGCGGAAATCCCTATATAGTAGAAGGGGCTTTAGTTTCTTTAGCACTTGTAATTTAAAGAAGCATTCTTTTGTGGTGTTATTTATGAATTTATTGAGGCTGAGTTTGTTGTCAAGTAGTACACCCAGATCTCTGACTTGAGGTGTGGTGGAATATCCTGAGGTGTCTGGAGAGTTGTTGGATGTTGGCGGGGCAGATTGATCTGGTGCTATGATGAGAATTTCCGTTTTTTTTGGTGTTTAGCACTAGGTTGAGGCTGGTTAGCAGATCGTTGATGGATGAGAGGCATTTTTTCCAGTAGGATATGGTTTTATGTATGGTCTCCGTGATAGGGATGAGAATTTGAATGTCATCCGCGTATAAGAAATGGGTGAGCTTGAGGTTAGTAAGTAGATGACAGAGAGGGAGCAGGTAAATGTTGAAAAGGGTGGGTGAGAGTGATGATCCTTGTGGTACCCCCATCTTGACTTGGATGGGGTGAGATTCCTTGTTGTTTATCTTAACTTTGTATGTTCTGTTCTCTAGGAAGGACTTAAACCAGTTGAGAGCTGTTCCAGTGATGCCGATGACTGTTAGTTGTTGTAGTAGGCTAGGGTGGTTCACGGTGTCGAAAGCTGAGGAAAGATCCAGACATGGAACACATTATGAATCTTCAATGCTGGTTGAAGTTTCAGACTGTATGTAAGAGTACCTAGTCATCGGATAATGGGAAAGGGTCTGATGAAGCGTAGAGAAAAATGTGCTGATGGTAGCTTGAGTCTAAGATGTTTTGTAGACAGCCAGACTTTGTCACCAGGCTGGAATTCTGTAGCCTTGCAGTGATGAGCATCATAACCTTCCTTTGCTCTTTGTCCTGCTCTATGGAGCATCTCTTTAGTTTTAGTCCATAGTTGTTGGATATCTTTGGCAGTAGATTGAGCTGCCGGGGATGACACTGAAAGTGGAAGTGGTAAGGGTGGTAATGTTAGTCATCTGTAGACCACTTCAAATGGTGTTGATCCAGTTGATATTGCTGGATGAGAGTTGATGGCAAATTCAACCCAGGGCAACAGTTCAGCCCAGTCATTTTGACGATTACCCACATAGGCACGAATGAACTGCTTGAGTGTCCTATTCATTCTCTCCGTTTGCCCATTAGACTGAGGATGGAATGCAGAGGTGAAGTTGAGAGAGATACCAAACTTCTTGCATAGTGCTTTCCATAACGTAGCTGTGAATTGGGTTCCTCTGTCAGAGATATGTGCTTAGGCATGCCGTGTAGGTAAAAGATGTGAGTGATGAAAAGCTTTGCAATCTCCATGGATGAGGGCAAGCCAGGGAGAGCCACGAAATGAGCCATTTTTGAGAAACGATCCACTGTTATCCAGATCATGTTGTTACCTCCCGAGAGTGGTAAGTCTACCACAAAGTCTGTTGCGATGTGAGTCCAGGGCTCAACTGGCACTGGTAAGGGTTGGAGTAGGCCCCAAGGTCGACTGGGTAGCAGTTTCTGTCTGGCACAATTAGAACAAGATGCAACATAGGAGAATGTGTCTTCCTTCATGGTGGGCCACCAGTAGTACTTCTGTAGTTTAGCCAGAGCTCTGCATTGACCAGGGTGTCCAGCCAGTTTAGAATCGTGAGCCCAAGCTAACAGCTTTTTCCTTAGGTTCTTGGGTACAAAGGTCTTACCCACATGTACTGGGTACGTAGCTGATAGGATAACTCTTCGGGTCAATAATATGTTGAGGTTCATCATGTACATCCTCAGAGAGGAATGAGCAATATAGGGCATCTGCTCTGACGTTATTATCTCCAGGGCAGTATTTCAGCACAAAGTCAAATCTGTTAAAGAACAGGGACCATCTCGCCTGCCTATGGTTTAGGTGCTGAGCATGACGGAGGTACTCCAGATTTTTATGATCTGTGAAAACTGTGATCTGATGTTGTGCATCTTCAAGCCAAGGGCAGCCGATGGCCCGAGTGCAGGAGATCGCTCCCGGACCCCCGCTGGACCACCAGGGGCTTTTAGAAAGTCTTGGGGGACCCTCCTAACCCCCACAAAACTTGCCAAAAATCCAGCGGGGGTCCAGGAGCGACCTCCTGCACTCGGACCGTCGGCTGCCAGTATTCAAAATGGCGCCGATAGCCTTTGCCCTTACTATGTCACAGGGCCTACGGTGCCATTGGTCAGCCCCATCACATGGTAGGAGCACAAGATGGCACCGGCCATCCAGTGCTCCTACCATCTTACAGGGTCCGGCCAATGGCACGGATACCCTGTCACATGGTAAGGGCAAAGGGCCATCGGCGCCATTTTGATTAGTGGCAGGCGACGGCCCGAGAGCGGGAGATCACTCCAGGGACCCCCACTGGATCACCAGGTACCTGTAAAAAGTTTTTGGGGGGGTCAGGATGGTGGGGGAAGCTAAGGTATTAGTTTTAAAGGGTCAGGGTGGGTTTAGGGGTTATTTTTGTGTGCTGTTTTTCCCACCCTCCCCCAAAACGATAAGAGAACCCCCACAATCAATATTGTGGGGTTTTCCTATCGTTTTGGGGGGGCCCCCGATTTCTGACGATTTTGAAAATATCATCCGATATTTTCAATCGTCCGAAGCCCAATTCACATCCCTACCCAGCATCTTCTCCCTCCATTCTCGATCTGAATCAGAATCGTCTCTCTCTCCACCTCACCCTTACCTGACAAGCATCCTCTCTTTCTCTACACAACTTGCCCACCAACTCAGCTTCCATTCTGTCTCCACCACTTACATCTACCCAGCAGCCATCCATCCCTGCCCCCCCCCCCCCCCCCCCCCCCCCCCCCCATGCCTGTGCCTTCAAAATGGGTAGAGAGTACCTAGAAGTTTCTGGGGATTTTTCCACACCCAAATGTTGACGTCCTATGTGACTTCCTAGTTCTCCACATAGAAGAACCAGCACTGACAATAGCATTCTGCATCTGCATGGATCTGTCATAAGTTACAGGAGGGCTCTACATCATAGTAACATAAGGACAGACTGCCTACGGCTTTATTATAAAAAGGTGCTAAGCACAAGTACTGCAACAGATGATCAAGCTTTCAATTTTATTTTTAGTGGATTTTATTTTTTTATAAAGATGAATTGATGTGTGCTTTCAAAGGCTTAAACATGATTTTTTTTTTTTTTTGGGAGGGGGGGAGGAACTTGAACATGACATGGAATAAGCAGAGAATCTTTCCAGCAGTTGTGTATTTATCTCACTGTTGCCAACTGAGAGAAAAATTGCAAACAGTTTGTAATTTAATGCTTCTTCCTAGGCATCTAAGTACCTAGTTTCTTGGTATTTTAGAACAGAATATTTTTTCCAAAGTAACCGGAGAGCCTTAAGCTGATAATTCATCAAGCTATGTTGTCAGCATATATTTTTGATTAGGATTTAAGTTTAGTGACCTGAGGCACATAAACTATAAGAAAAAATAGAATTTTGTAGCCCATTATCTTGCTTTTATCTTAAAGCACTGTGGAAAACCATATATCATCAGATTTTAGCTTTATATGTTTATTTTACTTGTAATTACTGCATGTATAAGACAAAGACCAAGTATCTGAAATATCCATAAAGAACTTATTTGAATATTTTTCCAGAGTTCCTACCCACATGTATCTCTTCGCCTCACTCTCTTTCTAAATGTATCTCCAAGATTAGGACAAAGTATCTTCAAATTTCTTTCATTTTCCCTATATAAAAGGGCTTTAGATTGTGTTAGTCCTTTGTTCAAACTAACAATAATATTGTCCTCTTTCTGGTTTTGGAAAATGCAGACTGTGATTGTTCTTAGAAACAGAAAAATATGACAGCAGAAAAAGACAATATGGCCTAACTAGTATACCCATCTGCTAATGCGGTATAAAAATGATTGTTAAATAAAATAAATCAATGAAATACAATCCTCTGAGGATAATAGTAAACTGAGGAATTAAAAAGAGGTTGCAACTGTGATATTTACTGAGAGAATTAGCTCCCCAATTACATAAGAACATAAGAAATTGCCATGCTGGGTCAGACCAAGGGTCCATTAAGCCCAACATCCTGTTTCCAACACGGGCCAAACCAGGCCACAAGAACCTAGCAATTACCCAAACACTAAGAAGATCCCATGCTACTGATGCAATTAATAGCAGTGGCTATTCCCTAAGTAAACTTGATTAATAGCCATTAATGGACTTCTCCTCCAAGAACTTATCCAATAAGGTAATAACCCTCAATTCAAAATAACTATATCATTCATTCCAGAGGCCCCACACCCTTTGCAGTAGAGGAGGACTGGAAGGCTCATGTGCATACTGCTCCCAGCATCCCCGGGAGAGGAGTCCAGAGGTCACCGCAAGCGATCCAGGGATTGACTTCCACAGCCCCAGCTTCCAGAGGCCCCACACCCTTTGCAGTAGAGGAGGACCGGAATCGGTGGTTAAAGAGGATTGGTGAGTATAGCTTTCTGAAATTTTTGTACTTATAAAAGTTTGGTGAAACGTGAAATTAAGGGATATATTATTTAGTGTTTGTGTGTGTCTGAAGTAATAAGCAAGCCAGAGATATTTAATTCTAGTGTCAGTCTTTCCCACCCACTCAACCCTTGATTTTTAGGCACGAGACACTTTCTCATTAAAAATCAATCAGGGTCTTATCTAAATCATACTATTGTACCAGCCCTTATTGAAAGTTTAATCATCCCCTTGTAGGACACTAGTTGATTAATTAGTAAATTCACCTGTAAATTTAAAGTACTCTCATTCCAGCTCCCTTAGTATCCTAAACTTAACTAAGAACTCAATAAAACTAAGATGAAGGCAGCAGTCCAGCAGCAAGAGGGGGGCTTTCCAGTCTTTTGCCCTGAGTGTCACATGTATGATTTTTTACCCGCTGGAGAGAGATTGCAAAGAGCTCCTGGCTCTCATGGAACGAGTTCGATCTCTGGAGGCTAGAGTAGCAGACTTGGAGGAGCTGAGGGAGACATAGAGGTACATTGATGAGACCTTCAGGGACATAGTAGCCAAGTCCCAAATCCAGTCTGGCAGCCCCAATGCTGCCTTGGATCAGAAAAGTCTACCAGTAGGAGAATATCACCCTGGTGTAGCAGGAACTGATCATATAGCAAGGACCTGCTCTCCAGGTGATGTATTGTTTTCTCACACTGAGAACAAGTCTCCCAGGGCTACTGCCCAGGAGGGAATAGTTAGGCTGGCCATCATAGTTGGTGATTTGATTATTAGAAATGTAGATAGCAGGGTGGCTGGTGGACATGAGGACTGCCTGGTAACTTGCCTGCCTGGTGCGAAGGTGGCAGACCTCAAGCATCACCTAGATAGGATTATAGACAGTGCTGGGGAGGAGCCAGCTGTCATGGTACATGTGGGCACCAACGACATAGTAAAATGTGGGAGAGAAGTTCTGGAATCCAAATTTAGGATTTTAGGTAGGAAGCTGAAATCCAGAACCTCCAGGGTGGCATTCTTTGAAATGTTTCCTGTTCCACGTGCAGGTCCCCAGAGGTAGGCAGAGCTCCAGAGTTTCAATGTGTGGATGAGACAATGGTGCAGGGAAGAGGGATTCAGTTTTGTAAGGAACTGGGGAAACTTTTGGGGAAAGGGGATTTTTCCGAAAGGATGGGCTCCTCCTTAACCAGAGTGGAACCAAGCTGCTGGCACTAACTTTCAAAAAGGAGTTAGAGCAGAACAAGGGGGAAAGCCGACAGTCACTCAGCAGTGCATGATTCGGAGAAATGTATCCTTGAAGGATACTAATGAAACAGGAGAGTTAGGACATCCCAACAGAGAGGTTCCATTAAAAGCAAACATAATCCATATGCCTATATGTAAAAAATCACCGAAGCTAATGATTTCCGAATTATCCCAAACAACTGAAAAGCAGGTAGTTAAAACAAACAAAAAACACAATTTGAAATGTCTGTATGCAATGCCAGAAGTCTAAGAAGTAAGATGGGAGAGTTAGAGTGTATAGCAGCAAATGACGAGATTGACATAATTGGCATCACAGAGACTTGGTGGAAGGAGGATAACCAATGGGACAGTGCTATATCAGGGTACAAATTATATCGCAATGATAGGGAGGATCAACTTGGTGAGGGTGTGGCACTTTATGTCCGGGAGGGTATAGAGTCTAACAGGATAAAGATCATACAAGAAACTAAATGCTAAGTAGTATCTGTATGGGTAGAAATCACATCATCTGTCAGACAGATGATGAAATGCTAAGAGAAACCATGGAAGCAAACCAATTTGGCAGTGCAATAATAATTGGAGATTTCAATTACCCCAATATTGTCATGGTAAATGTAACATCAGGACTTGCTAGAGACATAAAGTTCCTGGATGTAATAAATGATTGCTTCATGGAGCAATTGGTTCAGGAACCAACAAGAGAGGGAGCTATTTTAGATTTAATTCTTAGTGGAACGTAGGATTTGTGTGAGAGAGGTAATGGTGGTGGGGCCACTTGGCAACAGTGATCATAACATGATCAAATTTAAACTAATAACTGGAAGGGGGACAATAAGTAAATCTGCAACTCTAACACTAAACTTCAAAAGGAAAACTTTGATAAAATGAGGAAAATAGTTAGAAAAAAACTGAAAGGTGCAGCTGCAAAGGTTAAAAGTGTTCAACAGGCTTGGACATTGTTTAAAATACAATCCTAGAGGCGCAGTCCATATATATTCCACACATTAAGAAAGGTGGAAAGAAGGCAAAACGATTACCATCATGGGTAAAAGCTGAGGTGAAAGAGGCTATTTTAGCCAAAAAAAAAATCATTCAATAATTGGAAGAAGGATCTATCTGAAGAAAATAGGATAAAACATAAGCATTGTCAAGTTAAGTGTAATACTGATAAGACAGGCGAAGAGAGAATTTGAAATGAAGTTGGCCATAGAGGCAAAAACTCATAATAAAAACCTTTTTAAATATATCCAAGCAAGAAACCTGTGAGGGAGTCGGTTGGACCATTAGATGCCCGAGGGGTTAAAGGGGTCTTAGGGAAGATAAGGCCATTGCAGAAAGACTAAATGAATTATTTGCTTCCGTGTTTACTAATGAGGATGTTGGGGAGATACCATTTCTGGAGATGGTTTTCAGGGGTGTTGAGTCAGACAAACTGAACAAAATCACTGTGAACCTGGAAGATGTAGTAGGCCAGATTGACAAACTAAAGAGTAGCAAATCACCTGGACCAGATGGTATGCATCCTAGGGTACTGAAGGAACTCAAAAATGAAATTTATGATCTATTAGTTAAAATTTGTAACCTATCATTAAAATCTTCCATTGCACCTGAAGACTGGAGGGTGGCCAATGTAACTCCAATATTTAAAAAAGGCTCCAGAGGTGATCTGGGTAACTAAAGACCAGTGAGCCTGACTTCACTGCCAGGAAATATAGTGGAAACTATTCTCAAGATCAAAATCATAGAGCATATAGAAAGACATGGTTTAATGCAACACAGTCAACATGGATTTACCCAAGGGAAGTCTTGCCTAACAAATCTGCTTCAATTTTTTGAAGGGGTTAATAAACATGTGGATAAAGGTGAACTGGTAGATGTAGTGGATTTGGATTTTCAGAAGGTGTTTGACAAAGTCCCTCATGAGAGGCTTCTATGAGAACCAAAAAGTCATGGTAAAGGAGGTGTTGTCCTTTCGTGGATTACAAACTGGTTAAAAGATAGGAAACAGAGAGTAGGATTAAATGGTCAATTTTCTCAGTGGAAAAGGGTAAACAGTAGAGTGCCTCAGGGATCTGTACTTGGACCAGTGGGGCTTTTCAATATATATATAAATGATCTGGAAAGGAATATGACGAGTGAAGTTATCAAATTTGTGGATGATACAAAATTATTCAGAGTAGTTAAATCACAAGCAGACTGTGATACATTACAGGAGGACCTTGTAAGACTGGAAGATTGGGCATCCAAATGGCAGATGAAATTTAATGTGGATAAGTGCAAGGTGTTGCATATAGGGAAAAATAACCCTTGCTGTAGTCACATGATGTTAGGTTCCATATTAGGAACTACCACCCAGGAAAAAGATCTAGGCATCATAGTGGATAATACTTTAAAATCGTCGGCTCAGTGTGCGGCAGCAGTCAAAAAAGCAAACAGAATGTTAGGAATTATTAGGAAGGGAATGGTTAATAAAACAGAAAATATCATGATACCTTATATCGCTCCATGGTGAGACCACTGTTACAGCCTGGGAAGCTGCAGTCCGGGAGTGAACCCTTGGGCCGATCTACCCCAAGAATAGGGAAGGTCGGGAGGCGGAGCCACAGGCCGAGGTATTCACCCAGGAACCAGGAACCCCCCAGGAGGAGCCCGTAGAGTCCTGGAACCTTGGGACTTAGGAGGACAGTCTGAGTCTCTAAAGGTGGAGAAGGCCTGGGCAGAGAGTATGATAAGATAGTCCATATGGGAACACTATAGTCTGTAGACTGGCTGGGTCGGACGTGAACTGGAGCAAGCTGTGAGCAGGAACAGAGTCTGTAGCGGGCTGTGAACTGGAGCAAGCTGTGAGCAGGAATGGAGCCTGTAGTTATCCGCTTTGCCCTGCGCTTACCGCCAGTGGTGGAAACGCCACTCCTGCGGCTCTGCCGGTCTCTTGGGGCGTCCGCCATTGCCGGCCCATCTTCCTGCCACTACGCGCACGCGTGAGGATGCGCACTATGGGCGCACAGCCGCCAGAAGTCTGGCCCCGCCTGGACAAACGACGCCACGCCCCAAGCCTGATTTAACCCAAAGGGAGAGATCTGGAGGCAGAGAAGAGAGGAATGGAGAAAACAAGATAGAAGAGACCGGCAGAGCCGCAGGAGCGGCGTTTCCACCACTGGCGGTAAGCGCAGGGCAAAGCGGATAGAGGGGAGATGCGGTGGAAACCGCAACAACCGCACCTTGAATACTGTGTACAATTCTGGTCGCCACATCTCAAAAAAGATATAGTTGTGATGGAGAAGGTACAGAGAAGGGCAACCAAAATGATAAAGGGGATGGAACAGCTCCCCTATGAGGAAAGGCTGAAGAGGTTAGGTCTGTTCAGCTTGGAGAAGAGATGACTGAGGGGGGATATGATAGAGGTCTTTAAGATCATGAGAGGTCTTGAACGAGTAGATGTGACTTGGTTATTTACACTTTCGAATAATAGAAGGACTAGGGGGCATTCCATGAAGTTATAAGTAGCACATTTAAGACTAATTGGAGAAAATTCTTTTTCACTTAATGCACAATCAAGCTCTGGAATTTGTTGCCAGAGGATGTGGTTAGTGCAATTAGTGTAGCTGGGTTCAAAAAAGGTTTGGATAAGTTCTTGGAGAAGTCCATTAATGGCTATTAATCAAGTTTACTTAGGGAATAGCCACTGCTATTAATTGCATCAGTAGCATCGGATCTTCTTAGTGTTTGGGTAATTGCCAGGTTCTTGTGGCCTGGTTTGGCCTCTGTTGGAAACAGGATGCTGGGCTTGATGGACCCTTGGTCTGACCCAGCATGGCAATTTCTTATGTTCTTATGTTCTTGTGTATACCTCCTACCCCAACCGAGCCTTCATTGTGGTAAATGTGAAATGGCTAGAGAGGGTGGGGGCAGAGATAGAGGTGTGCTAGAAACAAGATCTAAATCCAAATCTGATTCCAGTCTTTTGCACTGAGTGCCACATGTATGATTATTTCCTAGCTGGCGAGAGATTATATGTATACACTAAGGAGCAGATTTTTAAAGGAGCGCATGTGGGGTACATTTGTGCACGCTACCCGGCGAGCACAGATGTACACCTAATTTTATAACATGCGTATGCTACCACTCACATGTTATAAAATCTGGGGTCGGTGCGCGCAAGGGGGTGCACACTTGTGCACCTTGCGCATGCCAAGCCATAGGGGAGGCCCGATGGCTTTCCCTGTTCCTTCCGAGGCCGCTCTGAAATCGAAGCGGCCTCGGAGGGAACATTCCTTTCGCTCCCCCCCATCTTCCCCTCCCTTCCCCTATCTAACCCACCTCCCAGCCCTACCTAAATCCCCCCCCCCCCTCCACCTTTGTTCTCTAAGTTACGCCTGCCTGAGGCTGGCGTAAATTGCGCATGCCGGCCAGGAGCCGGTGTGCCGTCCCCCGGCACGGCCGCTGTGCCGGTGGACTCAGGACCGTCCCCTATCCCTATCTCAGCTTGGAGAAGGGACGGCTGAGGAGAGTATGATAGAGGTCTATAAAATAATGAGTGGAATGGAACAAGTAAATGTTTATCAGTTGTCTGAAAAATACAAAGACCAAGGCACACACAATGAAGTTACTAGGTAATATATTTAAAACTAATAAGAGAAATATTTTTTTTACTCAATGCATAATTAAGCTTTGGAATTTGTTACCAGAGGATGTTTTGAAAGCTATAGTGTAGCTGCATTTAAAAAAGGTTTGGATAAGTCCTGGAGGAAAAGTCCAATAACCATTATTAAGGTAGAGTTGCAGAAATCCACTGCTTATGCTTGGGATAAGCAGCTTGGAATCTATCTACTCCTTGGGATCCTGCCAGGTACTTGTGACCTAGCTTGGCCATTGTTGAAAATAGGATACTGGGCTAGATGGACCTTTGGTCTGACCCAGTAGGGCAAGTCTTATGTTCTTATGGATTCAGGAAAAAGTGAAAATGGACAGAAAGTGAGAAGACCATGACAGGAGCAGCTGAAATGGCAGCAGTTGTTAACATGATCTGATGGAATTTGATGCAAATATCACCTTCACACTCAATGAAATAAATGTAATTCACTCCCCTTTTAATCGATAAAGACTGTGTTAACATCCATGCTGTAGCAGGGAGATGGATTGGTCTAGTGATTAGAATACTAAAATAAGTTTTAATAATTTGAACAAGAATCTCTGGATCACCTTGGGTAAGTTGTTTTATCTGTGTGCTTCCAATACCAAGTATAAAACAAGGCATTTGTCTTTATCCCATTTTCTTGTTAGCAAATAACATATTTTATATACACTATTTTATTACTCTTTATGGGCTATTAAAGTGCTAATGCATGTTAGTGAACATGCTTTATCAAAAGGCCCCATTGAGATTAATGAGGTCTATTTATTAACAACGCATATTAATAGTCATTAGCACACTATAGAGTTAGTTGATAAATAGGGCCTTATGTAACTTACCCACTTCTCAGTGAATTAAATCAATTTAGATCATATGAGCTGATCTAGTGGCTTAGACAGTAGTGTTTTGTTCTACATCTTGGGAAATATGGCTTCATATCCCCCATCCAATGAGACTTTCTGGATCAGGGTATGCCATAGAAGCAATGCACAGAGACCCAGGAAGGGAACATGGATGTTTCTATTGGGTGTAAGCCTTACAGGTCAATCAGTAGTGCTAAGTAAGCAAATCAAAAAAAGGTACTCCTCCATTCCTTAGGCTAGTAATGGTAACAGCCCATATTGGACTAAAGTTTGCTCTTACTCCCAGGAACGTGAAACGTTTTGTGTATAGATTTAAGCATCTTTATACAAAAATCAAAACTATGTACACAAATCATTTCTTCACCCCAATTCCTTCCAGAATGTCTCTTGCAGCCATGCACATAAGTATGCATAAAATCGAGTTTTGCACATACGTTTGTGCAACTAGGCTCCCACTTGATTTTCAAAAACATTTACTTGCATAAAACTGAGCTTAAAGCATATCTATCCTTTTAAAATCAACCCCTAAGTGTGCAATGGACTTTAGTGGATCAGTAACATACATACGGGCCAATACAATAAAGTCCACGGGAGAGCGGGCGAACGCCCGCTCTCCCAGCGCATGCACAGGCCACTCTCCTGTGCGCATGATTCACTATGCAAATTAGGCCCAGCGGTAAAAACAGGCAAAAGGAGGCGCTAGGGACACTAGTGCGTCCCTAGCGCCTCCTTTTGGACCGGAGTGGCAGCTGTCAGCAGGTTTGACAGCCGACGCTCAATTTTGCCTGCATCGGTTCTCGAGCCCGCTGACAGCCACGGGTTCGGAAACCGGACACCGGCAAAATTGAGCATCCGGTTTTCGACCAACAAGCCGCAGGCCGACTTCAAAATTTTTTTTTTTTTTACTTTTGGTAACTTTCGGGACCTCCGACTTAATATCGCCATGCACTTTCCCGGTGCCCGAAGAAATTAGGGCCTACCTTTGGGTAGGCCCTAATTTCTGAAAGCAAAATGTGCGGCTTGGCTGCACATTTTGTTTTCTGAATCTCGCAGGAATACCTAATAGGGCCATCAACATGCATTTGCATGTTGTGGGCGCTATTAGGTTTGGGGGGTTGAACGCGCGTTTTCAGCCCCTTACTGAATAAGGGGTAACGCTAGCGCGTCAAAAACGCGCGTCCAATAGAGGGTTAACAGTGCGCTCCATCGGCCCTCAAGTAATAAAGTATCGGCCCTCAAGCAATAAAATAATGACAGCAGAAAAAAAAAATGGTCCATCAGGTCTGCCCAGCAAGCTTACTGCTAGCAACATTTTAACAGTGAGCAGCCATCTTGATACTTCATACAATTCTGCTGTTTGAATGTGCTTTGCTTCTGGACTTGGTCACAGAAGCAGTCCTGTGCTTTTTCCCTAATATCTGCATATAAGTACACTAGACTGTAAATGTCAGGTCCCAGCATTGGTTGTCATCTGAATCCAGTTCCCCTTTTCTCCTCCCCCATCATCGAAGTGGAGAGTGATGCTGCAGTTGCATCAAAATCATGTATGCTAATTGGTTAAGGATAGTAATCCCCATGCATCAAAATCATGTAAGTTAATTAGTTAATGGTAGTAATCCCTATGCCTTCTGTTAGAGGCAGCAGCTGCCGCTCCATGCTGGTTACCCCCCATGAACTCTTTTCTTAAACTCCAACTCTAGTCATAAGGGATCCACATGCCTTTTTTAATTCTTTGAATGCTTTTATCTTTACCACCTCTTCTAGAAGGGCATTCCATACATCCACCACACTCTCATTGAAGAAATATTTCCTATTGTTGGTTCTAACTTGTCCCCCCTGAAGTTTCATATAATGTCCCCTAGTTCTCTGTTTGTTTTCCTCCAGAAAAGATATGAGGAACATGCATCATTAAAACCATTCAGGTGTCTGAAGGTCTGCATCATAGGGATGTGCAGAAGGAAACATTTTGTTTCAATTCATTTTTCGTTTTGCCGGCACCCAAATTTGTTGCATTAGTTTCATAGGGGAAAAACCAATTCATTGATTAGTTTTATTCATTTTTCATTTTCCATTAAAGTCAATGGGGGAAGTATTTGCAGCCTATTTTTGGCTGCAGAATTGGGGTTTTCTTATCAATTCTGATGAAATTTCTGGGGAGCAATCATCAGAATGAGAAAAGAGCTCCAAGGTACTTAGACTGTGGCAAAGTGGCACGAAAGTGGCATGAATAGCCTAAGGCACTGTAAAGGGGCAAAGGGGTCCCAGGAGTAGCAAGAGTGCTTTAACAGAGGTGCAAAGCAGCAGCGAGTGTCAAAAACACACCACAGCTTCAAAAGCACGAGCCTTGAAAGCATGGCGAGTTGACGTAGAGGAGGTTTCCATGTGAACAGCGGCTCTGGTTCAACGGGTACTAAGAGATAGGCTGGGTACACCTGGGGAGAGTTCCCTTTCCTTTGTGCAGGAAAGGGCTCCCTAGAATGGGTTGGCCCCTAGAGTGGAGGACGAGCCTTCAAAGCGTGGTGAGTCGACGTGAAGGAGGTTTCCATGTGAACAGCAGTTCAACATGGGTCAGAGGGTGCTAAGAGATAGGCTGGCTACACCTGGGGACAGATCCCTTTCCATTGCGCAGGAAAGGGCTCCCTGAAATGGGTTTGCCCCAACAGTGGGGCACAAGCCTGGGCAAGTGTGACGAGTCGACATGGAAGTGGTTTCCATGTGAACAGTGGTTCTGGTTCAACATGGTTCAACGATTACTAAGAGATAGGCTGGCTATACCCGGGGAGAATTCCCTTTCCTTTGCGCAGGAAAGGGCTCCCTAGAATGGGTTGGCCTCTAGAGGCCAACCCATTCTAGGGAGTTCATTGTAAACCGGCATGATGTGCTGCACGAATGTCGGTAAATAAAAGTTAATAAATAAATAAATAAAAAATAAATAGAGTGGGGCATGAGCCTTCAAAGTGTGGCGATGTGGAGGAGGTTTCCATGTGAACAGTGGTTCAACATGGGTCAGAGGGTGCCAATAGATAGGCTGGCTACACCCGGGGAGAGTTCCCTTTCCTTTGCGCAGGAAAGGGCTCCCTGGAATGGGTTGGTCCCGAACGTGTGTTGGTTCTGTTGGCATCTAGTGAATTCCCAGAAGCTATTAACTGTACTTATGCACTTCAGCTGATGACAAAGGAACATGAAGAGCTCTCAGAAATAAGAAAACTGCTACTCAAGTCCAAATCTACAATATCAACCTATGTTGACTTTGTACCCTACAGTGCCTCTGTAAACTATGGGAATATAGAGGATGAACTAGTGTACAACTACCACCAGTTTTCTATAGTACTAGAAACATTAATGTTGGCACCTAAAAAAGATTTAGGGAAAATGGCCCATATTATGAAAGTCATGAAAACTATTGAGCATATGAAATATCCAAGTTGCAAGCTGGACAGACAGGCACAGCATTTGAGGTCAAGCCCTTGAAGGGACTTAAGGCCTGGACAGTGGACAGACTGGAACAGTGTTTCAGGTCAGGCCCTTAGAGGGACGTAAGGACTGCATGGACAGGCACAGTGTTTGAGGTCAAGCCCTTGTAGGGATGTATGGCCTGGACAGTGGACAGACTGGCACAGCATTTCAAGTCAGGCCCTTGTAGGGACGTAAGGCCTGGACTGCATTTGAGGTCAAGCCCTTGTAGGGACGAAAGTCCTGGATGGACAGGCACAGCATTTGAGGTCAAGCCCTTGTAGGGACGAAAGGCTTGGATGGACAGGCACAGTGTTTGAGGTCATGCCCTTGTAGGGACGTACAGCCTGGACAGTGGACAGACTGGCACAGCATTTCAGGTCAGGCCGTTGTAGGGACGTAAGGTCTGGACGGACAGGCACAGCATTTGAGGTCAGGTCCTTGTAGGGATATATGGCCTGGACAGTGGACAGACTGGTACAGTATTTCAGGTCAGGCACTTGTAGGGACGTAAGGCCTGGAAGGACAGGCACAGCGTTTGAGGTGAAGCCCTTGTAGGGACGTAAGGCCTGGATGGACAAGCACAGCATTTGAGGTCAAGACATTGTAGGGACGTAAGACCTGGATGGACAGGCACAGCATTTGAGGACAGGCCCTGGTAGGGATGAAAGGCTTGGATGGACAGGCACAGTGTTTGGGGTCAGGCCCTTGTAGGGACGTACGGCCTGGACAGTGGACAGACTGGCACAGCATTTCAGGTCAGGCCGTTGTAGGGATGTAAGGTCTGGACGGACAGGCACAGCATTTGAGGTCAGGTCCTTGTAGGGATATACAGCCTGGACAGTGGACAGACTGGTACAGTGTTTCAGGTCAGGCCCTTGTAGGGACGTAAGGCCTGGAAGGACAGGCACAACGTTTGAGGTCAAGCCCTTGTAGGGACATAAGACCTGGACGGACAGGCACAGCATTTGAGGACAGGCCCTTGTAGGGGCATACAGCCTGGACAGTGGACAGACTGGCACATCATTTCAGGTCATTCTCTTGTAAGGACGTAAGGCCTGGAGAGTGGACAGACTGGCACAGCGTTTCAGGTCAGGCCCTTATAGGGATGTAAGGCCTGGATGGACAGGCACAGCATTTGAGGTCAAGCCCTTGTAGGGAAGTAAGGCCTGGACAGTGGACAGACTGGCACTGCATTTCAGGTCAGGCCTTTGTAGGTCCGTGTGGCCTGGACGGACAGGCCCAGTGTTTGAGGTCAGTCCCTTGTAGGGACGTATGGCCTGGACAGTGGACAGTCTGGCACAGCGTTTGAGGTCAGGAACATGTGCTGATATTATCTGGAGCATAGGAGGCAGTTGGAGCTGCTGCAAGGCTTTCAATTGCTTTTATTCATCTTGCCATTCACAGGGAAAATCTGGAAACCCAAGCAAAGGCATGCTTATTTTCAAACACACCAGCATTTCCATCAACTCTGCTGAAAGCCTTGAGCGATGAGGGCTCATGATATTCCCTGTCATTGAAAATACATGTTCACTGGGCACACTGGTTGGTGGACATGACAGATATCTCTGAGCCACTTAGGCTAAGTGTGGCCAGACAGTGGACTTGTATGCCCATAGGCCAGCGGATCTGTCTTCATGTCCTCTGTGGGCTCTTGGAGATACCGTGTCACTGACATTTGTGCTGGTGTCTCCTTTGCTTGGGTGGGCTGAGAGTCCTTCTTGCCAGCTGCTTTCACTCTAGCCCATTCCAGAAAAGATGTTTTTTTAGGGACAACATGGCTTTGGCATACTGAAGTGGAGGAGGAAGTACTAGCTGTAGCTGACAGAGTGCTGCTCCTGCTTGGGCTTGCACTAGTCTCTGAAATGCCCGCTGTTTCCTCCTCTGCTTCATGCCTAATCTTTCTCTGCCTATGGCGCTCCTGTTCACGGATGTTTCCTAACAGTAGGTCCTTCACAAATGTGAGACAATCGGACTGTAGGGCAAGTTTCCCTTTCACAAGGGGATCACAGATTGTGGCGAAAATGTATCTGCAGTCTTTTGTGAAAGGTCTTAATCTCTCTTGCACCTGCTTCTGTAAAAAGTCCAGACAATGCAGCACCTCTGCTGTCATTCTCTCTTCCTGTTTTAAGACCTCCAAACTTTCCTCCAGAAAATTAACTATAGGGATAATGTCAGCCAAGGTGGCACTTCTGGAACTCAGCTCCTCTATGGCATCCTTGAAGGGCTGCAGGAGTTTTACCAGCTGACTCATGACTAACCAATCATGATGGCTAGGGGACTCTCCACATCTATGTCCATTTCCACAGAAAGTTCATGAAGGGGTGAGTGCTGCTCCACTAACCTCTGCAGCATCATATAGGTGGAATTCCACCGGGTGACAATATCTTGAATGAGACCCTTGTAAGGCATCCACAAATCAGTATGCTTTTCATGGAGAACCTGCCCCGCCTTCACACTTCTGTGGAAGTGCGCAGTTATATTCCTGCACTTGTGTATTAACGTATGCAGGTATTCATTCTCTTGGTGATTGGACTCCAACCTCAGAGCTGACTTCACTACCATATGCAGAGTGTGTGCAAAACATCGGATGTTCTGAAAGCACCCATCACATATTGCCTTTACCATGTTTGCACCATTGTCTGTGACAAAGAACCCTGCCTGAAGATTCCTGTCTTGCTGGTGTAGCTGCCAGCCTGCCAGCATCTGTCTGATGCATGCAAGAATATTGGCTGAGGTATGGGCATCATCCGTCAGTGGGTGTGCAGTAAAGCCCACCTACACCGTGATACTTGTTCACTAATAGAGATGCTGCCTGCCCCTGCCTCAGCCAGGTCCCACCAGTGTGCTGTCAGGGAGAGGTAAGAGTTTGTAGCATTCATGGTGGTCCAGATATTGCAGGTAAAATGCACACTCCCCTCTGCTTTAGCTAGCAGTGCTTGGATGTGACTGCAACACTGTTATAAAGGCTGGGGATGACCTTTCTGCTACATGTGGTTCTAGAGGGGACGTTGTAATTTGGAACTAAGACATTCAGCAAATGCTTGAAACCTACATTCTCCACTACCTGCAAGGGCTGGTCATCAAGGGCAATCATTTCCCTGATGCTCCTGGTTACAACTTTTGAGGCTGCCTGCCTCCTTCCCCAGGATAGCATTACTGAACACAACCTCATTTCCTCCATGGTGGGTTGTCACTTCTGACAATTGGCAGGGGGCTGTTGGCTTGCCAATTGATTGTTAGAAGGGGCTGAGGGCACGGGGTGACTCTGCTCCTTTTCAACCACTTTATACTGCCTGGAAAAAGGTGTCCCCTGACTGGTACTGTCACCATCCCCAGATGGCAGTACTGTTGGGTGTTAATTCTGCATATTATGCATCATGCCAAAATTAGTTAGATGTCCCATTTGCTTGCCTCTGCTAATAGCCCTGGCACAGTAATTACACTGAGCAAAACGTGGGTCCTCCGTCACTTTAAAGTAGCTCCAGATTGCATATTTCTTTCGTGATCCCTTCTCTATAGCCTTTGCAGTGGTTGCTTGCACTGGAGTTGAAGTAGTGGGTGCACCCTGAGAAGCAATGCAAGGGGCATCAGTCACACTCTGTGCCTGTGCTGACTGTTCTTCCTCCTCCTCATCATCAGTTTCATCTCTCCCCTGCAGCATTGATCCTCCTAAACCTTCTTCAGATATTACTTCCATTTCTGATGATGAAAATCCTACACAAGATGATTCTTCATTGGAATCAGAAGCAAACAGTGCCTGCTCTACATTTTCAACACTAAGTTGAGTCTGCTGTCTCACTGCTGCTTTTGGATCTTGCCCTTTTGTCTTGCATGACTCAGCCTCCTCTTCCATCACCTCCAAAACTACAGGGTCAGAAACAGGTGGTGGTGGTGCATCATCTTTAAATTTCAGTTTTTTCCGGATGGAACTGCCTGCCCCTCCAGAGATTTTAGATTGGAACAGCTCCCTTTTTAACTTCCTCTGCCAGATCCAATCACTCGACCACATCTACCTTTCCCTGACATCATGGATTTAATGTCACTACCTACTAGGGATTCAATTAAAACACCTCTGTCCCAATATATATGAGTCTGAAAAACTGCCCACAGACGCAGTGCAAATGAGAGTGCTGTATGTGCACTCACCAAACTTGAAACTACAAAAGAGGCCTATTGGGAATTTGGCTTAAAAGATCATTGCTGTCCCAATATATGTGAGTCTGCAAAACTGCCCACAGATGCATGATGCAGTCCTTGATGTACACTACAACTGAGACCGCTGTATGTGCCCCCACCAAACTTGTAACTAAAAAGAGCCTACTGGGGGTTTGGCTTAAAAGAGCACTGCTGTCCCAATATATGTGAGTCTGCAAAACTGCCCTCAGATGCAGTGCAGTACCTTGATGTACACTACAACTGAGCCTGCTCTGTGTACACAAAAAAATGAAACAGTAGAGAAAAGTCTTGACTGGAAGCCTGAACAAGCACAGTCCCTAGTGATGCTGCTTCTTGTTTGAAAATACCAACTCACACTATCTCTCACCCACACCACCCAAACACTGCCTGTGCCTGCACCAACCTACCCCAGGGGGGTAAGATCAGCAGCAAAATGCCACTGCTGGCAGCTTGTCTCAGTGGGAGAGACAGATAGTCTGAGTTCAATAAAAAAAAGTGCAGTCAAAAAAAGCCTGGCTGACACAGCAGCAAAAATGAACAAAACCTTTTTAATGGAAAATTCTATCAAAGTAACTAGCAATTGAATACAGATTTGAGACACTCAGACTATCTCTGAGTAAAGCCATCTTACCGGACAACCCCCGCAAAGAAAGAGCATGGCACGCCGTGTGCTTAAGGTATAAATAGTACAGTGTCATCAGGAACAGCGTCACAGAGCACTGAGTGAGAGCGGAGATTGGCTGCATTAAAAAAATGCTTAGCTCTGATAGGTTGCATTCTCCTCTCCTTGCCAACCTGTCTGACCCACTCTATGACAGGGCTGTGAGGTTATGATTCACAGGAAAGGGCTGGTTTTTGCTATGCATACTCCCACATGGCCTTCTCCTATTTCAAATGGCTGCTAAGAAATCACTGTGAACCAAAAGAATGAAACTAATAAGATATGTTTTATTCGTGGGGGATCGCCATGCATTTCATGAACCCACAATTCAAACGAACAGGGACTTATGCATTGCAGATTGCACATTCGTTGAAAACAAATGCACATCCCTACTGCATCATATCTCTCCTGCACCTCCTCTCTTCCAGGGGATACATATTCAAATCCTTCTGTCTCTCCTCATAAGTCTTCCAATACAGACCCCACATCATTTTGGTTGACATTCTCTGGACCACCTCCGATCTGTCTCTATCCTTTTTCAGATATGGTCTCCAGAACTGAACACAGTACTCCAGATAAGGCCTATATGTGTATGAATATGTGTATAAGGATGGTGATCCTTCCTTTGTGCCTTCTTTGTTTCAGATTTCTTATATTCCCTTATTGAGTGCTTGGGTGTGAGTACACTGTAAAATATTTCTTTTTTTCGTATTTCTTCTTTGTATTTTTCTTCTTTTCCAATCTTTCCCAGTTTCTGCCTATATGCTTGTATGTCATATCTTTATTCTTCACTTATTTTGTATGAATATATGTTGGTATGTATACTTTTAAATAATACCACTTTGAGTGTACTGTCTCTGTGACAATCTCCCTACTACGCTATGCTTTAGTTAAATAAAAGGGAGCAAAAAAACCCTGTCTGCTACTCTAGTACCATATATCTTCTGAAATTTTTAAATAATGTTCCCTGTGGTGTCAGTCTGGAAGACTTATTGAACTCTAACTAGTCATTGAAAGAACATTGAATTCCTGTATTTTTTTTGTTGTTGTTGTTTTTTACTTCTGAAATATTAGTTATTATTAAATTTGGGCAGTATTTTCAGTACCTCAGATTTCTTTGGGACAATAGGCTATTTATTTTAGAGCTTCCTGGCAGTTCATAGAATGTCCATCAGCTTGAGATGTGAGTTCTCTAACAGGTAAATTTTAAAAGCCGCACGCGGGCATCCATGTGCATACAGTTCCCAGCGTGCGCACATAGACGCGCCAATTTTATAACATGCATGTGTTGCATGTTATAAAAGCTGATACCCACATGCACATGTGCACCCGATTTTATATCGGCACACGCTTGTGCAGGCAGGTGCTGACTCGCTCGCGCAAGGGGGGAAATCTTTTAAGAAATGAGCGCCGACGCAACTATGCCTTTCCCCAGTTCCCTCCCAGTCCACTCCAAAACCCTCTAGCTAACTTCCATCCCTTTTCCCCTCTCTGCCCTGACCCCTAAATCCCCCCTAACTAATCTAATTTTTTTTATTTTTCAACTTACCTGCTCTCTCGAGCACCAGTAAGTTGCGATCACTAGCTGGCTGCCAGTGCATGCTTCACTGGGACAGCGCCTAATGGCACTGGTCCTGCCGGCCCCTGCCCCCAGCTATCCCACAGCATGCTCCTTTCTTCACAGCTGGCTCTTCCGCACGTACCACAAGATACGAGCATGGCCACGGGGGTTCTAAAATCCCTGTGGAGTGGCGTGGCCCAGCCACATATGTATCTTGTGGTTTTTACTCACACAGGTGATTTAAAATTAGGGCTTCAGTGATCTCAGTGTTCTCACTTTTTTTCTTTTATACCCTTACTAGGTTGATTGTTATCTGCCTGCGAATCAGCTCTCATTGAATTAACTTTGCCTTCCTATCCCTTAGCTGCAGGTACCTTCTATATCAAGCATAATCCAATAAAACTACTATTATCACATTCACTCATGCACAACAATGTGTGTCTTATGTTCTTTCAATATTTTTGCTACTTCCGATTTATTTATTTATTTATTTATTTATTTATTTATTTATTTGGCCATTTTATATACCATCATTCCAAATAAAGATTGCAATGGATTACAACATGATGTACATAATATTCATTGACAATTTCATTGACTTAATGAGGTCAAACTACATATTAAAAATTGACACATACTTGGGATAAGGTATTTAGTTCAGAAGATAGGTTCTTAATGACTTTGTTCTTGAGGGTGCATGCTCTCTCTTCAGGTGATTTTAAGTTAGGTTATAGGCATTTTGAAATAACCATGTTTTTAGGTCACGTTTGAATTTCTTTGTTTCTGGGGTCAGTCTTAAATACTCAGGTAGAGAATTCCATAGCATTGGGTCAGCTATTGAGTACATGCGGTCTCTTATTTTTGTAACGTGAGTATTCTGCTTCAAGTGATCAGCTGAGCAGATATACAACTGCTCTCTACTGTTTCTTTTTCTCCTTTCTCCGAGTTCTTTAATTGCCACACTATATGCTAATGATACTGTATCAGTTTACTCAAGCCCTGTTGGTTGTCAAGATTATGGCTTCCCTTTTGAAAGCTGTACATTGTTGTGAACTGTGTGCAGCGCTAGCCAACTTAAGCCCTTTTTCAGGAAAACCTGGACTGAACCAAAAAATATATTTGAATTGGAGTCACATATCAATAAACTTAATTTTACAAATTATCTCTGTCACCTCCTACATGCAACAAATTATGTGGCTGCCTTGCCTACCCTGTATTAGCCTGAATTTATGCCAGCTTGTTTCCCAGTCCCTTACTTCAGAGTCAGCCCAGGAGATGGAATATGGGTCCTCATCGGGTAATTTATTTATTTTAAGTTTCAGGAGTTCATTTTTCCTCTTTGTTACAAATAACTAGGTTTATCTGATGTGTAAAAGTGTAATTTTGTTTAAATTCAAACATTTTTATTAATACAGAGAACAATACAAAAATAAAGCAAAAACAATGAACAACATGAAGAAACATTAGAAACAGTCAAACTTGGTGTTATCACATGAAAAATACTTCATAAGAAAACATTAGAAAGTTAGTAATGAGAAAATAAAATCTGAAATATGATGCCTGGAGGCCAGAGTACACAAAGTGAACTATAACAGCTGGCAAGATAAGTCTTTACAGGGTCCAAATTTTAGAGAAAGGAAAAGCTCTATCCGGTTTTTTTTAGTAGCTGCAGCCTCATATTTATGAGTTAAACAAAGAGAGTTCCACCAAAATGTCACATTAACAAGGAACAGTTCTTCTAGCATCCTAGAACACATTGACATGGACAGTAAAATATTCAACTGGGTCCTATGAGAAGGAGTAAGATGATGGTATAAGAAAGATTTTAATATAAACAGCCAATAGGAGAGATGAATATTAATTGATAAGATTTTTGAAACAATAGACCATACAGGGCACCAAAAAGGCTGGACATGGTTCCAGAAAACCAAAATATGATCCAAAGTACCAATCTCAGTATTACAAAACCAACATAAAGAAAGATGGGCTCAGCTTATGCAATTTAGTTGGAATCCATAAGAGCCTGTGGGCAAAAAAGAAATTAGATTGAGTCAGGGAGGCAGAGAGTGAGCAATGAAGTACTTCTCTCAGAAGCATTCCCATTGACAATCAGATAGAGTCATGTTCAACTCATGCTCCCAAATCTTTTCCACCCCCTTGGAGGATACGGTAGAGGCTTTCTTTAATATCTTATAAAAATCAGAATCCACATGTTTTTTGATCATTGTCAATTTACAAGCATGCAAAATAGTAGGAATGTGAATCGGGTCCCCCATCATTTGCGCTTTCGGGTTCGTCTTGTCGCAGGAAAATCTTGTCTTCCCGTGGATCTGCATTTTTTTTTTAGTGAAAAATCATTTTTTGGTTTAGTGCGCGCTAACGGGAGTTAGCGCGCACTAACCCGAAAAACGATTTTCACGAAATTCGGGGGAAAAAAATGTTCGTTTTGAGTTTTAACATATATAACGAATTAAGAAATATCGTACAATATTTCAATTCGTTATAAAAATGATTCACATCCCTACAAACTAGTAGGTTTATCACAGAGAATTGAGAGATTATTCTTCCAAGAATATACACAATGTCGTGTTGGATCCATTTGAAATAACAGGAGGATGGGAGAGTATGGTTTACAGCAATATCTTGAAAAGGCATAATTTTATCATTACAAATATATGGAAGAGAGACCATATACCTTTGGTTATACATATGATCAATCTTAAAAAATGGATTGAAAGATAAAGGACAATAAAAAAATGCTCATAATTGATTTTCATATTTTTTTGATCAATAAGGCAAAGGCCCGACAGGTAGCATTCATTATAGGATTAATTCGCAATTCTTGGAGTAAAGGGATGGAAGGTAAATAAAGTAATGAAAAAAGCTTGGGGGTACATTTTCAAAAGTATGCGAGCGTATCCATGTGCGTGCGGTTCCTGGTACGTGCACATGGAAACGCCAATTTTATTACATGCACATGTTGTCACGCACATTATAAAATCTGATACCTATGTGCACATGTGCACCATATAAAAGCACGCAGTGACGCAATCAGGCCGTCCCCATTTCCTTCTAAGTCTGCTCCAATAAAGGAGTGGACTGGGAGGGAACTTCCCTAACCCGCTTACTACCCTTCCTCCCTTTCCCCTCTCTACCCCAACCCCTAATCCCCACCTAAGAACATAAGAACATGCCATACTGGGTCAGACCAAGGGTCCATCAAGCCCAGCATCCTGTTTCCAACAGTGGCTAATCCAGGATATAAGTAACTGGCAAGTACCCAAAAACTAAGTCAATCCCATGCTACTGATGCTAGTAATGGCAGTGGCTATTTTCTAAGTCGACTTGATTAATAGCAGGAAATGGACTTCTCCTCCAAGAACTTATCCAAACCTTTTTTAAACCCAGCTACACTAACTGAACTAACCACATCCCCTGGCAACAAATTCCAGAGTTTAATTGTGCATTGAGTGAAAAAGAACTTTCTCCAATTAGTTTTAAATGTGCTACATACTAATTTCATGCCCCCTAGTCCATCTATTATCTGAAAGTATAAATAACCGATTCACATTTACCCATTTTAGACCTCTCATGATTTTAAACACCTCTATCATACCCCCCTCAGCTGTCTCTTCTCCAAGCTGAACAGTCCTAATCTCTTTAGTCTTTCCTCATAGGGGATGCATGCAGAGGTTCACCCGTGTACTCAGGAAAGGTTTGAATGTTTGCTCCTCCCCCTCCCGTGGACAGGCCAAAAAATGGAATGGATGCTGGTGCAGCTGTTTCACTGCTTTGAATTTTGCTCCTACCCACCCTCCCTCTCTGATGTTTGTTTTTTCGCTGTTGTTGTTTGCTCGGTGTTATGGATGTTGCAGTGGGCATATGATGTGAAATTAATAGGTTTTGAGTTTCTGGTAGATGCAATGTGCTATAGGTCTGGGTTCAGACCAAAAGATAAAGGGCCCCTAGCTGGCTGTGGCAGGAGCCTGAGATCGCTGGGCCTACTGGACTTGTGACTTGGGAGTAGTTTGCCTCCTGGGATGCAGTGGTTAATCTACCGGGGCTGGTTGGGGATTGTTCACTTGTGATATAAATTGATATTGGTGTTAGTGAGCTCAGGTTCAGAATTCAATAAAGATGCAGCCTTTGATCTCCTATCTAATCTATTTTTTTTTTTGTTTGTTTTTAATCTTACCTGCTCTCAGGAGCTGAAGTAAGTTCCGCGTGCTGGCTGGCTGCTGGAGTGCTCTTCACTGGGCTGCACTAAAAATGCACTCAGAGTGGGGCCGAATTTTAAAATGGTTATATGCGTGTAATATAGGCATAGGGCAACCTACGCCTGACCGGAGGCAGGCGTAACTTAAAAATTAAAGGTAAGGGAGGATTTAGGTAGGGTTGAGGGGGGGTTAGGTAGGGGAAGGGAGGGGAAGGTGTGGGGGGGTGGAGGGAACGGAGGAAGGAATTACTACCAATGATAAAACCACTTCAGAGAGCTCCTTTAGGAAGTCTGGCATTCAAATGAGAGCACATAGATGTTAATGACAGACACTTTCATAGAACCTATCTCTAGTAGTATTCATACTCATCTACCTTGCAGATACAATTCTTGAGATATTACAGTGTGGTGTTGGAAAATGTATTGAGAAATATAGTCACACCTCCCTTTTTTCCTACAGCAGGGGAAAAACAACACTCTTTAACCCTCCCCCAGATAATTTTATAGATTCTTGGATTCTTGATAAGACAAATGAGTTTCCTATATCAGACAAATATCAACTCCAGACTTTGTCAGGTTAATGGGGTGATTAAGTCCATTAACATTTAATGAGAATAATTTAATAGATATAGCCATTACAAAAAATCAGAAAGAAAAATAAGACCCATTTAACATCCCTGAAATTCCATAACCAGCATGGTAGAAAGATTCCTTTAATTCTAATGTATACAAGATAAACATCTCAGGATGAAGAGAAAATAAAAGTCCAATAAAAAAACACACCAAGCTTGAACAAAGATAGAAAAACAGCAGCCAGATAAGGGTTATAACAAGACAATATGTAAAGGGGATACCCTAAAGATACATAAATAAATAATAAGACTTACCTGTTCCTGGGGCTCCATGAAGGCAGTGGTATCAAGGGGAACCAAAAATTGATGAGGCCCTAGATTAATTGGCCAAAGGCAGTGATGGCAGCAAGGCAAGGGTCGAGACAGCACTCTGCAATGTTACAGCATTCTGCCAGAGGCTAAGAGCTGAAGTTTGATGACGCAGAAGAAAAGATTACTGTAAAATAAAGACAAGAAGTGAGACCAGAATTGAGAGATCTATAAAAAAAATAAAAGAGGCTACAGTAGTCTCAGAGTATGAACTCAGACTCAGAAGAAATGTTAACAATGTCTCAGCCAATAGAAAAGGACAACAATGAGTAACTGTTAAACCCTCCCACCAAGAATTGAGAAGAGAATGCAGAGGGAAAACAGAACAAATGGAAAGAAAAGTAACAAGAGTTAAAGGGAGAGAGAGAAAGGACAGTCCATGGAGAACACTGTTTACCACTGAATCCTCCTTGCCATTGAGAAAAGAAAACACAGAGCAGTACATATGAAACAGAAAAAACAAGAGGCCACGTTGCTGTACTGGCTAAAAATAACCTGAATACTGAAAGAAGAAGAAGAACCAGAAGTAGAGTCAGGGTAAATGCTTCATCATAAGCCCTGGTACTGTAGGCCCAAGTCATGATTGACAGTAAAAAGAAGAGGGCCATTTTAGGAGGCACGGACACCAGATTAGCTGACAAGAGGAAAGCCATGAAGAACCTGGATCAGCAGTGAGAAGATTGGCCACTGTTGGAAACAGGATGCTGGGCTTAATGGACCCTTGGTCTGACTCAGTATGGCAATTTCTTATGTTCTTAAGAGATAGTGAATTTAAGAGCCCTGTTCAATCGATAACTCGCACTGCAACAAAAATGAAATTGAAAGAGGAGGCCCATGGGGAAGCAAGGAGCCTAGCAATAGACCACCACCGTGACACTGCAAAACACTGGGATAAGCAGGAAAAAGACCAGAAATGTTCCTTAAGCGGAGATGAGGCAAGCAGTAGGGCATCAGACTGCAGAAAAATAATTAAAAAAAAAAATATCAGGTTGGGTGAAGTCGCAATCCAAGAAGGTGTCAGAGAAGGGGAAGAGAAGGGGCCTGAATAAGGCTGCGTCAACCTGGAAGTGCCATGCAAAAATAGCTTTCTCTCCTCAAAGAGGCCACTTTGCAAGGAAGAGAGCCGAGTTGTTGAGGAGAGGAGCTGGAACCACTCAAAGTAGGGGCCCCGATGAACAGAAGGTGCAATGAACAGGAAAGTCTGAGAAAACGAAAACAATGACCATATTGGGAAAGAACCCAAGGAATGTGAATGAGAGAAAGGTCTCACGCTCTGAGAAGAAAGGGGTTGCAGTGGCAACAGACATCAATGCATTGACCAGAGCAATTTAAAAAGAAGAGCCATGATCAAGAAGTCATCAGAATTGTCTAAAAAAAAAAAGGCCAACACACAATGAAACTGCGTTGAAGAGAAGAGAGAGAGGGTAGCCTGTGAGGAAATGAAACCAGAATAACAAAGCTTTCAAAAGTGGCCAGAGCTGCTAAAAGAAAAAAAAGAAAAAAAGAAAAGAAGCCTACCAACCCCTTCTGCCACCACTAAAACCCTCTGGAAAGTGCCTCCAGGCTTTATTTCATTTAAAAAAAAATTTTTAAATGCTAGAAGGAAGCTCAGAATCAGGGAAAGCTTTGGTTAGAAATAAAAGGCCAAATTTTCTAAGTCCTTCACTCTTAAAACTGTGGTTTATACACTTAGCCAGGCCTTGCATGTGCAGCACGTGCATTTTATAACGGGCCCGGCCAAGCGCGTAAACCATGATATGCACACAAGTGCTGGGCCCTGAAAAAGGGGCAAGCCGGGGGAATGGTTTGGATGGGGAGGGGCCTGGGGAGCAGGATGGAGGCCGGGCTGGGACAGCAGCCATTAGCCGCTGATCTGGGATAGCATGCGCTGGCAGCCAGCCAGAACATATAACTTTCTTCTGCTCCAGCGGAGCAGTAAGTAATAAAATAAAAAATTTAGGGAAAGGTAGGTTAGGCTTAGGGGGTGAGGAGGAGAGGAGGAGAGGAGGAGAATGGGAAGAAGTGTAGGTAGGGGATAGGGAAGTTCCCTCCCAGTCCATTCCTTAATTGGAGCAAACTGGGAGGGAACTGGGGAAGGCCCAATTGCATCGTTGCGCATATCTTATGAAAATTTGCCCCCCTGCGCATGCCATCTGCACGTGCACTTTTGGATTTTAAAATCCAGGCACATTTTCAGCATGATTCTAGTTCATGAAAATCTGATTTGTTTTCCAAGAAAATCTGAAGCAGATGTGCAAAACTGAAAAAGTCCAGACTGGATCAGAAAAATCTGATAAAATCTGCTCTGAGCCGTTTAACATACAAAACAAGTTTCTGAAATGAATGCAAATGGCTTCCCTGGCTCTACTTAAACTCCTCATCAAATTCAAAATCCATTAAAACTAACATGACTAATTTTAAAATGCAAACATTTTCAATTTTTTATGCTTGTAAAAGAGTCTGGGTTTATTTTTTAATCTACTTTTACAGAAAAATATGCATACATATATTTAACACATGGTAACAGATACAGGGAAGGTGCATTTCAAGACATTTTTCATGTAAAAAGACTTGAACAGAAAGAGGAACAGCTGTTTGTCTGAAGAAATTACAGAACTCAAAATACCAAAGTAAATATCAAACTTATATTGAGTTAAAAAAATAAGGCATTGTCATGGAAATACCAAAGATTTCCTGGCTTTCATCTTTATATTATAGTTATTGCTCTGAATCACAAAGCAGCAGGCTAGACTGTTGCATCGGAGGAGGACCCTTGGGCCGAGGTGGGGTTGACGCAACCCATAAGTGAGGACCTATGGGTCCCCACTGTTGGCAGTTGGAGTGGGTTGAAGGTAGAGGCCGTTGGATCTTCACCTATACCAGCCCTTGTTCCCCGTGGGTTGAGCCTTTGGGTGCCAGGGCCAGCAGGACTTAGGTGGGCTTCAAGGTTGGTTTGCAAGAGAAGTGGTTCAGCCCAGAGACACCAGTCGATAAACGGCGAAATCCTACCCTGGACTGTGTACGGTACTGGAACTCGGGCGCCAATGGAACGGAGAGTAGCTGGAGGCACTTGAGCAGAGATAGGCCAAAGCCTGATAAGTCCATGTCCAGGGAATAGGCTAGGAGAGGCGTCAATGACAGGCTTGGATCAGGGCCGGCAGCAAGCGGAGGTTGTGGCAAGCAATGTAGAATTCTGAACACGGAGAAGTCTATAACGTAGTCAATCAAGGCGATGGTCTGATCACGGAGAAGTCTGGCGTAGTCAGGCGTAGCAGAGGTCTGGGTCTGGAGATAGGCTGTAGCATAGTCAGGCATAGCAGAGGTCTGGGTCTGGAGATAGGCAGTAGAGTAGTCAGGTGTAGCAGAGGTCTGGGGCTGGAGATAGGCTGTAGCGTGGTCAAACAAAGCAAAGACGATTCCGTAGAGTCAGTCCAAAACATAGACAGGGCAGGAAGAATGAAGACATGAACTGGGAACAACGAAGGTCGGTGTTATGGTTTTGAGGTTTTTGGGTGGATTCTTGGGTGTTCTGGAAGATGACCATGCCCCACAGAGGAGCCCCGAGAGGAGCCACAGCACTGGCCTAGACTCAGGTCGCACAAAGGGGTAGATTTTCTAAAATTGTGCGATCTCGTACTTTTGTTCACGCACCAGGCGCGAACAAAAGTACGCTGGATTTTATAAGATACGTGCGTAGCCGCGCGTATCTTATAAAATCTGGGGTCGGCGAGCGCGCAAGGGGGTGCACATTTGTGCAACCTGCGCGCGCTGTCTGTTCCCTCCGAGGCCGCTCTGATTTCGGAGCGGCCTTGGAGGGAACTTTCCTTCGCCCTCCCCCACCTTCCCTCCCTTCCCCTACCTAATCCACCCCCCTGGCCCTATTTAACCCCCCTTACCTTTGTTTCATGATTTACGCCTGCTAAAAGCAGACGTAAATCTGCGCGCGCTGGCTGGCTGCTCCACCCGTGTTCCGGTCCCGGGGGCTGGTCCGGAGGCTGCGGCCACACCCCTGGAACGCCCCAGGGCCGAAACCACGCCCGCGTCGCCGTCCCCAAAACTCTGCACCATGCCCCCGAAACGCCACATCATTCTGCCATGCCCCCCCCTTCCACGCCCCTCCTGCCCCTTTAAAAAAAACCCAGGACTTACATGCGTCTTGGGGCTCTGCGTGCGCCGGCGGCCTATGCAAAACAGGCGCGCCGGCGCGCGAGGGCCCTGCGCGCGTAAATCTGGCCGGTAGCTGTAAGGTTGGCGATTCCACCAGGCAGAAGTAGATGGTAACAGGCACCGAGGCAGGGAGAGCAGGCCCTTGAGGAGTGAGTACCTGATCCCAGTAAAGCACCTGAAAGAAAGCAAAGGGCCTCTGAGGAGTGGGTAGAGAATATCCCGAAGGGCAGAGAGAGGGCTTCCAGCGGCAGCTAGGAAGCAGCAGAGTAGCGTAGACCGGAGGCTTTCCATCCATTCGTGATCCGAATCCAAGTCTTTGCTAACTCGATTAGCTAGCAAGAAAGGGCAGGCTAAATACTTGGATGGCGTGATGTCACTCGGGAGGGACGCCCCCGAGGTTTGCGCCATAGCTGGAATAAAGACATGGGTAGCACGTGCGCGCGCACCTTAAGAGGCCCTTAGGAGAAACATGGTATGAGGCAACGCCATAACCATTTCTGGGACACCGGAGAGAGCGGCTTATAGACACAGCAGTGGCCATCTTCCCAAGGCGTGGGGAGAGCAGAGAAAAAGGATTGAGCTGCCGGGGATGACACTGAAAGTGGAAGTGGTAAGGGTGGTGATGGAAGTCATCCGTAAACCACTTCAAATGGTGTAGATCCAGTTGATATTGCTGGATGAGATTTGAATGCAAATTCAGCCCAGGGCAACAGTTCAGCCCAGTCAAATTAACTGCTTGAGTGTCCTATTCATTCTCTCCATTAGCCCATTTGAATGAGGATGGTATGCAGAGGTGAAGTCGAGAGAGATATCAAACATCTTGCACAATGCTTTCCAGAACTTCGCTGTAAATTGGGCTCCTCTGTCAGAGGCGATGTGCTTTGGCATGCCATGTAGGCGAAAGATGTGGGTGATGTAAATCTTTGCAAGCTCCATGGCTGTGGACAAGCCAGGGAGAGCCATGAAGTGAGCCATCTTCAAGAAATGATCCACTGTTACTCAGATGGTGTTGTTACCTCCCGAGAGTGGTAAGTCTACCAAAGTCTGTAGCAATGTGAGACCAGGGCTCTTCTGGCACTGTCAAGGGTTGGAGGAGGCCCCAAGGATATTTGGGCAGCGGTTTCTGTCTGGCACAATTGGAACAAGAAGCAACGTAGGAGAACGTGTCTTCCTTCATGGTGGGCCACCAGTAGTACTTCTGTAGATTATCCAGAGTTCTGTGTTGACCAGGGTGTCCAGCCAGTTTTGAATCATGAGCCCATGCTAACAGCTTTTTCCTTAGGTTCTTGGGTACAATGGTCTTACCTGCATGTACTGAGTGTGTAGCTGTCAAGATAACTCTTTACGGGTTGATGCTATGTTGGGGTTCATCAGGTACGTCATCAGAGAGAAATGAGTGAGATAGGGCATCTGCTCTGATGTTCTTATCTCCAGAGCGGTATTTCAGCACAAAATCAAATCTGCTAAAGAACAGGTACCATCTCTTCTGCCTATGGTTTAGGCGCTGTGCGTGACGGAGGTACTCCAGATTTTTATGATCTGTAAAAACAGTGATCTGATGTTGTGCCCCTTCAAGCCAAGGGCGCCACTCCTTGAATGCCACCTTAATTGCCAGTAGTTCTTTATCCCTATGCTGTAGTTCTTCTCCACTGGTGAGAAGCATCGGGAGAAAAAGGAACATGGGTGTAAGGTCTTAGATTTACCGGACTGGCTTAGCACGGCTCCTACGCCTACATCTGAACCATCGACCTCTACGATGAAGGGCCGGGTCGGATCCGGGTGTCGGAGGCAAGGCTTGCTCAAGAAGCGTCTTTCAGTTTCTGGAATGCTGTTACTGCCTCCGTAGACCAATTGGAGATGTTGTCACCTTTCTTGGTCATTGCAGTAAGCGGAACGGTTAAAGAGGAGTAGTTCTTGATGAATGTTCTGTAGTATTTGGTAAATCCCAGAAATCATCTAAGAGCCTTTAGACCTGAGGGTTGTGTCCATTTCTGAGTGCTCTCCAGTTTCTGAGGGTCCATTTGGAAACCTTGATTGGAAACAATGTACCCTAAGAAAGGTACTGATTCCTTTTGGAACTCACACTTTGATAACTTGGCGTATAGGCGGTTCTTGAGGAGTCTTTGAGCACCCTTTTGACATCCTCCAGATGAGTGTTCATATCTGGGAGAATATAAGATGTCATCCAAGTACACAACGACACATTTATAAGGTAGATCTCGCAGAATGTCATTCATCATGTTTGGAAGACAGTCGGGGCATTGCACAAGCCAAAGGGCATCACTAGATATTCAAAGTGTCCATCCCGGGAATTGAAGGCTGTCTTCCGTTCATCACCAGAGTGAATGCGAACGAGGTTATAGGCTCCCTTGGAGCAAGATCTTGGCTCCCTGTAGTCTATCAAATACCTCTGAGATGAGTGGTAAGGGATAGCTGTCTTTCACAGTGATCTCGTTTAGACCTCTGTAGTCAATGCATGGCCGCAATGTTCCACCTACTTCCCCACAAAGAAGAAGCCTGCACCAGTAGGAGACTTGGAGGGCCTTATGAAGCCTTTTTGAAGGTTTTCCTGTATGTATTCAGACATAGCTTTATTTTCTACCACGGAGAGAGGGTAAACCCTTCCTTTGGGTGGTTCAGTGTTAGATTTCAAATTAATGGCACAGTCGTAGGATCTGTGTGGAGGTAGTACATCTGTGGCTTCTTTGGAAAATGTGCAGGATAAATTTAATGTCCACACATAATTTTGAGTGAGAAATATATTCTTTTGAAACGACAACTCCACAGTGTTATAACAGGATATAATTCAAAGCAGGTTCCCCGACATGGACCCGTGTTTCGCCGCGAGGCTGCGTCAACAAGTGTGGACAACAAGGTAAATGATGCCAGCATAACTAAGGGGGTAAAATATTAAAGGTCAACTCTATGCCATACCTAAAAATAGAACTAACATAAGAACAAGTTATCAAAGTGCCTATATAACCTCAGCAATACTTAACAAGAAATTTTTAGCAGAAAATATTTTTAAAAAATTCATAGCAGTAATTGTAACACAAAAATTCCAACAAACAGTACTGACAGAGGAGGAGAGAGAGACAACCTGTAGCGCTGGGGACCTCGCCCGGTTCCTGCTTGAATAGCGGTGAGAAAAAAGAAATAAAGAACTCTTTCTGGACGAGAGGGAGACGGAACTCCGCCCCCTGTGATGTCATCGGAGTGCCCCAGGACAGCTATAATAACAGGGCACAGCGGCTCGCAGGTGAGGAGGAGAGAGAGACAACCTGTAGCGCGGGGACCTCGCCCGGTTCCTGCTTGAATAGCGGTGAGAAAAAGAAAATAAAGAACTCTTTCTGGACGAGAGGGAGATGGAACTCCGCCCCCTGTGATGTCATCGGAGTGCCCCGGGACAGCTATAAAAACAGGGCACAGCGGTGCGCAGGTGAGGAGGAGAGAGAGACAACCTGTAGCGCTGGGGACCTCGCCCGGTTCCTGCTTGAATAGCGGTGAGAAAAAAGAAATAAAGAACTCTTTCTGGACGAGAGGGAGATGGAACTCCGCCCCCTGTGATGTCATCGGAGTGCCCCGGGACAGCTATAAAAACAGGGCACAGCGGCGCGCAGCCGCGGCGTGTGCTGCGAAGCTGCGCGCCAAAGGGGCGCGCCCCTGGAAGAAATTATGGGAAGGAAGAGAAATCTAAAACGTACGTCCTCTCCTACCACCACTCCCCTGACAAAGAGAGCTGGCCCAATGGACTTCCATGTGGTGTATACTGGTGAGTCTGCTTTGGGGGGAGTAATTGAGAGGGATTCCTTTTTAGGAACCTCCCATACCCCCAGGGCCATGCAATCTTCCCCATCCCCCGTACAAGAAGCAGCAAATGCAGTTAATGGAGGTATAGTCCAAGCAGGGGGAGTGATACAAACCCAAAGTGGTAATGAATCACCACCGGAACGGACTATACTATCAGAATTAAATTTGGGTGGCGAGGCAACTGATGTTTGTGTTAAAGTTAAATGTCCCTCCGTCATTTCTGTACAAGAATTGAAGGAGAAGAAAATATTGTAGAACCAGACAAGGTAACATTATTAGATGTGTGGAAATTGTCTGTAATGATAGATAGGAAAATGTCAGGGTTTATTTCAAATGTACAAACTTTTTCAGTAGAAGCAACGGAAAAATTTGTGTAGAATTGGATAAGAGAACTGATAGACTAGAACAGGAAGTTGCAAAATTGAACCCAGTGGTAAATAAGTTGCAAACTGTAAATGCTGCTTCTATTAAAGATAATATGATATTACACAGTAGAGTAGAGAGTCTAGAGAATGAATTAAGATCAGGCAATTTAAGATTGCTAAATTTTCCTATTTCTAGACTGATGTCGGCAGAGGAGTTATATAAGAAATATGTAATAGAAATATTACAGTTTGAAGTTGATAAAATTCCATCACTCTCTAGACTGTACTATTTACCAACAAGAAAGATAGAGCAAAATCAGGAGGGTGGAATAGATAATTTAGAAAGTCCAGCGGTTTCTACCTTTTTGGAAGATTCCCTGGACCTGATAAATTCTAGAGCAACCTTGCTTATTTCTTTTTCCTTGAGACAGGAAAAAGACTTCTGTGGACTTCTGTGGACAGAAAATACAAGTCTTCCCGGACGTTTCCCGTGCGACACAAGCACGGAGGAAACTTTTCCTATCAATGAAACAATCGGTATTAAACATTGGGGCTAGTTTTTTCTTAAAATTCCCGTGTAAATGCCAGATTTTGTTTCAAATAACAAATTTGTATTTCTTGATTCATCCCACCTGCAATGCTTT